>NC_035107.1:45878307-46188120 GCF_002204515.2 Aedes aegypti
GCCTCCTCTAAGATGCTTATAATCGGGTAACTGGAGATTCACTTTTCTAACAATTTGCTCTGCATCCATCACTTCGGCGCAATCGTTTTTCCTGACCACCAGTGCTGTTGCCAAGTCATTCGGCTCCCCTGGAATTCCGACCACGCACACCGCGGCCACTCCTTCCATTTCCTGTACCACGCATTCGATCTCCGTCGGCGATATTTGAAAGTTGTTGTATTTGAACATTTCCTTCTTCCGGTCCACCACGTAAAGGTAACCATCCGCATCGAATCGCCCTACGTCTCCCGAGTGAAGCCATCCATCACTGTCCAACATGTCCCCGAAAGGTTGATCCATTCCGTAATAGCCCTGAAACGCAAACTCGCCTCTGGCAACAATCTCCCCGTCTTGGCCGTTATCCAGGGCATTTCCGTTGTCGTCGATAATCTTGAACTCCGTACCGGCTCGAGGAAACCCTACCGATCCATCTCGGTAGAGATACCCCTTGCTGAACGATACCGAGTAGGCAATCTCCGAGAACCCGTAGGCAACTTCCAGGAACCGTCCGGGGAGCAGTTGTTCAAACGATCGCTTCAGCGATGTCGAAACGGCACTTCCACCGCAGAACGCGTGTCGAATACTCGTGAAGTCCTCCGGTTTTGCCAACCCACTGTGAACTATTCCGTACGCTTGGGAAGGAGTTATGCAGAGGGCCGAGACTCGGAATTTCCTGATCAAGTCTAGCGCCAACTCCGGTCGATACGTCTGACGGGTGATGATCCGAGTTGCGCCAAGGATCGTACCGCACAGTAGGATAACCAGTCCGGACAGCCAATACAGGGAACTGAAGGCGAAAGCTCGATCGCTGGGATGGCACTCGAAGAAGTTGGCCACGTGAGCGATGCAGATCGAGTGCGACAGGCAAACGGCTTTCGAGCGACCCGTTGTTCCGGAGGAGCATATGAGTACCGCCAGGTGTTGAACGGGGTCCGTAATCCTAGTTGGACTGAGAATAAACGATTTTCAACAATTGTTACAGTATAGCAGTGATCACAATGGCACACTCACACGAAAAGTTCCTCTTGTCCCGTTACCATCATTAGACGATCCACTTGATCATACCCCTCTACATGACTTCCCATGAGAATGATGCGCGGGGTAATTGCAGCCAGTTCACATGCAGCGATCGTTTCCTCCAATGACTCAGTCTCACAGAAGATCACTGTCGGTCGAACCGCTTGGAACATGTGACTCAGATCATCCCTTTGAAACGAAGGATCCAGCGTATTGACGGGTACCCCCAGAGCGAAGCAAGCAAACATCACTGGTGCAGTGTGCTCCCCATTCCTAACGATCATCGTAAAAATGTCCTTCGAATCAGAACCGTATCCCATCCGAGTAAGATTCTGGGCAATCCGGATCGTCCGGAGACGCAGTTCACCACCGGTGACCTCCGCCCCACTATCGGCACTGATCTGCATCAGTTTGGTGGCATTGCGCTCCAAAATTTGCAATATTAGGTCACCTAGACTTTGGACGGGATTGAAGATCGGCTTCCTCGGCAAACCGCTCCAAATTTTCGTCGATGGATCGTAGTAGGCGAAGATGTTCCTCGGATGATGCATGATGAGCGACTACAGCAGCAATCCAAGTAGCCCCAGCTTTCAGTTGCGACTAACGCGATAGTGTGGAATGACGGTGCAGTCTTGCTGTCTGTTCCAATATGCGGTGAATTGTTGTTGTCATGAAAAGTTTGTTTCTAGAATCATCAGCTACTGGAAAATTACGACGCTTATTACTTTGGCTTTTATCTTATCAAGACGTAAGGGGCCGTTTGAGAACTCAGTTTGAAACTTTTAGAATTGTAAAACAATAATTTTCTGATGGAGGACTCGAAGTCAACCTTTTAAAGACTCATTGAAATTATGCAGAATTTGTGCTTCGTAATTTATGGACAATCCTCAAGCTACTGCATGCAGAGAAGTAGAACAAAGTAGATTAAAATGCGTTGACCTACAATGTGCAAATCTGCGGAGCAAAACAATAATGAAGAGTGATAACGGTCGCTCCCGGGTAGAAGATAATCAAGATAATATACGAAACCAACACACACAGTTGCCCAGAAATCAAATTTATGAGCAAAATGTTTTTTGAAGCTTTAAAAATTTTCCTTTTTCGATGATCACTTGGCTATTTACTCAAAGTGGAAAAGCAGCTGGTAGAGTGCATGCATCAATGCAAATGCTTGATCAAAATGCTGGGTGCGCTGGAGCGGTTTTTCCGTGATTACGATCATGATCACAACAGTTATCTAGTGTGTATGCAGATTGATTTTTTAGAGAAGCTGAACGCAGATTTCGCGGATTGTTAGTCTGCGGTGAAAATATAGGTACAACGACCCAGAACCGCTGGATGTACACATCGATGAACGTGTGATGTTCGAGCAACGTTACTGCAAGGCAAAGGGTTTTCTTCTTACAAAGCGCAATGCAGATGCCAACCAGCCGGTGCTCAATGAATCTTTGCTAGCTCCTCAACATTATCCTAATTTCCACCTCCGCCTACCCAAGATCGAAATGCCGAAGCACACTGAAAACATTCTACTAACTCGATCATCGTGTTTCACACGTGAATTTTCACTAATTGTTAAACACATCAATCAATGCTGTAAAACCAGTCGCTATCAGCAATCCAAATTCAAATGTAAAACACGTTAATTTACAAAGAATCGAAAACTGCTTAAGGATTCATTAGCGATTTCTAGATTTTCTGATTATAGGCACCTATATCGGGCCCCCGTTTTTCCCAAAAAAGACATGCTTATTAACATGTCACGAGTGTCTGGCAAATATTGGTCCTTGTCATACATGGCATACTGGTTCTACTAGTGATGGATATCGCCATTGTAGAACACGTTCAATTCATGTGCAAAATATGTAGTATAGCGGATTGTTCACGGAATTTCGTAACTATTTACTCGCTTTGATAACAGCCCCGGTTTATTCGCGTGTCACTCGTCTTTTCACCATCTCACAACAACCCCTCTCTTCTCTTCCTTCCCATCAACCTCATCCCTTTTCCCTTAACCCTCCATGGCCCATTTTCTCCTCTAGCTAGATCCGTGCTCCCAGACCCTACAACCCCACCTTTACTTTCAGGACTTTAATATGGAACATAATCTTTGAATTTCGTTGCATGGGCCTTGTATCTTCCATCTGCAATTATCAATATAACAATACCAAACACCCATTGTTTAGATTTAACTGCCGAGCTCGAATTACATAGGAATTTGTTGTTAAAGTAGTTTTTATTTATATTCACCCTATCAAGCAGATTTATAAACATGTCACTAACACTCATACGCATACAGACGTACGGCCGATAGCATACCAAGGGTCTGTCTCATTTGGGGAATTAAATTAAAATCAAACTTAAATTTGACAGTTCGAAAATTATTTCCCCTCCAAAGAATCACCCAACTGTCAAATTTAATTTTTTTGTGGTCCAATTCACACACGACGGGTTTTACCGTCATTTATTTTTGTTTCTGTGCTTTTCGTTCTGTTCCGATACTGTTCAAAAACGTTAACGAAAAAATGTTATCACAAGCTGGATTATTATGTGTAGTGCTTCTAACTGTTTATTTCTACCTCTTCAAACATCGCGATGATAACTCAGGATATTTGAAAGTGAGTCTATTTTCAACAAACGAGGTAATATAATAATTGATATTATATTCTGCAATGTTGACTGGTGTTGTAATAACATGAGATATTTTTAGGAACTCGGTGTTAACAAGTATGCCGCGAATCCTCCATCAGCTCTGATGAGGAAAATTTTGAGTCACGATCCTGTCAGCATCAAAGAAAATCTTCGCGTTTATGTGCAAGTATTCCGAAGAATCATCACTTTGATGCCTGAAAAGCGCTCTGGCTGGGACCGTGAAGTGGAGTTATCAGTATTTTTGTACTGGCTAGCTGCTGGCACCAGTTACCGTGTAGCTGGGGTAAGCTTCGATATACCGCGGGCTACTGTTAAGAGAATTTGCACGAAAATGCTGAGCTTCTTCTTGGACGTGGTCATGTTGCAGGTAATTAAGTATCCAACAGGAAATTAATTGATCGAGATTGGAAGAAGATTTTGCAACCGTGCCAATACCGGAATTTTTGAACGAGTTGCTGGAGCAATTGATGGATCACACATCAGAATTAAATGTCCGCCGGCGCTTCATGACCAATACATAAATCGAAAATTGAATTATTCCATACAATGTCAGGCGGTGTGTGATAGTAACCACAAATTTATCGATATCTGTGCCGGGTATCCAGGGTCGGTACACGACACAAGGGTTATGTACAATAGCCCTTTGTATTACAGGCGTCTGTATCCTCCAGCTGATTACTTTTTACTAGGAGACAGTGGGTACCCATGTAGCATACATCCAATAGCAATTAAACGTAACAGAGTTTTTGTTAGTTGAAGTAAGTGGTGCTGGTGATCCATTTTTGTTAGGTGTGTACTATAATCCACCAGAAGTTGATTGCTCAGATACTCTGAAAGAGCATTTTGAAGAGCTTACGGTTAAATATAATCGGACTTTCTTCATAGGAGACTTCAATACTGATCTACTAAAGAGTTCTCCTAGATCGCGAAGATTAAATGACACTATCTCTACAATGTCTTACACGTGTGTGAACAAAGAACCAACCTTCTTCTATTCTAGTGGGTGTTCTCTACTCGATCTTCTCATAACGGATTCTCCTGACGTAGTTTCTAATGTCAATCAAGTTTCAATGCCATTTGTTTCTAAGCATGATCTGATTTTTGCTTCCCTAAATTTAAACAAACCTAGACAAGAGCCCATAGTTTACCGAGACTATAAAAATTTTAATGCCAATCTCTTAAGTGTTGCATTTCAAAGAATGGAGTGGAATCAATTGTTAAGTATAACAGATTCCGATATTCTCATCGAGGCTCTCAACAATAATTTGAAATTTTTGCATGACAACTTTATACCCATTAGAAAAAGAATTGAAAAAGTCAACCCGTGGTTCAATCGTGAAATTGAAATTGCAATTATAGCCAGAGATATTGCCTATTCTAACTGGAAACAAAATCGTAGTGAACAAGAGTTTGAGCATTTCAAAAATCTTAGAAATAGAGTTAATTTGTTGATAAGGGATGCCAAGCGCCGTTATGACCGCAGAAAATTTCAATCAAACTTACCTAGTAAGCATCTCTGGGCCAATATAAAAAAACTAGGAATTTCCAAGCCTCGTTCATTCGATTGTAGTTTGAGCTACAATGAGAATGATATCAACCAATATTTTTCTGAAAATTTCACAGTCGATGATGCTCCTAGACCCTTTATTCACTATCAGACTAGATCACATGGGTTTTCTTTCCGACCGGTTGAAGAATTTGAAATTATTAATGCTGTACATGAGATCAAGTCGAATGCTACCGGTTTAGATGATATTCCTATTATATTCATTAAGATTATGTTGCCCCTTATTTTACCATATATTAAGCATTTATTTAATATTATAATTTCTTCATCAAAATTTCCTCGTGGATGGAAAACGGTTAAAATAATTCCTATCCGGAAAAAAGCTAATAATGATGAAATTAATAACCTCAGACCTATCAGTATTCTGTGTGCGCTTTCCAAAGTATTAGAAAAATTATTAAAAGTTCAAATATCTTCTTTTATTAGTACCATGAATTTCCTTCATCCCTTGCAATCAGGATTTCGTCAGAATCATGGTACAAATACTGCACTTCTTAAAGTTCATGACGACATTTCTTCAGTGATAGACAAAAGGGGCATAGCAATTCTATTGCTTATAGATTTCGCGAAAGCATTTGACCGCGTATCTCATCGAAGGCTTTTGCTGAAGCTAAGCGAATATTTCCGATTTTCTGTAGAAGCAAACAAATTGATGCATTCTTATTTGGCTGGTCGTACACAGGCAGTATTTCATAACGGAAAATTGTCAAGCTTCAGAAATATAGAATCTGGTGTGCCTCAAGGGTCAATTCTAGGGCCCCTTTTGTTCTCATTATTTATTAATGACTTGCCGTCGACATTGAAATATTGCTCCATACATCTGTTCGCAGATGATGTCCAAATCTATTTATGCGAACGCGACAGTTCAAATTTCTGCAATTTAGCCAATAAAATAAATCATGATCTTCACAATCTTTATCATTGGTCCACACGGAATCTGCTGCCTATAAATTCGTCGAAAACTAAAGCCATTTTGATAAGCAGGGGAAGAAGCTTGAATACTATGCCTGATTTATATCTTAATGGTGAAAAATTAAATTATGTTAATAGTGTGAATAATCTGGGCATAATATTCAATTCGAATTTAAATTGGGATGATCAAATATGTGCTCAATGTAGAAAAATTTATGGTAGTTTGAAAACATTGTCTTTGACAACCAAACACTTCGATAAATCGACCAAACTGAAACTATTTAAGGCTTTAATCTTCCCTCATTTTATCTATGGTGATTTTATTTATTCAAATGCTTCATGGTCTTCAGTCGATAAGTTGCGACTTGCTTTGAACGCATGCGTTCGGTATATTTTTAACCTAACAAGATTTTCCAGAGTATCTCATTTACAAAAAGAATTAATTGGTTGTAATTTTTCTAATTTTTATAGGTATAGATCATGCGTGACACTGTTCAAATTAATGAAGTTGAAAAAACCAGATTATTTGTTTGTTAAGTTACAACCAATGCGAAGTGACAGAAATAGAAATTTTCTTATACCTCAACATCAGTCTGCCTATTATAGCCAATCGCTGTTTGCACGAGGCGTTGCGTATTGGAACCAATTACCCCTTAGTATTAAATCTAGTGTGTCCATATCTAGCTTTAAAAGAGACCTTATGCAGTATTTGACATTATAAATTGGTAAAATTGTGGGATAGCTCAATAAATATGAAAGCATAATTGAAGCAATTGAATCACTAGGTGTAACGATAAAAAAGGCCGTAGCCTTATGTTACATGAATAATACTGAATAAATAAATAAATAAATAAATTATTACCCCATTCAAGGAAACTGACCGGCAACCCCTAACACGGCAGCAAAAAAAAAAATTCAACTATTTCCACAGCAAAGCAAGAAATGTTGTGGAATGCGCCTTTGGGCAAATGAAAACCAGATGGAGGAGTATCTTCAACAAAGATTTGGAACTACGCATCGACAATTGTGTAAGGGTAATCGTCGCCTGCTGCATTCTCCACAACATATGCATAGATGAAAACGATATAATGGAGGCTGAAGCGATCTTTGAAATTGAAGAAGCAAGAAACGCAGAAGAATGGCAGGATGTCGAATATCAACCAATAAGAGACACAGGTGAAGGGATTGCTTATCGCCAGCAACTAGGACAGCGAATGACGGATTAGACGAATAATTAATTTTGCTTTTTTAATGTTTATGTAGAATTATATTTTTGACAACGTACACTTTACTACTGCTTCAAATAAAACCTAATATTCAAACTTAAATCAAGTAAAACCTAATATTCCAACTTTGCTTAACGGCCCAAAACCGCTACGTATCTGGAACTAGAATAACTTGCGCATTTAAGTATGGCGTCAACCTTTTTTTCTTGGCATAACATCACCACTAGAACAGAGCCTGCCTCACAGCTAAGTGTTCTTACGAGCACTTCAAAAGTTATTAACTGAGAGCTTTCTTTTTCGAAGTAGGCCTTGTGGCCTATTAGTGACGTGAGACAACTGATGTTGATCAAATGAGAGCTAGTTGACTTTTATCTTCTCATTAAACTCGTCTCATTTTACCCGACGCGCAGAATTATCACATAGGAAAAGTGTACCAGTTATGGTCATAGTAGTTCCCTATTTGGCCATAAGTGTTTTCTCAGAAATTTTCACATTTTGAATATTTTTTTATTTTTAAAATAATCAAAGTATCACGTATGGCGAAATAGGGAACCATTATGTCCATAACTGGTACACCTACCCTACCTCCAAATAAAATATATTGAACTGCGAAGGTAATTTCACGATATGTCCATAGCACATAGCATAGCATATCAATATCTCAGCAAACATTCATAGCTGACATGTACTTCTACCCATTAGCGTAACTTGAACTCAAATGTAAATTACCCTTAAGCTGAGGATGAGTCGAAGC
Source organism: Aedes aegypti (assembly GCF_002204515.2). Lineage (NCBI taxonomy): Eukaryota > Metazoa > Arthropoda > Insecta > Diptera > Culicidae > Aedes > Aedes aegypti. Next base: position 45,886,472 of record NC_035107.1, read on the forward strand.
CAGATTAAAAATCTTCAATAGCACACATCTGGAGAACTAGACCAACGCTAAAGCTGAAAACTAGGGATCATTCGATCACGTTTCCAGCATTAACGACTGTCCTTCTCTTCAAACCTGCGTCATCCTAGATCCAAGGTGACTAATCTTCATGTTAAACAAGATGAATACCTAAGGGTTTATTCACAAATTTCATAACGCCAAAATTGGCCTTTTTCGACACCCACCCACCCCCTCGTAACGCTTTTCGTATGAATACTTTACAAATTATGTATGAGCCGTAACAGCGCGAGGACACCAACCCACCCCCTTCAGCGTTATGAAATTTGCGAATGGGCCCTAATAGGATTGGGAGGGGCAAGATGAGCACCCAAGGATAGACCAATTTTTGCTGAATGTGACCTTTATTCGTTATTCAAAATGGCATACAATCGTTTATATAACATGTTTTCTATCATCCATAAACACGGCAGGCTCAAAAAAAAATATATATATAAAATTAATTGAATAAAATGACTGAACAAAAAAGATGTATTTCAGATGGAATACGCTTCTGGGCAGGTTGAGCATCTCTACGGGGCAAGAAGGGCACACCCTTAATCAACATTTTTCTAACTATCAATAGTTTCCCATTGATATTCTGCATCAAGCTATACATTTTGGAACTTTGTATAAATTAAATTAAATCATACTTTCAAATTTATATTATTTTTAATAACTTTTTCATCCGAATCTCGTTAACAAAGATAATAATAATAATAATAATAATAATAATAATAATAATAACTTTTATCAAGGATAGTAGTTGAATGAACCTCAATTCAACAGTGTATAACGATATTTTGAATGAATTTATTCAATCAGTCTTGAATTTGAGGGGCGCTCATCTTGCCCCGTCCTCCCATATAAGTTATTTTTTTTTTAACTTTTGTAGGAGGAGAAAAGACCTCTCTAGAACCCCCACTCCCCCACCCTACGTATTTACACCAATTCCGCTACCTCACCTATTTCTTTTCTTGATTCGTCTGATCAAATAAAATAATATAAGATTACAAAAGTTTGACTCACATTTTTAACGTGTATTGAATGTGCGTAACTTTAATACATTTTCGCAACTGTTTGTTGCTGAGAGCTTTTTTCTTGGAGAAACAAAAGATGTTTTTTTCTTCATATTTTTAAAATTATGATAAAATAATGATTCATGAAACAGTAAATGCTTAGGAAATATTTTTTTTTTGCGCTTACTATAATGAAGACAAACAAGATAGCGTTTAGTAACACTTTAAAAGGTAGGTACATTGATCGATAGCACACTTATGATATCCTCATTTTAAAAATTATGAATGATCAGAATCATTGAAATAAAGGCACGTTAAAATGTCTAACGGTTTGTGTTAATAATATTTAGCTTATGCATCGAGATCTGATTCGGATGAACTTGAGTCATAGTTTGGAACCTCGATGTTTTGCGCCTGAGCGATGCACTTGAGCAAAGAAAAAAAATTCTGCCCTTCTTTCCTCTTCCTTTTCGACTCTTTAACGAAATGTTCAAACATTTCTTGTTGGGTAAAACGATTTCGTTTTCTAGCCAATTTCTCAGGCTTTTCCATGCCCTCAGAACTTATTCCTGGTGCTGTAGACTCGAGACTTCCAGAATAAGATCCTTGTATCGACGAAGAAGGTCCAGCCTCTGACGTATCCTCATCCAGGATACTCTGTTGTTCAAGAGGCACGTTTCTCGAATTTTCAACGATAACGCCGCAGCTATTAACTACTAGTGGCGGGTTGATCGTGTGTTGGGTGGACATGAACTCGTGCATTTGATTGAAATGTTCCCAGTCCTCCGGAGTCTGCTCGCCATTTTCCGTTGCCCCACCAGTAGGAGGAGTGATCAGCAACTGAAAAAAAAAAAAACAAAAAACATATGAGTATACTATATGAGTACTCTAATGAGCCCTTAACATCATTACAATAATAATTTTACAATACCGAATTGAATTGGTTTATGTTGAATTAGTCGAAAAGTGAAAGTGCTCTATAATGGAAACCAGAAAATCGGATTATTTTTTTGTTGCAATGCACAGGGACAAATTTTTATATAAAAAGTTTACCGTCAAACGGGGTGACTTACAACTAGACGCGACCTGCAACGTTTGGTAATTTATCACTTTATTTTGATGTACCGTGGACGTACCATATTTGACGCGTGTCAGAAAATTCTAAATTCAACAAACATTTGTCAAAATCTGTCTTATTTTGTTGAAATTTGAAGCTTTGCTAGCTCAATTATTATAGAATTAGGGAAAAATCAGTAAAAATGTGCTAAACGTTTTTTCTTGATGTTTGAATGACTTTGTGGAACACATTAGGTTCCTTAATGGACGCACCAATTTTTCAATGTGACTAATTTGACGCACTATGTTCCTTAATTGACGCACTAAAAATAATTGCTAAAGTTTAAAATATACAAGAGTTTTAGTATTCAATAGTTCAATTAACTGAAAAAAGCGCTTTAGATTGAACGTAAAAGTTGGAACTTTTGAAAAAAGATTTGAAGGACGTCTTCCGGTAGTACTTTTGCTATGGGTTCAGTAAAAGTTCAGTAGAAAATAAAACCGATGATTGAGTTCAATCCATAGTTAAGCATTATTGTTTTGTTTAATGTATTTTCGGCATGATACCAAACAAGGGAAAGATTTGGAAACAACGATGCGCTGGAACGAGGAAGCAAGTTGCAAAAAAAGGAAAAATTGGTCGAAAACTAGAACGAAAACAATCGATTCCAAAAATGGTTGTTTGAGAATCCTCATTACTTATAACACGTGAACTACGCCTACTTGTTCCATGTTCTATGTTCCTCATGGACCGCGGGACAAATATGCGTAGAACCAACGGCAGTATGGGTCTCTAAAAAGATCGAGAACCATATATGAGGTCATCCATTAAGTACGTCATGTTATTAGGGAAAAGGAGGTGTTCTGCAAGATGTGACGAATCATACAATTATTTTTGAAGGTTTCATAAAAAATAGTGTGACGTGGTATGTTTTTGTGACACGTATCTCATGGACACCCCCTATTCTATAAATTTTACTAAACCAACCATTGAACCAACACCTCACCTCCTGCCGTATTTATTGAAGCTTCCTTGAAACATAAGGGGACGTCCATAAACCGCGCTAAATTGTACCATTTTCAACCCCTCTCCACCTTGGTCACATTTTTTGTATGGAAAGTGTGAATTATTTGTATGAATCTTTGTGTTTCCCTGAACCCCTCCTTTCCATGAAAACGTGACGTAATCTATGGATGACCCTTTACATGTGATTACATAAAGCATTGGATTGTTCTGCGGACGGATTTCTTGAACGCAAGTACCATAAATATTTCTTTTTCTATTTGCGATACAACGAAATAGCAAATAATAAGGAACATTGTGAGTCTAACTTGACGCACAAGATTTTCATACAAAAATATTTCCTAAACCTTAAAAATAGAAAAAAAATCGACGTCAATTCACGAATAAAAGAATATTTCTCGCCGTTTGTTGATGATATTGCTGTAAAAGACCACAATTTTTTGACGAAAATTGATTAACAATATTTAGCACATTAACTAAGGAATGAAAAAATTGACACATTTGTCGGATGCATTTTCAAAAAAAAATTGTGTTTTAGCTATTATTAATCTAAAATAACTTTTTTCAATTCCAATACTTCAATAACATGTAAATAAAGATTAAGCAATAAACTTTCGAGTGCTGGTCTAAACTAAAATTATTTTATGGTAAAATAAATTAGAAAATGCGTCAAAAATGGTACGTTCACGGTAAATAAGTATTTTTTTAATGGAACTGTAGCAAAACCATATTAATAAAAAGGTGTGTTTTAAAAACTACACCTTTGCGTGATGACATGAAACACTCAGTTTTCACGCAATTTAAATTTATACTGAGAAGGAATATTCGTGAAGAGCTATTGCAAAATTATTGTTTTATAATAAACAAAATAAAAACCAGTAAAATATATGTATTGTCATAATTAGCAGAACATTTGAAATTAAAATGAATTAGAACTTACATTTTTTACCCAATTTCACCCCTAACGACGGTATTCACAATTTATAGTTTGAAGAATAGCAAAAGCATCATAGAAAGACTGTGGCAAAATCATTAATGTTTATGCAATTGGCAATATTTATTATTTTTCTACAATAGCCACTTTCTATAATATGTTTATTTTCACATGGTAAGGCAGACCTTAGCTTGTCATCCTAAAAATAATAAAAATGCTTTCGGCTAGAATAAAGACAAAATAAAATTGTAGCTCGCCATATGATTAAGAACGTTGCTAAAAATGACCTATAATTGAATCGCCTTTGCAAAAAAAAATCTTAAGAAGGATATATGCGAAAATTCATTTGAGTAATATGCTACGCAATGCATGATCTGAATGATAGCGAATTTGTAGATAGATATTAATTCTTACCTTATACTTTCGAGTTAAGTTGGACCACTTAATTTTAACCTGCTCAGCAGTGAATTCATGCAGTCCAGCTTTTTCCTGTATTGCCCTGTAGGAAAATAAAATAAAACTATTAAAATATGAACAGCAAATAGAATAGAATTTATATCGGTTTTTAACATAAAATTATATGAGCCCAGGTCAGAGTTCGTCCTCAAAGGGCCCATGCCTAATGCCTCGGCATTTGCACAACTTTATGTGGTCTTCCTTCGGGGAAGCTACGCACCGCATTTGTGGCAACTCTTCAATGTTAAGACCAGAACGCAACCAGAGCGGAATGGCAACAGAAGCAGAACCGGTTTGGCCAGCATGAGTTATAACATGGTTGTCGACTTGATCACTTTCATTCCTTAACAGCTCAGTCAAGATGGTGTGATTCATTCTGGCCGAATCGGTTCCGTTTCCGTTTTACTGTCATTGCGTTCGGGTCTTATCACATAAGAATCAACAGCAAACGAGTAGCAAAAAGCTCGGCGCTACCCATACCGAACCTTTTTTAGCAACAAACCTCTGAGAAGATCAATCAGGGAGTTTGGGATTGACGTGTCGACCCACCAACACCAGCGCCATACATTTATGTATTGAAAGAATGGACCTAACCAATGGTACAAATCTCCTAATGGGTAAGGAATGTGCCTCTGGAGTCGGCCTTCTAATGAGCATAACCTTTGACATCAGACTGTTTCCTCCCTGGAACAACCTAACGGTATTCCTTCAGGGAAGAACCGTATAGCATTTCAATAGAAGTAGCCTGGGTATGCCGAGTTTAACATTATCAAATATGCTCCGCTGATTCATCTGAACCCCGTGCATTACGAAATGTAATAGCACTCCGGATCCGGCGCGCTGTCACACCATCAATTTTCTTAACCGGAGCGTCTGTGTGAACCGGCGCTGAATACATAAAACACACTTTAACAGAACTTGCAAAATCCGAAGAAATAAACTAGTACAAACCTCCAGGCCGCTTTCTTATCATAGTATTTCCGAGTGAACATATGGTTGTTATTCACTCTGGCTGCTATCAGTCGTCTTACTTGGCCCGTGGACACTGCAAATTAAGCTGATTTTAGACGTTTTTCTGTGAAATAAGATTTTGGTACTTACTTATTTTGGCTTTCGTTCTCGTTTCTCCTTCCATTTCCTAAAATATTATCTGGATCCACTGTGAGCTTTAGGAGCAAAGATGAAAAATAACTTTGTTTTGCAGCACATAAACATATACACCGTCACCGTCTTCCCGCTCGATGCGAATAATTCGTGATCTGTCAAAAATAAGTCTCCTCAGAAGTAGACTTATTTTTGACAGATCGAAATCGGAGGGGAAATAATTTTGGAACTGTCAAATTTAAGTTCGATTTTGATTTAATTCACCAAACGAGACAGACCCCAAGCAAATACAGAAACCACACGCTGTCTATGATTTTCGGACGACGCCATGTTTCCCACTTTGAAGCCAACCTCTGCACACCCTAAACATTTCTATTTTTCACTTTCCTAGGTCGATTTTCGATTAAAATACATACCCTGTGTTTTCCTTCGTCGCCAATTTGTAGTATAGCGGTATCTTCGGATTGTTCACGGAATTTCGTAACTATTTACTCGCTTTGATAACAGCCCCGGTTTATTCGCGTGTCACTCGTCTTTTCACCATCTCACAACAACCCCTCTCTTCTCTTCCTTCCCATCAACCTCATCCCTTTTCCCTTAACCCTCCATGGCCCATTTTCTCCTCTAGCTAGTTCCGTGCTCCCAGACCCTACAAAATATTTTGCTATCGAATCAAAGTCAATTTTCAACAGAATTACAGGTTTTTCACGTCATTACACCTTGTCAATCCACACGACAGATCCACGTTAAGAATAATTTGGATCGAACGTGTGGATAATTTTCAGTGCAGGGATGGGAAAAGTACTGTAGCAAACATTTACTGCCTCTATGTTTACATGTTTCTACACGACCATCACAATCCAAAGCAAACCATGACAAGAAAAATTTCACGGCTCTTCAAAACTGTAATCTTCTTTTTTGCAAGTTCTCATCGTAATAGGCTGTTTTTCATCACGCCAATCTGTCATGAAACGGCCTACTTTCCTGCACTGAAACCAGAGCTGTAATGATTTTTTACGCAACTGTTTTTAGTTGCGTAATGAATCATAACACTACAATTTTTCAGAAATTTTAAAACTATGGTGAATGCATTCCTATATAATTTCTGATACCCTCAGGTGGTCTTCTACGAAATTGCAAAAAAAAAATGTTGCACGTAACTCGTTGCAGAACTCAATTTTCACAGCACTCGTCGTAATTTACGACTCGTGCTGTAAAAATCATCATTCGGCAGCTTGTTCCGTAAACTACTGTTTTGAACGAACGTTCGTGCATTGCACGCATTGTGTACTCAAAGCTTGAGCAAAAAGAACTAGCTCGGTCATTTCGTTCTCTACTAGGCTGGAGCTAAGAGGTGCGGTCTCGAACATTTCATGATGATTTGAACACATTTTTTTCCACTAGTGTTTGTTTGCTTGTATCGCAGGAAACCATATTCAAGGTGCACACTTAAAATACTCCACACCAAGCTTCTGCAATTTGATGAGGGCAATAAGTCCAATAAATCAGTTGAAACAGATAGTTTTTGACCGTGTGTTAGTTACAATATAACTCACAAAAGTTTTGAAAATATTACGCATCAACAAGACCAATTAAAACGTTTTTTCAACAGTTGATTGTTTCTGCGTTACATAAAATGTGTAACATTTTTTAGCGTGACGAAATAATTACCGCGCACTCCTAGGCATACTCGGATCATTTTGATGAAAATTTGAGCTTGACAGCCTGGATGCTTGTTGATATCCAGTTCGCACCCCCCAGTGCTGGAGTATAGAAGTTATCGCGATTTGCAAGTTTCGAGTTGTTAGATTTTTCTGTGTCCTTCGTTAACGTACCGAAGGTAGTTTTGTGTAAAAAGTTGAAGTTTTGTGAAGTGTTTAAAACGGTTTTTGTGTCTTTCCTGTAATTTTAGTAAATTGTACGTCGTTGCAGCTCTCGAGAAAGATAAAATTGGAAGCCTTCCGTCCAGCCTCCTCCTCCTCCGCAACGTTAATTCGGCCATACTTCCCGAGCTTAGTCCTTCATCACTGCAGCGTCCCCGCCATTGCTCTGAGGAGCGATCAGAAGCGACGACCGTTCTTCGCCGGCAGCCGTCGGATACGTCATCGAGTCTTCGTCATCAAAAATCCTGCGCAGGTACGTGGAAACACTTTTCATGGCCATGATAGTTTCCTTAATTACCTGATACCGTCAATAAATTGGTCTAACCCGAATGAGTTAGATATTTACGTTAAATAAAGTGTAGTTGAAGTTCCGACAGTCAATTGGGTCCTGAAATGTTTAATGAATTCTTGTTTTTATTTAATAATACGAAAGAGCATGTTTTTGCAACTACTTTAGCATTTTTTCTAACTCAAATAACGGCTATAACATTTTTAAACTTCAATTTTAAAAATGATTCCAAATATGACCCTTGACACTTTTGATCATGTTTGACATTCACAGTTTCGACAAAAATGCCACAGGGCATATAGTTTTAACACTGGGGTTGTTCCTATCGGACATTTCAGCAGGGACACGGAAAACAAAATATACCCAAAATTTGAGTTTAAACCATAAGGTGGGACCAAATCTCAAAAATCATAAAAAAATTGTTTTTTGGACTTAAACAAATGAAAATCATTTAAAAATTGAGTAAACATGTGTTTTTGCCCTAAACTTAAGCGTTTGATACTAAAATTGGGACAGGGCTTTAGGACCCAATTGATTTCTCCGTTTTGGGCAATTCCGAGAGAATTCACCTCTTTACATTCGTTGTTGTAGTTCCGTTCCTGGTAGATTGGCTTGTCGGACTTCTAAACTCCATTTCAATTCAGATCGAGTTCCCGGGATTCTGGGTACAGCGTGACGTTTACAGGTTCGTCGAGGTAAAAGGTGTCAGTGTGTTGAAGCCGTTCACGAATCCCCTGAGGGAAAGGTCTCTAACATAGTCGGGCAAATATTGAAAACGATCGGTGGTCTCTCAGCTAACGAGAGTGGCGCTTAAGCCACCGATTTTGGAACGGATACAAGTAACCAAATTACCCGTTTGAATAAAAAAACTTATATAGGAAGAAAGTCCTACCAAAACTAAAGATGATAATTATAGACGTAAGTATGTACATCAAGGCATTTTCGGATACAGCAAATACGCCATTGCTTATCAATTTTTCCTGCATAATACAAGCGTTTATTTCTGAGATGTTATGCACTATCTAAATTATTACCCTTTTTTCCTTCGCATCCCAAACCACATACCTACTGTGGGATTGGATTGGAGATGGAAGTCTTCAGCGTAACATTCAATATCAGATCAATAAAAATGAAACTCATTCCAAAAAACACATTCTGCGGGCGGCATTGTTATGAGTAAAAGCAATTCGATTGCGGTAGTCTAACGGATTTGTTTTTTTAATGGTAAATTAACCTTAAGGGGTGTTTATTTGCTTTCCTATCATTATACGAGTTAGTTGTGTGGGTTTCCATTGTTGTTTTTATGATTTCGTGAGTGCTGTACACCTCTCTTTTGTTCATTTCTCCTACCCTGTCTTCCAGGGTTGGCCTAAAATCTGTGCTCTTCTTCACTACTGTTTCTCTAGCTATTGCATTCGATCTGTGTTTCAAAAATATATATAGATAACAAATAGTACTTACCACTACAAATTGATTTTTTACATTCAAACTTCTGGTCCTTCTTGTGGTAGATGCTGCTATTTCTTCGGTTTACTTTCGAGGAGTATTAAGCAAAGGTTACAAGGGTTATACCAACACCGATCCGGGAGTTCTAGCAGCAATATGTGTTTGTATGTGTAAGTGTTAAAATTTTCGATGGGTTCAACCCAAAACTAATACATCCTTAGTAATGTTGAAGTGCATATGTTTGTGTGTGTGTATGTTTGGCTGCCCAATTCATTGATGGAAGTTGTTGCAAGTGGATGTGCTGCATTTTTTCCGATTGCTTCGTGCGTTTGTTTGTTTGTATGTGTGCGTTTCGTTGTTTTGCATCTAACCTATAACTAGTATTTTTCTAGCTCAATGAAAAAATAAGTAAAGGTCGCAAGAACAAAAGCAAATGTTTCTCTCTAGCGCTGCAGAAGAACAAGGAACCACTCTTATTTCGTTGTCTCTATCTATCTGAAGAAAACTTGTTGCTCTGATTTTAAAACGGTTTCTCTTTACTGCTACTCTTGATATATGTCTATTTAACAAGGAAAAAACAAAAAATCCCTTACTGACGACGGATCACAATCACAATCTTTTCGAGTCTCTCTCTTGGTTGGCGGTTTTATCGGACAAAACTTTCCTGAAGAGGCAGCTTTCGCTCGGTTTTACTTTGTCACTAGTTTTATTAAAACTTCCTATCTCTCTCTGCCAGATGGAATCTTCACTATGGTGCAGCTTGCTCTGTTGTTCTACTAATACGCGCTTATCCAATGTTACTCCCTAACTGCTTGCAGAGTCCTTATCCTAAATTTTAGGCTGCGAGAGCAATTAATCCATATACATAAATACTCAAATAATATTAAAAACAAATAAATTAAAATGAAACAATTTTACAGTTAGAGCTTTCGGAAGCAGTTATTCGGAGACTGAATTTTCTCAAATTAACATTGTAACAACATGACGGATTACAAAGTAGGGGAGGGGTTTGGTGGGCGACGACGAATCAGGTTGATGAAATCTTCCTTTTCCTATCTACTTACTTGTGTATGTAACATCTGACACTTACGACGAGGAATTCAAAACTACGACATGGCGCGTTCGCTAACTCTCTAACAAGTATAGATACAAAATAGCCTTTTCACGTTGTAATTGGTGGTTGTGGGAATTGCGGACTGCATTGCGCTTCCCCTCCCCCGGGTTTCAATCCTCATTTTTGAAACGTCGGTAAATCGATTGTACGTATGTGAAAACACATTTCCAATCAGGCTTTCGCATTACAACCATATCTTCAACATCCAACAGTGGCGCAATCCCGGCTTTTTCGCTGAAAGTGAATTTTGAATAAGAAAAAAAAAAAGAGTGGAATGTTAGTAATATCTTCTGCTAAGTAGTAATGATAAATACAATAGGGTGATTCAAACAATCGTGTTTACTCTACAGAGCATATTCAGAATGGCACAAATTTCCCCACTGGTGGGGAACGTGCCTTTGGAGCCGGCCTTCTGATATTCGACCCTTGGTCAGATTCCCACAAAATTTAAGCTTAATCGGATGAAAATTGTGGAAAGGACATAAGATTGGAAAGCAAGAAGAGAGGAAAAATGATCGAAACTCTTTTTTAGTACCGTCAAACGGGGTGACTTGCAACGGTGGGGTGACTTGCTACACTTTGTAATTTATAACCAATTTACATTATAAAATACAAATATCAAGTGAAAATGTATTACAAATCGGTGGTACAATAAATATAACATACAATTCAAGTAGTTACCACAATTAAAGCAGTTATTAGAAATATTTTTACACAATAAACATAATTCTTTCAAAAGTATTAAAAACTGATACTTGATTGAAGTTCAAAATCGTGGTCTGAAAACATGAGGTAGATTAACTTTTCAAAATTAATACTCTACATGGTGTTTCTATAACTGATTAATGATAATACGACGCATTTTTTTTTACAAAATTGTAGCAACAAATTTTCAAAAAGAGTACTTTTTATAAAGATGTACCTATGCGGGGTGACTTGCAACACTTGATTACCAAGCAATTTAGAGTTTGATAATAGTGGAAAACTTTTGTGTTAAGTCTATTTCACAATTAAAAGCGTAATAATTGATCAATCAACTACAAACACTCGTTTAAAATATTGTATAGTTGAAATATTGAACCTTCATGATTTATCGCCTCAGTTTTCCATACAAAAATATCTCAATTATTTTCTTACAAATAAGTAATCAAAATGCTCTTGTACTGGTATGAATGCTTTAAATACACAAGTAACAACACTTAACAAGTGCGATTAATAAAAAATATCAACATTTTGTTGGCAAAAACTAAATTAGTATTGAGTGTTGCAAGTCGGGGGACTTGCAGCACTCAATACTATGCACAAGGACTTTTAAAAAAATTCACCTTTTTTATGATTTTTGATATGATAAAATAATTCGATTCAATCTTCTGTCATCTCATTCTGTAGGCGCGTCGGCCATTAATAGTTCAAAAAGGAATTTAGATTTTTAGATGACGTTTAGATCATGGTTTCGTCTGGTTGAAGTTAAAAAGTGTTGCAAGTCACCCCGTTTGACGGTAGAAGAAATGATTCCACACCGAGCAAATATTTTTCTACGTAATATTTTTTCCGATCAATATTTTGCTACTTAGATGTATTGTCCTTCGACCTTTGATGCTTCATCGCTCTTGAGGGCTAGTGCGTTCTAATGCTAATATATTTCGAAACATTTGTCAGCTACAACTTTGCTTAACTCAAGACTTATCTCGTTTTGTATACCGAGAACACACACTTTGAGGAAAGCTCGCTTTTCATATACAGCGCAAGCGAGGTGGTGCTGGTTATGGCTGGCGCTCTTGAGTTAAGACGATTGTTTTTTTAGACCTGAGAAATTAGACAAGGCTGCGAAAAATTTTGTTCGCAGTTTCCTCAACGTGACGTCATCTTCGGCTGCTTCGTTATTTTTCGGCTCGCCGAAGTTGGCATTGCACAACTACCACTTTAAAACTGATGTTATCACAAATACTGATTTGATGTTCGCCCGCACCTCTAAATACCCCACATCGTATAGAAACGTGTTACGCACGGCTATGATGGAAAAGTGAGTCTTAATCATAGGTAATTGTAAAAGCGTCATTCATGTTTTGAAAATGTTCCATAAATAAATATTGATTTGAACTTTTTACGAGATAAGCCATTCCGATCAATGTTACTTTACTGATCAATGTTGTTTCGGATTAGGGCTAAGTAGCACGTCATTCGTTTTGGCAACAATGATGACTTTTCAGCTTACATTTCAAAGTGATAAAACTCAGCCTTGATAGTCAATATTGACTTGAAAATGTATCACTGTACGCGCTAACATGCATAAAGTATGCTGATACATTTTCGGCTGTGTCAGTGCAAAACCAACTGATTTTCTTTGATTCTAAATCGTTACATGAACAGAGTTGTTTAATATCAATCATATCAGCTGATGGCTGATGGTCTCAAACTATCGCTATCACTTGCGAGCTATCAATATCACTTTGATTTGACAACCAACAGCAGTGATGCGAAATCGCACTCTAGATCATAATCACTGCGGAATAAATGATCACGTGGTAATTATCCATGCTATTACTGTTTTTCAGTGACCAACAAATAGTTTCAACCTATCTGCAACACTGTCAAAAATATCGTACTGATAAATTGCCATTTTAACTGTTTAATTTAAGGCTAAACTTAACCCATCAGTGATATCCATAGTCTATCGCCATCAATGCACTTGTGATGGAGTAGACAGCATGATATTGATATGATGTAAATTGATCCGAATTGTATCGCAGTCGGCCTGTACAATTCAGAAATTTTTTTGCGTTGATAGTGACAGCGAGCAACTCTGTACATGAATTAGCAATAATCATCAACGTCGCATACAAATATTCAATGACGACCTACTTCGCCTTAAGCCAGATTTGCTGCTGACAAGTAATTTCTCGGCCTATCTTGATGCATGGGAAATTTCTGCAAGGAATCGATCAAGAATGCGTTTTTTCTGATCGCAGTATGCAATTGAAAAGAACTGTCAGTTCAAATGGGAGACGCTGTAGAAAATTTCTTCAAGGAATCGGCGAGAAATTTCTTTAGCGATTCCTTTTCAGTAGCAAATCACGGCTTTACGGTACACGTAGGGTTACCATCTTTGCTCTCATCGGAAAGAGTACATTTTTTTCAATTCTGTCATTATTGATAGTTGTCAGGTTAGATCTAAAAAGGTTAAAATGTTTACTAATTACGACTTTTTCTCGCCTTCATAATGCAAACAATTGTCAGATTCATAATGACAGCCACTTCTATTTTATCCATTTTAATCACAGTCATCTTTTACAGAGAGACACAACACTTCATTAAAAATTTATTGAAATTTGACTTTGATTTTATTTTTCATTTCTGTATTAGAGCGGTCCCACAGAAAATGACGACTTTTTTCCCAAATTTCATTTTTATATATTTTGATTTGGATGAAATTATGCACATGCTTTCTTTATGCCCAAAAATGCCTTTTTGCATCATCGGCTCGCCATTTTGACTCTAGCCTTACTTTTGAGAAGGGCCTAAGAAAAAAACCCTTAATAATTTTCAAAAAATTATAACTTAGAAACGGTTTGTCCGATCGGTTTGGTGCCTTCCGCAAAGTTTTAGGTTATTGTTGGGACTATCTGGAAAAAATATACACTGTAAAAAAAAAAACGTTGTAATTTTTAATATATCGAAAATAAAGCTTAAAAATCAATTTTCTCAAAAATCGTATTTTTGATTTTTTTATTTTTTTATATGTTAAAGTAGACAAAAAATGAAGTCTTTTGCACAGTGGGTCAAGATGGAGAAATCATGGACAAAAAAGTTATGATTTTTTAAAAAAGGGTTGATTTTTCAATATGGTCTAAATAAACTTTTTGAATGCTTTTCGACCCGATTTTATGAAAGTACGCAAAATTTTCAACAAAAAAGGTATATGAGAAAATTTTGCTAATTGCTACCGAAACATTTGAAAAGTTTATTATGACCATTTTCAACAAATTCACCTTTTTTTTTTAAAATCATAACTTTTTTGTTCATGATTTCTCCATCTTGACCCACTGTGCAAAAGACTTCATTTTTTGTCTACTTCAACATATAAAAAAATAAAAAAAAAAAAACAAAAATACGATTTTTGAGAAAATTGATTTTTAAGCTTTATTTTCGATATATTTAAAATTACAACTTTTTTTTTACAGTGTATATTTTTTTCCAGATAGTCCCAACAATAACCTAAAACTTTGCGGAAGACACCAAACTGAACGGACAAACCGTTTCTAAGTTACATTATAATGACCGAAAATTGAAAATTATATCATAATTTTATATTAAAATCGCTGTATCTTTAAAACGGTAAAAGTTAGCCTGATTTTTCCGTATACCTTTTTTGTTGTAAATTTTGCGTACTTTTATAAAATCGAGTTGAAAAATATTTAAAAAGTTTATTATGACCATTTTCAAAAATTCACCTATTTTCAAAAAATCATAACTTTTTTGTCCATGATTTCTCCATCTTGACCCACTGTGCAAAAGACTTCATTTTTTGTCTACTTTAACATATAAAAAAATAAAAAAAATCAAAAATAAGATTTTTGAGAAAATTGATTTTTAAGCTTTATTTTCGATATATAAAAAATTACAACATTTTTTTTACAGTGTATATTTTTTCCAGATAGTCCCAACACTAGGGGCGGGACAGCTTTGCACAGAGCAACACTTTGGACATTGAGCAAGCTTGACAACATCGATTAGTACCAAATGCGAAGTTTTACGAAGTTTTTATTGATACTGAATATCTCGTGAAGGTAATATTTTTCACGGCAGCCAATGTAAGTAAAACGGAAAATTATTTCAAATCAAATCAAAATTGATCAAAACTCATTGGTGCCTTATTTTTCAGTTGTCTTATACTTGTATGAAATCTATGTCGGTCTTAACAAGAGCTCTAAGCTGAGACAGATGCAGTACCGCGAAGATCGCCTGTCTCGTACCAATGAAATCCAAACTAAACACACCAAGCTCTCGCGATCTGATGTCGTCGTACATGCCACGTTCAAGAAGAAACACATGCAATTGCTAAAGGTGTTCCAGGATAAGCTTGCCCTGAGATTTATGAGTGGCCCATCACACATCCGCACCTAGAGTCAGCATGAGGAATTGTCCAACATCCTGACCCATATGCGGAAGACCACCCACAAGTAAATTGCAGCTTCGGCTCTTGTGTGCGAGATTTAACCATTCTCTCCGTTTTGGAAATTTAAAGGAATCTATCTGGGAAGAAAAAACACTTTTGAAGTAGCAATGGGACATTCAAAAAGTGTAATAAATTCACGTCAATAAAATGATAAATTGTGAAAAAATCTGAAACTTTCAATTTTACCCTATATGAAAATCACACTTTGCAACGTCATAGCGTGTATGACTCAATTGGAACAGCCAGGAAAAGTTACGTTTTTAACAATATGTTTTTCGGACTAAGGTTAGAGTTCTATCCCACATTGATTAAGGGATAATCATGAATTACGCGATTCAATTATTTTAAGAATAGTCTAGGCATCAGAATATTTTTGGAAAAGTCAACCATTCCAGAGAAGATCTCGCTGTTTGATTTTCTTCAGCCTGTTCATATGTGGTCGTTAAATGACAACTGACAATTCGTGCGTAAATGTACCCAGGTAACCACTAAGCACTGTTATAAGCGGTATATAAGACGCTTAACGGATTCTCAGTGCCAACAGGCTCCATATAACATTTTCAAGTGCTTATAGGCACTGTGACCTTGAGCACTGATATAAGCCGTATATGTGTATATGACGCTTCACCACAGTGTTTGTAAGCCCTGTGTCATCAAACAGCTATATGTGATATTTATGTCAGCCGCAGCAAAATGGACTTTGCCCAAAAAACAAAAACAGGACCAACGATGTAATTTGTTAGGCATGATAGAATAAGAAGTGATAAATTTTGAATTGCATCAGGATTGTTGTTATGGGCGATTTTCAAAGGAGACAAACCTGGTGTCGTAATTTTAATAGAAATCCTCGGCATCCGGATAGTCTCAGAAATTGCGGGATTTTTTTCATCAAAACAAACTGTCTGAAACTCACTCTCTCTGTCGTTCCGGTGCCCATCCGGATTCCGAAGACTGCGACACTTGAACACATCAATGAAATTGATTCTTCATTATTTGGGGGATCCTTAAAGTTGTTATTTCTCCCTCATTGCTTTTCGCTGTGTTTGGCTTCTTCCGTGTTTAGGTGCATATAATTCCAGGTTAGACCGCTGGCATTTGCAGCCTCCAATAATCTTCTGCTTTTTATACGACGCTCAGCAGTACAAACCATAAGAGCGTCGATGGAGCAGATGGGAAATGCGACCGAATCATTCAATATGCGCCTGGAGGACATCAGTTCAACTCTAGAACAAATTTCAAAAAATCAACTTGGATAAGCTTAAAGAAAGAAAAAAAGAGTAGTACAAAAGATAAACAATCTTTTTTTTTCATTTTTTTCGACAAACGTGCTATAAAATTTTGACATCTCTCGTTCCAGAGACTCAGTACGAGTAGGCAGTATATCAGCCAAATAATTCGCCAAAAGTGGCTTTTAAACAACCCTTAATCACGATATAGTTCCTATAAGCCCTGTCAACCATGTCTTGTATTCGACTATAGAACCGACTTCGTGCCAATCTTTACGGCTTATTGGTTACTTGGGTAAACTTCTACGTTAATCCCTTTTGATAGAAAAGCGAAACTCGAGACAAAGGCAGTGTCGGAACTTAAGGAAACGAAACTTCATTCTTCAATGCACCACCAAAGGCGTCAATTGTTTTCACCACACTAACGGCAGGTTACTACATGGGTTGCTATGCGCGCTTGATATCGAGCAACAAGAGTTACTCAGAGTTACTCTATATTGAGCTCAAGAGCTTGCTCAAAAGCAAAAGCTGTCCCGCCCCTAGTCCCAACAATAACCAAAAAATAAAACTTTGCGGAAGGCACCAAACTGATCGGACAAACCGTTTCTAAGTTATAATTTTTTGAAAATTATTAAGGGTTTTTTTCTTAGGCCCTTCTCAAAAGTAAGGCTAGAGTCAAAATGGCGAGCCGATGATGCAAAAAGGCATTTTTGGGCATAAAGAAAGCATGTGCAAAATTTCATCCAAATCAAAGAATACAAAAGTAAACCGACATTCGAATTCAAATGGAACCGCTCATTATGCTTGCTTATTGGCTTATGATAACACATATTAAACAAAAAGCCGTTCGACTTTATGTATAGAAGTATCCTTCAAATTGTTTAAGCACCCTCCTTCAAGCGTTACGTGATTTGTGGATGGCGCCTTATGACAATTCGAGATTGATTTTCAATAAGGGCTTACTTATAATGATCGATTTCTTTTCATCGTTGCTCTCTTCACATTATAATCGAAAAATGGTTTTCTTCTTGAGGTATATTTTAGTGTTGTCACCAAATCTTGCGACATATGCAAGAAACATTGTAGATTTTCTGCAAAGTTACAAGCAAAAAAATGTCTCGAGAAATTGTAATTATCAAACATTTTAATTTGATTTTGAAATCTATCTTTTAGGCTGTGACCGTTTCACCGATTCGTTTAACTTTTGATTAAAATTTGACATTTCGATAGTTATTTTCCCCTCAAATGGTTAAACTGAACTTCGCGGTCGACCCATTTGAGTTTTGGCAGTCGAGTAAGTAGTTGAGAATAAAGTTGACAAATGATTAATTATTCTTAAATTATCGGGAGTATAAAATAACTTTTGAGCTGTCAAGTTTAGCCATGCTCCAGAGCAGGATTATTTTTAATCGGAGGGGAAATAACTATCGAACTGTCAAATTTTACCTAAAATTTAGACGAATCGGTGGCACGGTTCTCAGCCTTAGTCGTCAATGAGGTTGATGCGCTTAGTAACTTTATAATTAGTAGAATATGGTCAAAACAAGAAAACAATAAGGGAGCCGGATCCTATTCTTGACTCTTTCGTATCATTTCGGCAGAGGGTTTTTTTTGGTGACAATATGCGCCGTACGGAAACGATTCGTATTGCAAAGTTTCAGACAATTCGGCCAAGAAAAACCCTCCATGCTAAAGTGAATCATAGAAGTGCCCAAGTGGTTCTGCACCCTAAATTAGTAAGAGAGCTTTTTTTAATTTTCCAGGATAGGTTAAGTATACTCTTTATTACTCTTTTACGGAATTGAAAAAGTACTTTTTCCGATGAGAGCAAATATGGTAACCCTAATTGTGGCTCTAAATCATAAATAATTTCTAAAAAATGTTAAACATTCTTGTCCAGTGCTTGAATTGGCGGGTGGTACTGCCGCTGAGACGAGACTCGCGGGGACGGTCTTCTTTTTCTGCGACTGTTGAGATTTTTCTTATTTCAAGCAGTGTTTACATCAATCATGCGCAAGCCGTTCAAACTTGCACATGAAAATCTCAGCAAAGAACAATTGCGTTTGCATCACACCGAAGCATAAACGGCCTTTTCAGTGCAATTTCATGCCTGCAAACCTAGCAGCCATTATGAATAACTAGGCTAATGTTAAGATTTATCAGCATCTTTGCTCCGCTAACTGAGGTTTTTAATAATAGTATATTTCGAATACAATACTTGTCACTTTTTAGCCATAGTGGTTTCTGCGCTCGTGTACACACACGTTACATGTCACCAACACTACTTAAAGAGTGCTGGTGGAAAATATTAACAAAGATCAGCTGTTCCCAGCAAAATCAAACGGCAGTATTTTCAACCAGCAAATTTGCACACGTGCTCGTGACACCGCTCAACGAGAGCTCAATATAATCGATGGGCTGCATTTGACGTTTCGTGACAGCGGTATCTGGGCTGCATATGACATTGATATTTTACCTCTTCGCGAGTCTCTCTCAGGTACCGGGTACCCCCGTTGGTTTGATCACATTTAATCTGTACCCCGCTAATTTGCACATCGTTCATATCAAAAATGGTTCAAACGTCATTTAGCTCATGGAACAGAGTGAAGTGGGATGGAACGCTGTGGAACGGCATGCAGAATCAAAATAAAACAGTGAAAGAGTCAAATTAGCGCGAGTAGAGTAGATTTTTTTTTGTTTTCAATGTCAACCATTTTCAGTGTTTTTTCTTCACAATTTTGAAGCTGTTGAAGGGTTATACCCTAAGGACCTCCAAAAATAAGACCATGCTTCGAAAATTTGGAACCAATTGTCACGTTAAATTCAAACAAATGCAAGAACTGAAGGTGTAATTTCTTCAGTTATATTTGACAAATCAGAAAAACAGGGCTTTTTTGTTTGCCAAATAAACAGTTCTGTATTATATTTTCATCGATTTGCAAATGAATGTTGAGAAAATTGCTTTTTCAAACTTTGCTGAAATTTTACACCGTTTCCAAATAAATATGCTAATTAAGAAATAGTGTCGCCCAAATTACGCAAAAGTTGATCAAATTTATAATTATAACCATTTTTACACATAAAAGTGTATTATTAAGTTTCTGTTGCTAACACCAATTTGAATTTTTCTCTATAGATTTTACGAAATTTAATTTTAATTTTATACGTCAATTTTTCAACATTCATGCCTACAGTATCTCACATTGACTCTAGATGAGCTAGTTTTTATAACCAATATTCTCTCTGATGATGCATATTCTCCTTAATGTAACTGCACGTGGAAAAAACCTTTTTGTAATATGAATTTTCCCACAAAAAATGTTTTATGGGATAAAAATATGTAAGTCCTAAGTGTAAAAAATGAAAAGAGTACAATTGATGGTATTTAGCAAAAAAAAATAGCTTATTCACTTTTTAAAACTGTGGAAGGTTTAAGTCTAAATGACAGCCAAATAGACAACGGTTTGGACAATTTGGACATTAATAGTCATTTAAAATTAGAGCAAATATGAAAATGCAATTTCCTCCAACATATTAATCAACTCGGGTTTCTTGATTTTTTAAATAAACAGCACTGTGTTTTTATTTCTATTGATTTGATATTTATTACGGAAACATAGTTTTTCTGCTTTCAACTGAAATGCTCATTTGACATTTTTAAAGTTTTTATTTCAAACTTTCTGTTTCTTACAATCTTTTCTAAATGAATGGGGAAACTTCAACTCACTATCAAAAGAAACGTATCGATCACAGCTCCACTTATGATCAAAAATGTAATTGTAATATACATTTTTTCTTAGACTTGATGCATTATGTTCAAATTTTTAATGAAGCCCAGAAGCAGATCCGAATGAAAAAATCTGAAAGTTACAGTATGAACTTTGGATGATCACTCACCCTTGTAATCATGTATCGCTCTCCCAATCTAGGCATTGACATTTCAAAATTGAGATACGACTTTTAAACTTCATCCAGCCAACATAGTTTTCACATGCTGAATAAGACACTAAAATGTGACTAACTTTTTTGTTTCTTGATGGATATTGTTGAGATTTTCACGAAAAACTGTTTCAGTTTATGATCCGAATATGGTCCAAGTGGTTCCGGAGCTATTCCGGATTTTCTTGAGCTACCGTAATCCGGGGGCAGGCTTTGAATAATTTAACGATCATTGACACACGAGTCATAATTTCATCCCATTTATCCGGCTGCATTCATACAACACGCATGACATTTATCGTTCATGGAAGATAACGAGCCATGAACGAAAACAAGACAGACACGCAACACCCACTGTTTGGCGCCGATCACTGTGTGTTAACACCAGTGCTGGGAACGGTAATAGTAGTAGGCTTGAGTTTTTGCGAAAATCACGTGGCTCTCCTAATACAGTAGTTCAAAATTGTGAATCTCAGCAAGTAGCCTATGTTGGGTACATGAATTTTATAAATGAGGAGTGTCATTGAAGGCTGCAAATGCGGGAAATGCAACGGGAAATAGAACATTTTTCTACAGTAATTTTGGGTTGCCCTTAGCAACGGTGTTTTGCTATTTTCAAGGCATTTTGCCTACAGCAGCGATACGCGTGAGTTTCACTGGCTCCGGTGACTGTGATTCGCTACGCTTGCCTACTGTAGTGTGAATCTCAGAACTTTTCCCAACTCTGGTCAACACTTGTAATATTCTCATTCTGATCAAGAAACAGAGGCGAATATTTTCCATTTTCAGTGCTATGTTTGCAACCAAAGGGGTGTTCAATGATCCAATTGATTATAATTAGGTTGCTAAAGGCTGCATTACCAAAAAATATGAAAGTTGTTATCAATTTTCTACAAAACATAAATCATCGATGCTGTTGCAGTCTGTGAGAGTAGCTGCTCTTGAACGCTCTCGTGCCACGTATCAAACGAGAGAGTGAATGTTTACATTCATAGGGCTCTCCGAATATGGTTCGATCGGTTTATTCGGATTAAAATCAATCATTTAGCATATCCCCTGTAGTTTGCAATCATCGGGTTGACGTCTTTCTCTAGGATTCCGGAACCGGCTTCAGGATATTCCGGAAGTACTTGTAGATGGCCCTATGTTAAAGTGACCAGATATGGTTTGCTCCAATGCGGGACAAAATTTAATATTTCCGTTCTTGTTTGCACAATTCACTGTTTTCCACATGTTGTGGTGGCGATTCAAACGATGCACAGCTTTTTATAGCAGACCAAACGCAGTATTTTTGAAGATCAGCTTAAATTAAAGTTTTGTTTATTGGAAACCATTTTACATTAAATGTATCATTCTTACTCACAATCTACAGTGCTTCCTTCCATTCACTACGTTTCATTAATTCTTCTAGATTTAAAATAACAGTCCTTCAATTTCTATCTGACAATTCAATTCTCGTAACTATATTCTTCTTCTTAGTCTTCTAATATTATCATTTAGGGTGACCATATATGATCCAGTGCAT
Source organism: Aedes aegypti (assembly GCF_002204515.2). Taxonomy (NCBI): domain Eukaryota; kingdom Metazoa; phylum Arthropoda; class Insecta; order Diptera; family Culicidae; genus Aedes; species Aedes aegypti. The sequence goes on from NC_035107.1 coordinate 45,908,699, forward strand.
GCTACAAAACGTTTGACTTTTACTGTGCGCTCTGTTTTCAAGCTGCCCGTGAGAGAGAGCGAGACAGCACCAACACACGGCGCACAGTAAAAGTCATGGGAACAAAAGAATTTATGGCACGTATAGAGAGGCTCATGGCTAGCGCGCCAGCACCACATTTCCACAGCAATAAGGAATTTTCCACTTCCTTCGGGATATTCGGAACATGTCCGGTGCACGCTATGTCTGAACCAGACGATTATAAAAATCGAATGTACAGTCACCCCACAGTTATGGATAGCACACAGATATGGATCAGAGTTTGATTAGAACGGGAATATCTCATCAAATAGAGTTGCAATTACGCAGAATACATTTTACCTACGTGAACCAAAAATCTATACAGCACCGCAATCAATTGTAATATGATTAAGCATATTTTTTCCGTCCGTAGGAAATAAAATGTCAACCGTATTCCCAGAAGCGTTGATTCATAACTGTGGGGCATTGAAACACATACCACAGTTATGAATCAAAGATAAGACGATTCCAAAACAAACGCCAAAACGTATGCTTTCACTAGCACACCATTCGTTTACCTCGCAGATAAATTGCTGTTATAGTGTTTTGATCCATAATATGAGTTGATTTGATCCATAATAAGGATCCTCCTCTCCCATTGATCCACATCTGTGGGGTGGACATCGTTTGCAATTTCTATCGAAATCAACACTTTTCCGTAAAATACCGGGTATTTTAAGGTGTATTCTCAAAAACAACTATACTCTGCAGTACCAGGGAAGGAATTTTGTTTTGTACAGCGTCACCATGTTTTTTAATCATATTTTGTTCTGAAAAACATCCCTTAGTTGATCCATAACTGTGGGGTGACTGTACATCGGATTTTTTCTCGCTAGAGTTTAGTATTTGGGTTATATTTTAATAATCGGAAAGTTTTAAAATATTCCATCGGTGAAATTTTGATTTTTTCCACTTTTTAGCCATTTTTCATACAAAATCCCATGAAAATCACGTTTTCGACGCTGAAATGCTACATAAAATGTATGGAAAAAATTTCACCGATAGAATATTTTAAAACCATCCCATTATGAAAATATAGACCAAATACTGATCTCTAGCGAGTAAAAATCCGATGTTCGATTTTTATAAACGTCTGGTTCAGACATAGCGTGCGGTGTAATCAGGTCACCCCTGAATGGAAATTGGACTTTGCAGTGACCCTTTTTACTCATTATTTTTCCGAATCATGAAGTTTGAGGTGTCGTACGATTACATCCCAAGACATATCTGAAGCAAATGAACGGATTGTCTTGTCCACAGGGATTACAGATACTTAATTCCATATGATGTTCGTTTGTTTTATTATTATGTTCTTGATTTGAATATTCTCTAAAACAGCGTATTTAAATAAGCATGTTTGCGTGGCTCTATGATCAAATTATGTGTCTCTTCAGGGTGATTCAGTTACGAATCATCTAAAAGAATCTAAAATGAAGCTTGCCCCGGAAAATCCCGGGATTTTTCAAGTTTTCAATAAAACTACTATTTTTGCTGGAATGGAAGCGACATTTGAACTGTACAAACTAAATTTAAAGAGAAAGTAAAGAGTTTGATAAAATAATAATTATAGTGTATAATAAATTATTTACTACATTTTTGTTTTGATGAAGTAAATAAACAAAAAAACAATACATACTTTGATTAACTACGTATATGTTGAGAGTATAGTCATAAAACAAATACTATTTTTTAAACAAAAATTGATTAGTACTCAATCAAGAACAAAAAAACGTTGGGGTTTATATCCCGGGAAACGGGAATCCTGAAGTTTGTCAAATCCCGGAATTTTTTGCCCCGGGATGGACACTCTACTAAACACATTGAAGAAATATATCCATGCTATCTACGCCAGCGTTGCGAGAAACTCAAATTCTCATTTCTCATGCTTGAGATTTGTCACGCTCACACAACTGAACAGCCAAAACATCATGTATGTGTTGGTTCATCCGGTTGACTCAATGGCTTGTATGTTCATGAGTTTTTTAACGCACAGCACTTATTATGTTCTTTCGATCTTTATAACGAGATTTTTAGCCCTGGGCTAGTTTATCTCGGGACCAACAGCTTTACTTCCTTTTCGAAGGAAGTCGTCACTATAACTTCTATTTTATCATAAGATCTATATCGAGGATGGGATACGATCCCAGGTCCTCAGAGTGAGAGGTGTGTGTTCTAACCACTACTCCAGGGCCGCCCTCTATTTATTCTTTGTTAGTCTGCTAGAAACATAACAAACCCTTCTAATGTAAACAATAGCATTGTGTTTTGACAGACTTCCGATAGATTTTATGAATGAATAATTTTTGACCGCGTGAGCAAGCGATTTTACATCAATAATCTCATGCGTGAGTTCTGTGAAGAAAATCTCAAATGGGTTTGCTCTCGCGGGAGAACTCAATGATTGAGATTTGAGTGTGAGACCCCCAACACTGATCTTGCTAGTAAGTTTTGACGAGATGAACAAGTTTGCTATGGGCAGATTTTGTGTAGGGCTTTTAGATTTTCTGATCAATAGTTTTAATCTTTTCGTTGGAAATTTCACTTTAGTAAAATTGTTATTGCGTTGCAACTCGTGTTTGTTTAATATATTTTCAAAAATATATGTTAAAAATCAAGATATCTGATGTGCTGTGCTGAATTCATTCAAATTGGTCCATAAAAAACTGAGATCTAGCTTACCAAAGTTGACCATTTTGTATGGAAAAAAATGTCTTTTTGTCACTTAATCGATCAACAGAGTCGTTTTACTTTTGAGAGTGAGTTAACAATGCCTTTCGAATTTGGACCAATTTGCTAATCTTCTTTTTCTTCTTCTTGGCATTACGTCTCCACTGGGACAAAGCCTGCTTCTCAGCTAAGTGTTCTTATGAGCACTAACACAGTAATTAACTGAGAGCTTTCTTTGCTAAAGTTGTCATTTTCGCCTTCGTATATCGTGTGGCAGGTTATACTCTATGCCCAGGGAAGTCAAGGAAATTTCCATTACGAAAAGATCCTGGACCAACCCGAAATCGAACCCAGATACCTTCAGCATGGCTTTGCTTTGTAGCCGCGGACTCTAATCACTAGACTAAGGAAAGCCCATCTGTTTTTGTGAATTTATAATTCTCACGATGAGTAATGTTACTAAAAGACCTTATGTACAAGTGAGAGATTCTCTCTTCTCTCGCTCTCTTTCGATTATAACAGTGAGATAGTAAAGCTTTTGGGAAGTTTTTCACTACAGATCGAAAGTCAATTTCCATGACTAGCGGTTCATACAAAAAACGCAACAAAAGAGGTTAATGTGACTCAGTTATTGAGCAAAGAGAAAGTAAACAAAGAGAGCCTCTCATTTGTACATAGGTCCCTTAGTAATGTTTCGCGAGAATTGCTGAATCTGATGCCGCTCTCAGAGAGCACGCCACAATTTCGAGCTACAGATCGAGTTGATTATTGTTTAAATAAAAATAAAACAACGATTTATGAGACTTTTTGTTGCTCTAATTTACAAATATGCAAAATAGAGTTTAGCATTCCCTGTAGCATATAGTTTAAATTAAATTGTATGATTAAATTTTGATCCAATCGGTTTTCTTACATGCTTGTAGTCTACATTCAATTTTTATAGTTTCTTTCATTCAGCAACCAACAATACTTTTCTTCAGCTTTAAAACAATAAGTTTTGAACTTCCGAATGAACGAATTTGAATTTGCCTAAGATTATCGTACTTTGGTTGATTAACGTTCAACGCTCCGTCATCGTAATCATCGTCATCATCGAAACCTCAAAAGCAGTTTTTCTGTTCAAAACTGAAATTGATTCGATGAAAATGGTTGGTTGGAGAATAGAATACAGTGAACACATTTTCCTGTAAATTTTGTTAATTTGAATCGTTAAAACTGCTCTTGAAAATTCCGGATTCAATGACGGATCCTGCCCCCTTAAGGACTACCCTAGTACAGTATGGCCATAACAAAATGCGAAAATCATCATACCATGTTTTACAAAGGAAAAAAAATATTTCGCAAAAACCTCTTATAGACATAGTTATTTATTTTTTTATTGAACTTTAATAAAAAATAAAGACACATCAAACTCATAAGTTATATGTGCTCCCAAAACCATGATCCTGGCAGAATAATTAACTGTTACCATGAAAAACACGTTCTCTAAGAACTCCTTTATCATCTGATACCAAAAAAACCTAATATTTTCGACAATGAAGTGTGATTTTTAAGGTGGAAAGTTTATCACTAAAGCAGGCCTGCCCAACCTTTTTGGCTCTTTTTTGACATAAATGGATGCCGGCATCGCAATAATAGTCCGATTTACGAGATTTGTACCTCAAATGAAAGCTTTAGATCTGATTGATCCATGCATAAAAATTTAGTTTTATATCAAATTCTTTGCTACAAATGCAGTTTAGTCGAAAAATTCTACCTATTCTTTTATTTATTTTTCATCTATATAAATAAAAATGGAGTGGTGTTTGTATGTTACGAAATGGCTTCCGAACGGGTCAATCGATTTGAATGATTATTTTTCCGTTTTGTTCGTCAAGTGTTCCGACGTGTTTGTGTGTATAAAAATCCCAGGATATTCACCGGGAAAGTTGGAAAAACGAGCGTGAACGGAACTGTCATTTTGTATGGGACGATCCATAGCGTTTTTCAACAGCCTACTTGATGACAAGATGAAGTTTGCCGGGCCCACTAGCAATTACTAAAAAAATACCTTTGAATAGTTCGACATTAAAATGTCGACGCACTAATAAATAAAATAAACGCACTTATAAATAATATAATGCTTAATTTGACATAATGCTTGCATAACGCTTAATTTGACGTTTGAGCTGTGCCGAATTCACTGATTGCCGTGGTCCCATGAATAACACGGCACCGCTAAAACGTCAAATAGTGAACCCGTGCATAGGTCCATGGACCGATGCACGAGTTCACTAGTTCGACGTTTGAGCGGTGCCAAATTCACTCGTTTCCATGGCCACGTAAGTAACACGGCACCGCTCAAATGTCAGATAGTGAACTCGAACCGCAGTTGCCCCAAAGACGAATAGAGACATATTAGTCAGGCTCGGTGGGTACTACTTCTAGTACTGCATCTGATCTAATGGTACTGCAAAAGGTACCCAAGTTTGAGAGATAGCAGTACGCTTTCCATAGCATTCTAGATTTTGCACTGTGCCATAATATGTTTTTGAAATCGCAATGAACATGGAGGTTTTGTCTTTGGTAGCACTGATTATTAATTCTATGGCTCGATTTTTCCCTAATTCGATGGTCCCTTCAATATCGGGTTGACTGTAGTAGCAGTAGGAAAACAATAGAACTCATACTTACTCAGCCACTCGGAAGGCGAGTGTGAAATTATGACGTCGTTGTTGCGGTGTTAATTTGGTAAAATCAAAAGCGTCTGGAAGGAAATGGTGAATCAGCGCACAAAATGCCATTCCATCTGACCAGCTGGTGGAGAAGTTTTCTATTTTAACGTTCTACGTTTGTTGATGTCGTTCGTCGGCGAAACACGTGGAAGAGAAAACAAATAAATAGAAACAATAGGTTAAAATCGATGATTTTGATCATGAATGATGTAAAAAGTGTTGGAATCAAATTGTTTAACTATTGCAGAGAACCACAACCATATTTTTTCAGTGTACATTTGTACAATCAGATATTGCTATAATATTTAACAAAAAGAGGCGTTTTGAGGTTAGAACTTAAGCGCTAAACAAAGAAACCACATCCACAGAAATTCAAAGCTTTACAGGACTAAACAAAGAGGTTAGATAGGCATGCAAACGGCGATTTATCCTAATAAAGGGGAAAGACAGAAGAGGGGGAGACTGGTTTTGAAACGTCCATTTCCGGTGATTTGTGGCGGTGTAGGTGACGTATGTTTGACAACCAAAACGAGAAAAGGGTACAATATACATCGAAGAAGACATTGTTTAGAGATTGATTTAATATTTACATTTTTTTGGTAATTCTAGGGTTAGGAAAATAAACAACTAAGAAGCAGAAAGAAGACTTGCATTTATCTGCCTCCTGCTTTTTTTTTTGTAGATTTTATACAGAAAGAAGATAGAAGCGCAGCTGTCAACTTCAAGTGACACTTTACATTTCCGTGAATGTGTGTGTGTAAACAAATTTCCCGTGACAGTGACGGATTGAGCGGAAAATGTAAACAAAGCAAACAACAAAGAATAAGAAGAGCATCAACCACAACAGCAACAAAAGGTGACTTTTGTATCGTTCGAGGGCGCATTTGACGGGTTTAAGGTGTGTTGTTTTTGTTTGGGTGTATAGCGACTGTTGCTTTAGGGAGAGTTTGCGGTATATTTAGGTACCTCGTATCCCCTTGTCTTCATCTGGCACCACTGCAACAGTTGGTCCTTGACAGTGGCTGCGCGGCGGTTCAGTGACGGATCAGTGAACTGAAACATGGGCCCGGTACCGGTACCACCCGGCGTCGATGGGGTTGACGGCGTTCTAGGGGAACTGTGGTGGGCCGGCGAACGGCGATATTTTTTTGACAGTTTAATAAAATCGATAGCGAAAATTCGGTTTTGGTTTTTCACGAGGGAACAGATGTTTTAACACATGAATAGCACATAGGGAAGAGAAAAGAGAAAGAAGAAAGGGACGTAAGAGAGACACAATGAATTTGAGTCGGTTTTGATTTTTGATCTGAGAGGGGGGTATGTGGGGAGGTCTTTTCACACTTTCGTTGCCGTTCGTTCGTTCAAGGAAGATGGCAGCACTGGTCGACGGCGATGACGTTCATTTGTTTAGTAGGTTCGTCGGTTGGCTCAAAGGAGATAACTACTTGTTAGGACTGTCAGTTGTCAGATTAGGGCGACCATGAATCGATTGTTAGTTACTTTTACTGTCTACCAAATGGATGATTTGCTCTCTATGTAATGGGGATCACTGATATTACCAAGTTTTTCTATTGTTTCAAACTAAATGACTAGATAATGTCTATAAATTAGTAATGAATCGTTCGATGGTATCAGGGATTATAATAGGCGATACTGGTAATGTACGAGCTACTGAAAATGTTTCATATGTGATGGAAAAGCGCTGTCAGAATCATAGACCAATACTTACTTAGGGGGTGATTGTGATGTGATGGAGTTCTGCTTGTCAAGCTGTCGGAATTTCGCCATCGCGGACATGGGTTTCGCTGGGCCAACCGTTTTGGTTGTCACTGTGGGCGAAGAATTTGACAATTAGCTTCGTGATTGAAAGTATGCAATGTTCCCTGTCAAACATTTGACAGTTCAACAACCGACCTAATACAGTTAATTTTTCTTTACTCGATATTTCGTATCTCGATATCGAGTTAGAGAACCATAGTAAAAGTTGCTTTTCATGGCTAACTCGATGATCGCTTGGATCGCATTTGCACTGGTTTTGTGTTCTGTAACTCGATACCTCCCTAGCTCGATGGACCCTTCAATATAGTTAAAGAGAGTTGACTGTAGATTGAGAAATCGACCAATTGAGTCCTAAAATTTTTGATAATAATCTTGTTCTTGTTGCCGATAGAGCGTGGCAAATGTTCCCGTTCAAATAACGGCTATATTATATTTGAACTTTATTTTTTGAAATTGGGTCCAAATTTGAACCTTGACACTTTTGATAATGTTTGGCGTTAACTTAGTCGACAAAAACGCCACAGGGGTTCAACTTTTTAACACTGAAGTTGTTCTTATCTGACAGTTCGAAAGGGACACGGAAAACAAAATACACCCAAGGTTTGAGCTTGAACTAAGGGGTGTGACAAAATCCTAAAAATCCTAAAATCCTAAAAAAATGATGGGATAAGCACACCAATTTTAACTTTGAATATGAAAAATCGGCACGATGAGTTGGCTATGAAATCAAACTTATGAAATACTAACATGTATGTTTGGTTATCGATTCAAAAAAAGTTCCACCTAGTTCAACCCTAAGTCACCCACAGACATGTTTCTCAGAGTGTCGTCTAAGAGATCTGAAAGATACAGCTGCAACTCCCTGCAACTCTTTGAGATTTTCAATTATTTTTCGGTATACTCCTTAACCAGCACAAGTATGAAAATGAGTTGTTTGTTATAAAAAATCCGAAAATCTCGCAACGCAACGTCAAAGCTGAACCAGACATCAAACCAGAGCAAGTTTGTGTTTAAAATAATATATTTAAAATGAAGTTTCCAAGATTCAATTCGAATTTTATGTTAAAAACTAGAAAATTTTAAAAATATGCTCATTTTTTGCATAAAGGCGTATAAGTCACTTTTGCATAACTTCTTGCATCATTATCATCAAGGTGCTTAAATGGCTTGATCTTCCAGTTTTGATTTTTGTCCCGCACTGTGCGTCTGTTTAAATTCAGAGGTGTCTGCCGAAATTCGTTCAGCAATTTCTTTGGGATCGGCTCTGGAAGTTTCTCTCGGAATAGATCATTAAAATAACCGAAATGGCCGCTATGGAAAGCATATATAGCGCCACCGTGGCCTTTTGTTTTTGACAGAACATCAATGCTGTCACAATGTTAAATCCCATATACAGTGGCGCCTTTGTTTTCATGCGGTGAGCACTGAAAAAAAAAAAAAATACCTTCAATGATCCATTTCTTCGATCGTTTATTCTGGAATTCCTTCGGAAGCCTCTTAGGAGGAGAACTCCTTTGGTAGTTCAGTTTGGAGTTCCACCAGAAGTTTCGCTAGGAGTTCATCCGGAAGTTCCTTCAAGAGCACATTCGGAAGATTCTCTAGAAGTTTCTCCAAAAATTCCTTCAGCAGCTCCTAAAGAAGTTTCTCTAGATATTGTACTAGGAGTTCTTCTGAAAGTTCCTCTACGAGTTTTTCCGTAAGTTGCTTTAGAATTTCTTTCGGTAAATCCTTTAAAAAAATTTCTGGAGGTTCCTTTAGAAGATCCTTTAGACTTTCTTCTAGGAGTTTTACCTGAACTATCTCTATTCGGTCTTCTGAAATTTTTATTGGCTTTTTTCCGAAAGTTTTACTAAAATTTTCCCGGATGTTCCTTTAGGAGTTCCTCCAGTAGTTCCTGTAAGAATCTCTTCGGAAGTTCCTGTAGGAGTTTATTCGGAAGTTCTTATAGAAGGTTCTTCGAAATTTCTGTAGGAGTTCCTTCGAAAGTACCTGTATAATTTCCTCCGAAAGTTATTGCAAGACTTCCTCTGGACGTTTCTAAAGTAATTCATCTGAAAATTCCTTTAAAAATCTTTTGAAAGGTCCTCGGATTTCTTCCGGAAGTTCCACTAATAGTTTTTTTTTGAAGTGCCTCTAGGTGATCGTCCTGAAGATCTCCTAGGATTTGATCGAGAGGACTCTTTTAGAAGTAGCTGTAGAATTTATCCCCAAATTCGCTCCGGAATTTTTTTTTTTTTCTTCCGGAAGCTCCTCTAGTAGTTTTTTCGTAAGTTCCTTTCTTTCGTAAGATCCTCTAAAATTTCCTTCAGAAGTTCCATTAGAAGCTCCCTTCAAAGTTCCTCTAGGAGTTTTTGTGGAAGTTTCTCTAAAATTTCTCTCGGAAGTTCTTCTAGGATTTTTTCGTGAAGTTCCTCTAGCAGGTCTGCGGAAGCTTCTTTTTGAATTTTATGGATTTCTTCCAGAAGTTCCACTAATAGTTTCTCCGAAAGTTCCTCTAGGTGATCTTACTGATGTTCCTCTAGGATTTCATCTAGAAAGTTCTTCTCTAAGTTTGCTGTAGAATTTATTCCGAAATTTTCCGGAAATTCCTCTAGGAATTCTTCCCACGAGTCCTTTAGAAGTTCTTCCGAAAGTTTCTGAAGAATTTCTCCTAGAAGTTTCTATCAAAGTTCCTCCGGAAGTTCCTCTAGTAGTTTTTCCGTAAGCTTCTTTAGAATTTCTCTCGTAAGACCATCTAAAATTTCCTCTAAAAGCTCCTTTGGAAGTTCCTTTTGGAGTTCTTGCGAAGTTCCTCTAAAATTTCTCTCGGAAGTGCTTCCACAAAAGTTCCTTTAGGAGATCTTCCTGGCGTTCCCCTAGGATTTCATCCAGAGAGTTCTTCTGAAATGTGCTGTAGAATTTATCCTGAAATTTCCTCCGAAATTCCTCCAGGAGATCTTCCATCAAGCCCTCTAGGTTTTCTTCCGAAAATTTCTCAAGAATTTCCTTACAAAGTTCCTCTAGTAGGTTTTTCGTAAGTTTCTTTAAAATTTCTTTTGTAAAATCCTCTAAAATTTCCTCCAGAAATTCCATTAGAAGCTCCTTTGGAAGTTCCTCTAGGAGTTCTTGTGGAAGTTCATTTGAAATTTCTTTCGGAAGTTCTTTTAAGATTTTTTCTTGAAGTTTCTCTAGGATATCTGCTGAATCTTCTTTTGAATTTCTTCCGAAAGTTCCACTAATAGTTTCTCCGAAAGTTCCTCTAGGTAATTTTCCTGAAGTTTACCTATGATTTCATCTGAAGAGTTCCAGAAGAAGGGGCTGTAGAATTTATCCCGAAATCTCATTCGAAATTTTCCGAAAATTCCTCGAGGAGTTCTTCCTGTGAGTCCTTTAGAAGTTCTTTCAAAAATTTCTTAAGAATTTCTTATGGAAGTTCCTCCAGAAGTTTCATTAGAAGCTACTTTGAAAGTTCCTCTAGGAGTTCTTGCGGAAGTTCCTCTAAAATTTCTTTCAGAAGTTCTTCTAGGATTTTTCCTGAAGTTTCTCTAGGAGATCTGCTGAGGTTTCTTTTGGAATTTTGTGGAAGTATCTCTAGGATTTTTTCTGGAAGTACCGCCAGGAGTTCCTCCAGAAGGAGCTTTTCCATATGTTCCGGTAGGAGTACCTCCGGTAGTTCCTGTAGCAGTTTTTGGAAGTTCTTGTGAGAATTCGTCTGGAAGTTCCTGTAGCAGTTTTTCCGACAATTTTTCTAGATATTTCTCATGAAGCTCCTTTAAAAGTTCTTCCGAAAATTCTTCAGATTTCTTCCGGAAGTTAGACTTTCTCTGGAAGTTGATCTTTAGAAAGTTCTCCTGGGATTATATCTAGATAATCACCTAAAATTTCCTCCAGAAGTTCCATAAGAAGCTTCTTTGGAAGTGCGTCTAGGAGTTCTTGGGCAAGTTCCTCTAAAATTTCTCTCGGAAGTTCTTCTAGGATTTTTTTCTGAACCTCCTCTAGGAGGTCTGTGGAAGTTTCTTCTGGATTTTTATGGATTTTTTCCACTTATAGTTTCTCCGAAAGTTCCTCTAGGTGATCTTACTGATGTTCCTCTAGGATTTCATATAGAAAGTTCTTCTCTAAGTTGCTGTAGAATTTATTCCGAAATTTTACGGAAATTCCTCTAGGAATTCTTCCCACGAGTCCTTTAGAAGTTCTTCCGAAAGTTTCTGAAGAATTTCTCCTAGAAGTTTCTATCAAAGTTCCTCCGGAAGTTCCTCTAGTAGTTTTTCCGTAAGCTTCTTTAGAATTTCTCTCGTAAGACCATCTAAAATTTCCTCTAAAAGCTCCTTTGGAAGTTCCTTTTGGAGTTCTTGCGAAGTTCCTCTAAAATTTCTCTCGGAAGTGCTTCCAGGATTTTTGTACTGAAGTTTTTCTAGGAGGTCTGCGGAAGTTTCTTTTTGATTTTTATGGATTTCATTCGAAAGTTCCACAAAAGTTCCTTTAGGAGATCTTCCTGGCGTTCCCCTAGGATTTCATCCAGAGAGTTCTTCTGAAATGTGCTGTAGAATTTATCCTGAAATTTCCTCCGAAATTCCTCCAGGAGTTCTTCCATCAAGCCCTCTAGGTTTTCTTCCGAAAATTTCTCAAGAATTTCCTTACAAAGTTCCTCTAGTAGGTTTTTCGTAAGCTTCTTTAAAATTTCTTTTGTAAGATCCTCTAAAATTTCCTCCAGAAATTCCATTAGAAGCTCCTTTGGAAGTTCCTCTAGGAGTTCTTGTGGAAGTTCATTTGAAATTTCTTTCGGAAGTTCTTTTAAGATTTTTTCTTGAAGTTCCTCTTGGATTTCTGCTGAATCTTCTTTTGGATTTCTTCCGAAAGTTTCACTAATAGTTTCTCCGAAAGTTCCTCTAGGTGATTTTCCTGAAGTTTAGCTAGGATTGCATTGTTCCAGAAGAAGGGGCTGTAGAATTTATCCCGAAATTTCATTCGAAATTTTCTGGAAATTCCTCTAGAAGTTCAGTGAGTCCTTTAGAAGTTCTTCTAAAAATTGCTCAAGAATTTCTCCTGGAAGTTCCTCCGAAAGTTTCTCTAGTAGTTTTTTCGTAAGTTCCTTTAGAATTTCTCATGAAACATCTTCTAAACTTTCCCTCCGGAATACCATTAGAAGTTCCTTTGGAAGTTTCTCTAAGATTTCTCTTGGAAGTTTTTCTAGGATTTTTTCCTGAAGTTCCTCTAGGAGGTCTGTGGAAGTTTCTATTTTTATGGATTTCTTCGAAAGTTCCACTAATTTATCTTCGAAAGTTCCTCTAGGTGATTTTCCTGAAGTGCCCCTAGGATTTCATCTGAAGAGTTCTGGAAGTTGCTGTAGAATTTATCCCGAAATTTTCCGAATATTCCTCGATTAGTTCTTCCAGTGAGTCCTTTAGAAGTTCTTTCAAAAATTTCTCAAGAATTTCTTATGGAAGTTCCTCCTGAAGTTTCATTAAAGCTACTTTGAAAGTTCCTCTAGGAGTTCTTGCGGAAGTTCCTCTAAAATTTCTTTCAGAAGTTCTTCTAGGATTTTTTCCTGAAGTTTCTCTAGGAGATCTGCTGAGGTTTCTTTTAGAATTTTCATGAAGTATTTCTGGTTTTTTTTTCTGGAAGTTCCGCCAGGAGTTCCTCCAGAAGGAGCTTTTCCATAAGTTCCGGTAGGAGTACCTCCGGAAGTTCCTGTAGAAGTTATGTAGCAGTTTTTGGAGGTTCTTGTAGGAATTCGTCTGGAAGTTCCTGTAGCAGTTTTTCCGACAATTCTTCTAAATATTTCTCATGAAGCTCCTCCAAAAGTTCTTCCGAAAATTCTTCAGATTTCTTCCGGAAGTTAGAGTTTCTCTGGAAGTTGATTTTAGAAAGTTCTCCTGGGATTATATCTAGATAATCACCTAAAATTTCCTCCAGAAGTTCCATAAGAACCTTCTTTGGAAGTTCGTCTAGGAGTTCTTGGGCAAGTTCCTCTAAAATTTCTCTTGGAAGTTCTTCTAGGATTTTTCTCTGAACCTCCTCTAGGAGGTCTGTGGAAGTTTCATCTGGATTTTTATGGATTTTTTACACTAATAGTTTCACCGAAAGTTCTTCTAGGTGATCTTCCTGAAGTTCCCCTAGGATTTCATCTAGAGAGTTTTTCTGGAAGGGGCTGTAGAATTTAACCCGAAATTTTCCAGAAACTCCTCTTAGAGTTCTTTTAGCGAGTCCTTTAGAAGTTCTTTCAAAAATTTCTCCAGAAAGTTCCCCTTAAAGTTCCTTTGGAATTTCTCTTGTAGGTTGTTCGTAAGTTTCATTAGAATTTCTTTTGTAAAATGCTCAAAAATTTCCTCCAAAAGTTCCATTAGAAGCTCCTTTGGAAGTTCCTCTAAAATTTCTCTCGGAAGTTCTTCTGGGAGTTTTACCTGAAGTTGCTCTGGGAGGTCTGCGGAAGCTTCTTTTGGAGTTCCTCCGGATAGAACTTTTCCGAAAGTTCCGTTAGGAGATCCTCTGGAAGTTCTTGTAGGAGTTCCTCTAGACGTCCCTGTAGCAGTTTATCCGAAAATTTCTCTAGATGTTTCTCAAGCTCCTACAGAAGTTCTTCGGATTTCTTCCAGAAGTTTTACTTGGAGTTCCTCTAGAAGAAGATGTTCCGAAAGTTTTCCTTGGATTTTATCTAGAGAATTCTTCTAAAAGTTGCTGCAAAACGTATGACAAGACAAGACAATTTGCCATTACTTCCCCAGGAACCTGCTAAAAATTCCTCTATGAGTTGTTCCCTTAAATCCCCTAGAAGTTTTCCGGAAGTTTCTGAGGGATAACTCCTGATAGTTCTTCTCAAAGATCCTCCGAAAATTCCTCTAGGAACTCCCCCAGAAGCTTCTCTAGAAGTTCTTCCGGAAGTTCCTCTAGGAGCACCTTCAGTTGTTCTTATAGAAGTTTCCATCGAACATTCCTTTGATTTTTTGAACGAATTACTCCAGAAGTTAACCAGAACTTCCTCCAAAAATTTTCCAAAGAGATTCTCTGGAAGTTTGTCAAGGAGTTCTTAAGGAAGTTTCTTCCCCAGAACTTACTCGGGACGTTTCGACAGGAGTTCCTCCAGAAGTTTCCTAAAAAGTTCAATTCGGAAGTTCTGCTAAGAGTTCCTTCAGAATTTTTTACAGTTCTGGAGTTCTTACAGAAGTTTTCCCTAATTGTTCCTCCGCAAGTTTTTCAAAAGTTTCTTCGGAAGATCCTGCAGAAGTTACCCCAGGAGTTCGGACGTCTAGGAGTATGTCTTTAGATAATTCTTCTAACAGTTCTTCCGCAAGTTTTCTCAATAGTTCCTCTGCAAATTTGCCCAGGATTTCCTCCGAAAGTTCTGCAAGGAGCTTCTCCCGAAGTTCCGCTAGGGTTTTCTCCAAAATTTCCCCTGATTTTTCACCCAGAAGCTCCGCTAAGAGTTACTCCGGACGTTCTACAAGTAGTTTCTCCTGAAATTCTTCCATGAGAATATTCTGAAATTCCTCCGGAAGCTGCTTTAGGAATCACTCAGGAAGTTCCTTCGGAAGCTCCTCTAGGAATTCCCTTAGGAATATCTCCGAAAGTTCTAGTAAGTTTCTTCAAAAATTTCTTCAAGGTTCCACAACGAATTCCTACGGAAATATCCTTAGAAGTTCCTTCCAAGCTTCTGAGAAGAGGCTTCCAAGCTTAGGAAAGAAGCTTCCAAGCTTCGGAGATGAAGCTTCCAAGCTTCAGAGAAGAAGCTTCCAAGCTTCAGAGAAGAAGCTTACAAGCTTCCGAGAAGAAGCTTCCAAGCTTCTGAGAAAAACCTTCCAAGCTTCTGGAAAAACCTTCCAGACTTCTGAGAAGAAGCTTCCAAGCTTCGAAGAAGAAGCTTCCAAGCTTCGGACAAGAAGCTTCCAGGCTTCGGACTGTAGGATCGTAACAAGGAATCAATCGGCCAGCGGAATAAGCAACTTACGGATTCGTTTATTAAAAACTCACTTTAACACACTTCAGTTTTCACATCACTTTATTGCACATCTTTTCACAGTCATGGCTTCAATACTTCTGCCCTATCAACTCTCTCTCCCATCTACTCTCGCTTCATTCCCTCTCGTCACCAGGGGTGTACTAAGGATCTCTACATTCCTCACCTTGTCCGAAAAAAAATCAAATAAATTCAATTCACTGAACAACGTAAATTATCGGAATCTTTCAGGAAGTTTCTTTGCCCGGGTGGGACGTTTAGGTGCTTCATCTCCCTTGTTGTCATCTGCCAAACGTTTTGCAGTATTTTCTGAACTCTCCTTATCATCCAGTGACTGTGATTCTGTTGGGGATGGAACCGTTACTTCGTTGGGTGTCAATGGCCACTTCCTCAAATGAGTTACGGAACGGCGATACATCACACCATCCTCATTCACGACAATCGTATCATTTCCTGTTTTCTTCAAGACGGTAAACTTTTCCATGCGAAATTTGGGTTCCAATTTGCCAGTCTCATAGTTTTTCAGCATTACAAAATCACCGACATTGATTTCAGAAATCTTTGCATGCCTTCTTTCGTCCGCATAAATCTTCCCCTGCAACTTTTTGACTGCGTCTTTCTCTCGTGCGTCTTCGTCTCGATTCCAGCTTGCATCAGTTCTGAAACTTGGCAGTAAATCCTTCACTGGTCGCCCAGTCATCAGTTCCATAGGGGCTTTATCAGTAATCGAATGAGGGCTGGTGTTGTACATATAAACGTAATCCTTCACCGCCTTACGCCAGTCACTGTTTGTAGCATTTGCGATTCTAAGGGCTCTTAGAATCCCTTGGTTCTGTCTTTCAACTAAACCATTCATTTGTGGCCAGTAAGGGATCGTTCTAACTAACCGGATGTTTTTGCTACGGCAATAATTAGCAAACACCTCTCCTGCAAACGGAGGACCATTGTCACTTCTGATTGTTTCAGGATATGTCTGCTCATTGAAGATTGCTTCCAAAGCTTCAATAGTCTTCTCAGCGGTTGTACCTCTCATTTCTACAACTTTGAGATACCGGCTGAAATAATCCACTAGCACCAAGAACGTCGCACACTCCTTTGCCGAGAAAAAATCAATAGCAACTTCTTGCCATGCTCTCTCTGGGATATCCTTTCGCAGCATCGGTTCTGGTGGATGATTTCTACTTACAGCTGCACAACCGGCGCACTCCTGGATCATGTTACCGACATCGTTGTCCATACACGGCCACCAGACTCTCTCTCTTAAGCGCCTACGCATTGAAACTACTCCAGGATGTCCCCTATGTTCAATTTCAAGTGCTCTTCGTCTCAATTTAACTGGAAGTACAATTCTCTCATCACGAACAACAATACCATCTCGAACACCTAACTCCTTCTCAAACGCTTGATATCGAACTAAATCGTGAGTCCAATCTCCTGATTCAAGGGACTTAATTACCGACTGAAGAATCTCATCACTTTTTGTATCACGCCTGATCTCATCTAACGTGATTGCAACTGGTCCATCTCCAATTGCTAACAGAAAATGCTCCGAATCCTCGTCGAAAGCTGCATCTGATTGACTACATAGCCTAGATAGTACGTCCGATATATTATTGTATCCAGGGATGTGCTTGACTTCAAAGTTATACGGCTGCAACCGCAATGCCCAGCCTTCTGCCCTCGAACATGCTCGCCTTCCATCTCTGTACTTCCCTCCGAAAATGTATTCCAACGTCTTGTGATCAGTAAAAATAGTGAATCGAAGTCCGAACAAGTAGAGGTAGAATTTCTCTACTGCCCACACAACTGCCAGAGCTTCTCGTTGCGTTTGAGGGTAAATTCTCTCCGTAGCAGTAAGTCCCTTTGAAGCAAACGATATGATTCTTGGAACATTCGATTTATCTCTCTGGACTAGTACTGATCCAAGGCCAACCGATGAGGCATCGACGAAGAGCTCAGTAACGTCTTTGGGGTCGTAGAATCCTAGTCTACGCACATTTGAAGATAATTCAGTTCTCAAGTCATCGAAAGCGTTTTGTTGAAGTGCACCGAAATCATTGACGTTGCCGCGCACAAATTGACGCAACGGCTCGGATCGTGTAGATAAATTTGGGATGAAGTGAGCCACGAAATTCACGAGCCCCAAGAAACTTCTTACTTCCTCTCTTGTTTCAGGTTGACGGAAATTCTTGATCGCTGTAACCTTGTCATCTGAAGGGCTAATACCTGCTGAGCTAACCTTGAAACCCAAAATCTCTATTTCCTTGACGCCTATGACACATTTGCTTTCATTCAATTTCGCATTGTTTTTCTTGAGTACTGACAAAACTTCCTGCAACCTAGCATCATGTTCTGCCTGATTTCTACCGGTAATGACAATATCGTCGATATATACTATGACACCTTCAATCCCTGACAACATTTCCGTCATAATTCGCTGGAAAATTTCCGGCGCGCAGTTAATACCAAACATCAGCCTCTTAAACTGCATCAACCCTCTGCTCGTCATGAACGTGGTGATTCCTCGTGATTCCGGGTGTAGTTCCACATGGTGAAATGCGGACATTATATCCAACCTTGAAAAAACTGTTGATCCTCTGAGTTTGTTCAAAAATGTTTCGATTACCGGTAATGGGTAGTGCTCCCTTTGGATTGCCTCATTAGGGTACTTCATGTTGATACACAGGCGGACGTCATCAACTCCCTTTGTTACTACCACCATTGGTGAAATCCACTCGGCAGGACCATTTACTGGCTCAATGATATCATTCCGCAGCATCTCCAAAATCTTAGCGTCAACCTTTTCTTCCATTGGTCCCGGGATTCTGAGATAGGCGATCTTTCTTGGGGGAACCCTCTTATCAATAGACAGTTTCAACTGAATGTTTGGGAACTTTGGAAACGACTCTGACTCTTGTTCAATATGTTGAACATCAAGCCCAACTTTAAGAACTTTCAGTTCCTCTGCCGTTCTTTTACTTAGTAAACATCGGTTGGCTCCGTCAATTACAAAAAATTCCGCATAACATTTCGGTTTCGAAGCATTGATTGATATCCATGCTTCGAATATTGTCGAAACGCGAAGCGGTGTTTCACAGGCATATGCCTTAAACTGGCGATCGCACTGGATTTTTTGTTTGAAAATCGCTGCTTTTGTCGTTTTTAGCATGTCCCAAACATTTTCAGTTACTGCATTAATAGCTGCTCCAGAATCGATAAGGAATTCAACAGGGAACTTATCAATGAAACAGCATATCGTTCCGTTATTAGATAACTGTACTGTTTCCTAGTAAAAAAACGAAAATTCAAAATCAATTCTTTATTCAAAGTCCAATCATACAAAACAAAGCCTAGCGCAATTTAACAGTCAGTTGATTTATCTTAAAACATTATTACCACTTTCGAAATTATAATCAATTTACCTTTGAGATATCATTCAGTTCAGGACGACGAGGAAGATCCTCTTTCCATTCGTTTTCGCGCAAAGAATTAGTTTCCTTAACTGACGGTTCATACTGACGTTTCCAAACATACCGGCTCCTCGCAGATGAAGTGCGTGATAGATTACACACCCTGGCATAATGACCAATCTTCGCACATCGGTTACAGCGAGCATTTCTGGCTGAGCAGTTAGGCGCTTCAGTATCATGGTTCAATGATCCACATCGATTACACTTCGAGCGATAGTTTCTGATGAAGTTAGACGACGATTCTCTACCCGATCCTCTGCGTTCAGGTTCAAACGATCGACGATTCATTCCACGAGCGCTTGATTCCCCAGACCATTGTTGCTTTATTGTTGCAACAACGCCTTTGACTTCGTCGTCTCGAAATGCCTTCTTCTCCTTTTGTTTCGTAAGAACCTCACGATTAATCGCGTAATTCGTCAGTTCGTTCAGGTTCATAACGTTTTCTAATCCTTTGTCCCTTACTTTTTCGTCACGCGCACCCATGGTTATTTGCTGTAAGATTTCTTTCTCTTCACGCTCTTTGAAATCACAACGTGCAGCTTGTATTCGGAGCTTCAGAATGAACTGGTTAAACGACTCATCATATGTTTGCTTTAGCGATCTGAACAACTCTAGTTCCACACGATCGTTTCGCTTGCCAATGAAAAATTTACTCAAGCGTTTAATCGCATTATCGTATTCCGGGATCTCCACCGGATGATACGGAACCTTCACTGGTGCCGGATGGATTTCTTCCGGAACCACTCCAAGATTATAGTAAATTCGTTGTAGACCGCGACCACCAAGGGCCAAAAGTAAAATGAATCTTTCATGTTGGGACGAAACATTTCTCAATTCCAATAAAAGGCCAAATGCTCTGTGCCATTCTTCCCACTCTTTTTGCAAGGCTTGTGAATCAACTGCATCATTGAAAGGCTCAAGAGGCCACAGGCTTTTGTCCATTGTATTGTCTGAAATAATAATCAGATAATCCAACAATTACCGACCCATTTAATTTTTCACAAGAAAAAAAAAATACAAATAAAGGGACAATTGTTTTTTGTCATGCAACCAGTTATTTCAACACAAAATACACTTTGTCTCTTGTTTATTTCCACACAGCAGGTTTTCAAAAGTTGTTCTTAAAATATCTATCTTACCTTTTTTTGTGGTCAATTTGGTTCATTTTTCGCTTACCACAGATATTACTATGCTGTCACAGATTTGCTGCTGCTCACAAACTTCACTTTCTTTACAACGAAATATGTATTGATAATCCACCAATCAATATCTATTATTGCATGTTCGAATTTCCTTTAAACATTTTTTACAGTGCTTAACTCACGATCTCAGACGGATCGAAACAGCCCTGGCTCTCTTATTTCTACGGACTGAATGAACAGCCCCCCATCATCATCATCATCATCAAATAATCTTTCTGTTGCCGTTCTCTCTTTCACATAAACTTTCGATCTTTTTCTCGCCCGACAGCGTAGTTTGCTGGCCAGGCAGTTATAAAACAAAACTTTTTTTCTCTTCTATCAAGGGGATCACCACAAAGACAACAATGCGCTTCCAATGGGTCTCGCAATTCGTTTGCTATCACTTTTGCTCTGCAGCATTTCTTGCTGGTCTAGCATCAACCGTTTTGTTTTCCCTCTCTCTTCATGCCCTACAATGATCGTCATCATTGGACTGGCTGTGACACTGGTGCGCTTCTGATGGACTCGCACTTGTTTTCTTCTCGCTCTACCCTACAGCAGCAACGGCTGGTCTGGCAGTCTTCACACATTTTTTCACACTTGTTGCTCTGCAGCTTCGCTGGACTAGCAAACCATTGCGCTTCGCATGGGCTCGCAATGTTTCCTTTTCACTCTACAGCATTCGGTTGCTGGGCTAGCAATTGAGATTTTTTTTTTTCCTTTGCTCTACAGCAATTGCTGGGCTAGCATTCATGATAGTTTCACTCTTCTGTCTCACTTTAATGGTCAATGGCAGAACACACGTCAACCATCGAACTCTTTTCCTCATAAAACCATTTCACATTCACAAAAGAAAATCTGATGAAATTTAGCGCTTTCTCCCAATCAATCAATCAATTTATTCTAAAGAAACTGTACCAAGGCTAGCACAACGCATGTTCTTCATTTCAAATAACACATCAAAAACCCGCTGTGTTTCAATAAATCATCACTACGAAACAACTTTCATCCAAGCTGCCATTTTCTTTTCCATGACCGTTCATCCAGCAAAATATTTCGCAAAAAAAAGGACTCACCTTTTAATCCTACTGACTGCGCCAATTTGTAGGATCGTAACAAGGAATCAATCGGCCAGCGGAATAAGCAACTTACGGATTCGTTTATTAAAAACTCACTTTAACACACTTCAGTTTTCACATCACTTTATTGCACATCTTTTCACAGTCATGGCTTCAATACTTCTGCCCTATCAACTCTCTCTCCCATCTACTCTCGCTTCATTCCCTCTCGTCACCAGGGGTGTACTAAGGATCTCTACACGGACAAGAATCTTTCAAGCTTATGAGAAGAAGCATTCAAGCTTTGGAGAAGAGGCTTCCAAGCTTCTGAGAAGAAGCTTCCAAGCTTTTGAGAAGAAGCTTCCAAGCTTCTGAGAAAAAGCTTCCAAGCTTTTGAGAAGAAGCTTCCAAGCTTCAGAAAAAAAGCTTACAAGTGTCAGAGAAGAAACTTACAAGCTTCAGAGAAGATGTTACCAAGCCTCAGAGAAGACGCTTTAAAGCTTCAGAGAAGAAGCTTCCAAGCCTCGCAGGAAAAGTTTCCAAGCTTCGGAGAAGAAGCTTCCAAGCTTCAAAGAAGAAGCTTCCAAGCTTCGTAGAAAAAGCTTCCAAGCTTTGGAGAACAAGTTTTCAAGCTTCGGAGAAGAACCTTCTCAGCTTCTCCAAGAACTCAAAGAAAATCATTTTTTTATCTATTGTACGAAGCTTCTGTGAAGCAAACATCTAAGCTTCCAAGCTTCTGAGAATAATCTTCTGCGAAAGAAGCTTCCAAACTTCAGAGAAGAAGCTTGCAAGCTTCAGAAAAGATGCATACAAGCTTCAGAGAAGAAGCTTCCTAATTTCTGAGAAGAAGCTTTTAGTTTTTGAGAAGATACTTCCAAGCTTCAGATAAGAAACTTTCAAGCTTCGGAGAAGAAGCTTCCAAGATTCTGAAAAGTAGCTTCCAAGCTTCTGGGAAAAAAACTTCCAAGCTTATGCGAAGAAGCTTCAGAGTTTCTGAGAAGATGCGTCCAAACTTCGGAGAAGAAGCTTCCAAGCTTCAGAGAAGAAGCTTCCAAGCTTCGCAGAATAAGCTTCCAAGCTTCTGAGAAGAAGCTTCTAAACTTCGGATAAAAAGATTTCAAGCTTCGGAGAAGAAGCTTCCAAGCTTCCCAGAATAAGCTTCCAAGCTTCGGAGAAAACGCTTCCAAGCTTTAAGTGTAGAACTAGCCCTCGTGCGTTAAAATACACTCTAATAAAGATTTTAAAAAAAAAAAAAAAAAAAGCTTCCAAGCTTCACAGAATAAGCTTCCAAGCTTGTGAGAAGAAGCTTCCAAGTTCTGAGAAGATGCTTCCAAGCTTCGGGTAAAAAGTTTTCAAGCTTTGGAGAAGAAGCTTCCATGCTTCGGTGAGGGAGCTTCCAATTTTCGGAGAAGAAGCTTCCAAGCTTCCAAGCTTCTGAGAAGAGGCTTCCAGGCTTCGGATAAAAAGTTTTCAAGCTCCGGAGAAGAAGCTTCCATGCTTCGGTGAAGAAACTTCCAAGCTTCGGAGAAGAAGTTTTCAAACTTCGCAGAAGAAGCTTCCAAGCTTCGGAGAAGAAGCTTCCAAGCTTCGGAGAAGAAGCTTCCAAGCTTCAGAGAAGAAGCTTTCAAGCTTCAGAGAAGAAGCTTTCAAGCTTCGGACAAGAAGCTTCCAGGCTTCGGAGAAGAATCTTTCAAGCTTTTGAGAAGAAGCATCCAAGCTTTGGAGAAGAAGCTTCCAAGCTTCTGAGAAGAAGCTTCCAAGCCTTTGAGAAGAAGCTTCCAAGCTTCTGAGAGGATGTTTTCAAGCTTCTGAGAAGAAGCTTCCAAGCTTTCCAGAAGAAGCTCCAAAACTTTGGAGAAAAATTTTCCGAGTTTCGTAGAAGTACCATCCAAGCCTCGGAGGGAAAGCTTTCAAGCTTCGTAGAAGAAGCTTCCAAGCCTCGGAGAAAAAGCTTGCAAACTTCTGAGAAGAAGCTTCCAAGCTTCAGAAAAAAAGCTTACAAGTGTCAGAGAAGAAACTTACAAGCTTCAGAGAAGATGTTACCAAGCCTCAGAGAAGACGCTTTAAAGCTTCAGAGAAGAAGCTTCCAAGCCTCGCAGGAAAAGTTTCCAAGCTTCGGAGAAGAAGTTTCCAAGCTTCAAAGAAGAAGCTTCCAAGCTTCGTAGAAAAAGCTTCCAAGCTTTGGAGAACAAGTTTTCAAGCTTCGGAGAAGAACCTTCTCAGCTTCTCCAAGAACTCAAAGAAAATCATTTTTTTATCTATTGTACGAAGCTTCTGTGAAGCAAACATCTAAGCTTCCAAGCTTCTGAGAATAATCTTCTGCGAAAGAAGCTTCCAAACTTCAGAGAAGAAGCTTGCAAGCTTCAGAAAAGATGCATACAAGCTTCAGAGAAGAAGCTTCCTAATTTCTGAGAAGAAGCTTTTAGTTTTTGAGAAGATACTTCCAAGCTTCAGATAAGAAACTTTCAAGCTTCGGAGAAGAAGCTTCCAAGATTCTGAAAAGTAGCTTCCAAGCTTCTGGGAAAAAAACTTCCAAGCTTATGCGAAGAAGCTTCAGAGTTTCTGAGAAGATGCGTCCAAACTTCGGAGAAGAAGCTTCCAAGCTTCAGAGAAGAAGCTTCCAAGCTTCGCAGAATAAGCTTCCAAGCTTCTGAGAAGAAGCTTCTACACTTCGGATAAAAAGATTTCAAGCTTCGGAGAAGAAGCTTCCAAGCTTCCCAGAATAAGCTTCCAAGCTTCGGAGAAAACGCTTCCAAGCTTCACAGAATAAGCTTCCAAGCTTGTGAGAAGAAGCTTCCAAGTTCTGAGAAGATGCTTCCAAGCTTCGGGTAAAAAGTTTTCAAGCTTTGGAGAAGAAGCTTCCATGCTTCGGTGAGGGAGCTTCCAATTTTCGGAGAAGAAGCTTCCAAGCTTCCAAGCTTCTGAGAAGAGGCTTCCAGGCTTCGGATAAAAAGTTTTCAAGCTCCGGAGAAGAAGCTTCCATGCTTCGGTGAAGAAACTTCCAAGCTTCGGAGAAGAAGTTTTCAAACTTCGCAGAAGAAGCTTCCAAGCTTCGGAGAAGAAGCTTCCAAGCTTCAGAGAAGAAGCTTTCAAGCTTCAGAGAAGAAGCTTTCAAGCTTCGGACAAGAAGCTTCCAGGCTTCGGAGAAGAATCTTTCAAGCTTTTGAGAAGAATCATCCAAGCTTTGGAGAAGAAGCTTCCAAGCTTCTGAGAGGATGTTTTCAAGCTTCTGAGAAGAAGCTTCCAAGCTTTCCAGAAGAAGCTCCAAAACTTTGGAGAAAAATTTTCCGAGTTTCGTAGAAGTACCATCCAAGCCTCGGAGGGAAAGCTTTCAAGCTTCGTAGAAGAAGCTTCCAAGCCTCGGAGAAAAAGCTTGCAAGCTTCTGAGAAGAAGCTTCCAAGCTTCAGAAAAAAAGCTTACAAGTGTCAGAGAAGAAACTTACAAGCTTCAGAGAAGATGTTACCAAGCCTCAGAGAAGACGCTTTAAAGCTTCAGAGAAGAAGCTTCCAAGCCTCGCAGGAAAAGTTTCCAAGCTTCGGAGAAGAAGTTTCCAAGCTTCAAAGAAGAAGCTTCCAAGCTTCGTAGAAAAAGCTTCCAAGCTTTGGAGAACAAGTTTTCAAGCTTCGGAGAAGAACCTTCTCAGCTTCTCCAAGAACTCAAAGAAAATCATTTTTTTTATCTATTGTACGAAGCTTCTGGGAAGCAAACATCTAAGCTTCCAAGCTTCTGAGAATAATCTTCTGCGAAAGAAGCTTCCAAACTTCAGAGAAGAAGCTTCCAAGCTTCAGAGAAGATGCATACAAGCTTCAGAGAAGAAGCTTCCGAGTTTCTGAGAAGAAGCTTTTAGCTTTTGAGAAGATACTTCCAAACTTCAGATAAGAAACTTTCAAGCTTCGGAGAAGAAGCTTCCAAGATTCTGAAAAGTAGCTTCCAAGCTTCTGAGAAAAAAACTTCCAAGCTTATGCGAAGAAACTTCAGAGTTTCTGAGAAGATGCGTCCAAACTTCGAAAAAGAAGCTTCCAAGCTTCTGAGAATAAGCTTCCGAGCTTCTGAGAAGAAGCTCCCAAACTTCGGATAAAAAGTTTTCAAGTTTCGGAGAAGAAGCTTCCAAGCTTCGGAGAAGAAGCTTCCAAGCTTCGGAGAAAAAGCTTCACAAAATAAGCTTCCAAGCTTCTGAGAAGAAGCTTCCAAGCTTCTGAGAAGAAGCTTCCAATCTTCTGAGAAGAAGCTTCCAAGCTTCGGATAAAAAGTTTTCAAGCTTCGGATAAAAAGTTTTCAAGCTCCGGAGAAGAAGCTTCCATGCTTCGGTGAAGAAACTTCCAAGCTTCGGAGAAGAAGTTTCCAAACTTAAGTGTAGAACTAGCCCTCGTGCGTTAAAATACACTCAAATAAAGATTTAAAAAAAAAAAAAAAAAAAAAGTTTCCAAACTTCGCAGAAGAAGCTTCCGAACTTCGGAGAAGACGCTTCCAAGCTTCAGAGAAGAAGCTTCCAAGCTTCGTAGATGAAGCTTCCAAGCTTCGGAGAAGAAGCTTCCAAGCTTTAGTTCCAAGTTAAGTTTTTCATGGCGTCATTGAATCAATTATGAAAATTATTGAGAAAATTCTTTACCGTTCAAGTGTAGGAACAACTGTGGCATTTTAGTCAACGAAGTAAACGTCAAAAATGATCAAAGTATCAAGACTCAAATCTGGGCCCATTTTTAAATGCAATTCTCATCAATCGGAAGTCGCCATCTTGGATTCCAAAATGGCGTCGGACATCGATTTTCGACCTACTAAACAACAGATTTCATCGGATACCAAATTTACTCTGACGATTAGTCAGTCGATTGCTGTGTCAAACTCCCATACAAGTCACTGCAACAATCAGCCGATTTCCCAACCTATTTAGTCGATTCTTGAACTGCCAAACATTTAATAGGGTTGTCAATGAACACTCACCTGTCGTTCGGGTGGTTACCACGCCGCCATCTTGTGACTGGACCTTCGAGGACGTAGTGGTTACTTCTGAAAGTACATAAACAAACGGCATTAGATTCCTGCTACTAGAATGTCTTTTTGCGGGAAATCTATCACGAATTCTAGGATCTGTGTTAATCAGTACATCTAAAAGGAACACAAGCTTCACAATCGCTAAGGCTAGAATTTTTCGATTTAAAAACTACACATACTATGCTATAAAAAAATGCACAACAACGGTGAAATGAGCGAGCGGAATTTTGCTATAATTAATGGTGCCCAATTCAATATGGTGGTTGATCGCGTTTTGGTGATGATTCGACGTTCACTAAATTAGTTCATGATGAGGACTGCATGACACAGAACAAAAACAACACACACTGGAACAAAAATCAGGGACATGTTCTCGATCTAAAAAAATGTATGGCACACTAGATGGCGTTTTGGATCAAAAAAATGCTGCCATCTAGACGCAGAAGCATGCACTAGAAGTTGGGCGCACGCGAAGCACGCGTTCGACGTCTTTTCACACATGCTGACATGTAAGGCGCGGGGCATGGCACACTTTGACAGCGGAAAACGTCAATCAAACTACACTGACAGAAGAAAATGTAAACTCACAGGGCTCTCTACCGATGCGTACAGTAGGGTAGGGTATCTTGCCTCCTATACGTACATCAATCACATACGTTCGAGGGCCGAGAGTGCGGCTTAGTAAGGTCCTTCTTGGGGAACCCGCGTGCGTGGTTGTTAGGATGCACATCTAGATAAAAAGACGCTTGCACGACCAGTTTGCTTTGATTTGCCGTAGTGTGGTAATAGTAGTAGTAGAATCATCCGACAGTGGCGCACTCTGGCGAGGTTTAAGCTCTTGCTATAGAATGTCTTCTATCCAAAAATTGCTTCACAAGTGGCTGTGACAGTAACAGCGACGTATCATTCAAAGATAAAGGCACTTCTTCACCAAAACACAAAAAAGTCAGTTCATGTCCCCGTAACAACAAAATGCCCGGTTTTCTTTCCAAACACGAGTTACACGAGTAAGCGTTTGACATATACATCATATCCAAGCGTTTCACAGAGGTTTCCAATGAATAAAACAACAGTAGTAGTAGTAAGAATGCAGTAAACGGCTTAGCAAAACAACTGCATGCGAGAGTTTTGATGTGGGTTTTTGGCAATGTCTTCGATTTGTTGGTGCTTGCCTTGGAGTTCCACCGATTTCGTCGCACAAACACACGCGCTAACGCTTTTTTTCCGGTCACAAATAAATCTACACAGCCTACTGTTTTTTTCTTTCCTACGAGTTGCTCACCGCAGTCTTCACACACAGCCTGCTTCGATTTCGTTCGTCGTTCAGAATACGGTTATAGAAAACAAAACACAGAAATCCCACAGTAAACACTACATGGAATGGTGGTTTCGACTTCCGGTGACTCCTCCTGGAGTCGGTGGAAATCTACTTCGGGGGGTTCACCTCGTTGCGCCGCTACGAGCGTGGCCCGACACAGCCTACACGGCGAACGATTGGCTCATGAGCTCTTCAAATGCATCTTCCACGTTGTCTTCGTCGAGAAGACTCACGTTGTTCATCGGTATGTGAGGCATCGTTCGGCTACGTGACAGACCGCCACCTAGCGGTGGTTGATAGTACTGTGGCTGCTGTTGGTGGACCGTCATTTGTGGCGCTCGCTGCGAATACATTGGCGACTGCTGCTGCTGTTGGTAACTGCTGCCAGTATGCTGCGAAGTCATTATGTTGTACTGCGCAGGATTGTAACTGTGTCCCAGAGCGTACGATACCGGTCTGGCGCTATTCTGCGACATGCCGGATTTGTCCCTCAAAATGTTGTGCGATGAAGAAGTTTTGGACAGGGCATTCAACGTAGGTTTCTGACCGGCAAAGTAAGCTTCCATGGTACGCTGCTTGTCGGAAACGTTACGATTCGGTTGTCCAAATCCTCCGTCGTAGCTCGGGGGGACCGCCAAGGTATGACTAGACTTGGCTCGTGATAGCGCATTCGGAGCTTGCTGTTGGTTCAAACGCACCCAGGAATCCGTACGAGCCAGTGGAGCCGGTTGATACGCAGGGCGACTCTGAGGCATGCCCTGCACATTATTGTAAATCACGTGCGCAGGCAAACTGAATTGGGAAGGTTTCGCTAGGGGAACAGTGGTAGCAGGAGTTTGAGGAGTGATCTCCACCTTTGGAACGGCGAACTGTGGTACGGATCGTTGTCCGTACGGTGAATGGCCGTCGGATGAGCTGCTGAAGTCTTGCGAGAATCGCTTCTGAGCCGCCGCCGCTGCAGCTATGGCAATCTTGTTCGGCGGCGTTGGGCTCTTCTGCTGGATCTTCTTCAGCGAAGTGTGAAGATTCTGTGCAATCATAGAACCGCGATCTTCGCCTCCGCCACTGTTCAAATGCGATGGTTTGTTACTGGAATAGCTGGCTTGCTGGCTCACCGGTGCTCGCATGACCTTCGTCACCACTCGCATTTCCTGCGAGTCCAACGATTCCAAATCGTCCACGTCGTCGTCAATGGGGATGACGATATTTGACGGCGACAGAGAAGAGGAGTCCCGACGATCATTCACTCCCAGATAGGTCATCTGCTGTCCCGCTGGGCTGTACACTGAGTTGGTGTTGGTCAACACTAGGGGTTGATTTTCCGGATTCGTCAGTGAATCACTACGGTTCAAGGAGAACGTGGACACAGACTCCGGTTGAGTGTAATCCGTGAAAGTGTACATGAAATTATCCGCTGCCGCAGGCAGTGTAGCCTTGTGGACATCCGGCAGCGAAGGACGCTTCCCTTGCATACGATCAGCCACTTGGAAGCTAAGTGGCTTCTCATCGTATTTCAGTGAACCCTGGTAGGTTAGCGAAGTCTGGGCGGGCAGAGAGCCCTTGTTCATGCCAAACTGGTTCGCGGTGAACTTGGTAGAAGCGATACTGGCCACGCGACCGTTACTCTCCGCAGTTTTCTTACCAACCCATGGAGCTGGTGGAGTTGGAGACTCGGCACGTTCCGGATTCTGGGCTTGATAGTTGAGCACATGGTGCGTTGGAGTTCTTTCAATTTTGGGAAGTGGGACATAGGGAGTTTCGTGATAACCGGCAGCCGCAAGTGACTTGACCAGCCCCAGTTGGACCGGCTTCGGTTCGGGTTTGACTTCGGGAGTTTCCTTGAACCCGGATGCTACGATGTTTTTGACGATTCCACAGGAAACGTTCGAAGGGATGGGTTTGATGATTTCGGGTTCCTGGTGGATGGGTTTGAAGTCCAGGTTGGTCGGGGGAAGCTTCTTAGGAATGGGTTTAAATGCAGAAGTGGGGGCGTGGGTGAACTGGCTAGGGACCATAGGCGGATGCTTGGGTTCAGGTTTGCTCACAGCAACCGACTGTGGAAGCGGCTGCGGAGCAGTTTTGTGTTTGGCCGGAAGAGCCGGCGGTTGTTGAACTGGGTTGTTTGCTGGTTTGGGAGGAAGCTTTGGTAGGGTTGGCGGTTTGGGAGCCACGTGGTTGGTGTGAATCGGTTTCGGAGGTTTCGCATGTTGACGCAGATAAGACTCGTCGAAGGAGTTGCTCTCGGCTTTCTTCCAGAAATTCATTGCTGAACTTTTGGGAGCGCTACGCATCGGTGCCGGTTGATTGCCCTGCCTGCCGACGGATTCAAAGTTGTTCTTCAGATGACCGAATTTGCTGGTCCAATTGTTGGTTCCAACGTGTTCCTTAACCGGATTGGTCCACATTTGCTTGGTGGCTTGATTCTGCTTCTGCAGGAAGGCCATGAATTTCATGTCGTTATCAGTCTTGGGTTTGAAGTCTGGCACTTCGACGGGTGCTGGCTTCGGAGCCGTTGCGACCGGAGTCTTGGCTTTGACCTCGCGTGGACGTTCCTTGGGCTTGATCGGTTGGTCTTCTTCGGAATCATCGTCGGAGTCTGCACCGTTAGTGAGCAGTTTCTTCGGGATGTCGATCGTGTTGGCTCGCTTCATGCGGAGCTTTTTACTGGTGTATTTGTTCATGGGCCTGTCTCCCGTAGAAACAGGCGCCTCGTGGGACTCCGGAATGTGACTTCTGTGGATGGCGGTTTTACGAGCTATCGAGGTATGGACGGACTTCGTTGGAGCCTCTTGTTTCACTTCGCGATTGACGATTTTCTGGACAGTATTGACGACGGTCGAACCCTTGGGGGTGTTCTTCTGAAGAACGACCTGTTCAGCGGTTTTGCGAGGTTCGTCGTCTTCCGAAGTGGAGCCATCGTTGAAGGCGTACTTTTTGACCAGTGCGCGTTGAGCTGCCGTCTGGACGGGCTTTTTGAATGGTTCATTCTTGGGCACAGGTTTGACGTCGATGGGCTTATGTTGCGCCACGGCAGGTTCGTATCCGTTAATCGATGGTTGTTCAAAGCTTTGCGATTGACGGAAGAGTCTCTGCTTCGCTTTGCGATCGCGGCCGTTGACGAGTGGGAGTGGATCAGGGTTTTGATTCAGTTCTTTGGGGACAAATTGACTGGGACGCTTCATGGCGAACGTGGAGGCTGTGGGTACTGATGGGGTGGAAGGAAGAACCGTACCGAGAGACTGCTGTTTCTGTAGAGAATACGGAAGAAGGGGCTTTTCCGGAGTTTTGGATTTTTCCGGAGTAGCTGAGTTTGAGTGAGCGGACAGGCTTTCCATGCGACCAATTTCTTCGATGAATCGCCGAGCGTCGGCCAGTTCTTCACGACTGACTCCGACCGTGTGGCGGTTGTTGCGATTTCTTCGTTTCGCGAACCGTGCGCTTCCACGTCGAGCCTGATTGTAGTCCACCTTGTCGTCTGCGTTATCGTCGGCAAGTTCGTTGACGGGGGAAACCTGGTCGGGGAGTTTGTCGGGTTGCATAAGACCGGTCTGGAGTCGATTGACAAGAGTTAGGAGAGCGTTGCGTTTGTTTGACTCTAGTTGGATATTTTTCCCATCCCTCAAAGACAGTTGTAACCGTTGAAGGGCAGCCGTCACCTCATGCAAGATACTATCGCCGGAATCTACCGGCAATCTACCATTACTAACACTACTACCATCACCATTGACACCGCCATTGAGGACGGCGTTTCCGACACCAATACCGCGGTACATTTCGATGTTGTCATGCAAACCGGCCGCTAGGAGCCGCAGGTCTTCGCCGGACTCTGTGCCGGAGTCTTCGACCGGTGGAATCGGTAAGGTGACGGCTGTGGAGCCGCCGTTACCCGTACCGATCTGGCCCCCAGCACCGCTCTTATTGTGCAACAGTATGCCCTGCAGTAGGGGCAACAAGAGCGACTCACCGTGGATGCCGCTGCCGCTGGAGTCGTTGCTCTTTTGCTGCTGGAGTTGTTGCCGTTCGCGTTGCAGGTCGGCCGTTACGCTGGCCACGATGTCGGCACAGGCTGGAATAGAATCGGATCGATTGGTCGGGGGTACAAGAGTTATTAGGGGAGCATTTGGGCACTGTTGGGGCGTTGCAGGTGTGGTTGTGGCGGTTGCCTGGCGACCGTTACCTTGCTTCTTCTTGTTTAAACTGGGCGGTCTTACTGAGAGGCGGGGCTTACAATGGCGGGAATGTGGACGTAGGCGTATCGGTTTGTTCTGAGGGTTGGTGGAGTGGTGGTGGTGGTGTTGGCGGGAATTGTTTTGTCGCATTTGGTGATTGTGAAAGATAGTGGAAGGAGTTCAAGAGGTGTCGAAAGAGAAACTGTAGTTGTTGTAGTTGGTGGTGATAGTTTCTTGTCCAAGGTGATTTGTAGTTTGACAAAGAGCAAGATAAAAGTAACGAGAAACGCAGGCCTTCGAACGGAAATATTTTGGAGTGCGTTTAGTGAGTTTGTTGAGGCGTTCGAGAGGGTTCTAGTGAGTAGCGGTACCTTCTTTTTCGGCCATGATCTGTCGTAGACGGGCTCGGATCTTGCGGCGTTCCTCGTAGTTAGTGGACGATTCCAACTAAAAGAAAACCGAATAAAGCGTTAATGAATTGCCTATGAATCGAACTTTGGACCGCTCGAACTTACCAATTGCTTTAGTACGGCTTCGTCCCAGATCTGCTCTAGGTTCTCGATGCTCGGTTTCGGGGCGTTGCTCGACGAAGAGGCAGTCGACTTGACGGAGCGGGTTGTGGTTACTTTGGAGACCTGTAGGCGAAAGAGCACGTAGATCAAATTTTAGAGCACAATCAAAACGTATCGAAAATTGGCGGCCGAGAGGCAGTTTAGACCCGGAATGCACTGAACGAACGCATTGCTCGGCTCGGACGCTTGGTTCATGGCGGGAGGCTATTTTGGGAACGCGAACGCGCGGACGGAACAAAAGCGAAACTCTTTTCCCCGTAACCGTTACCGAAGGTGTATGAATCTATTTTGAGCATAACAAGTTTACCCGACTGTTTGGCTACTTCCCGCGCGCGCTCGGTGTGCTGAGTAATCGTCGGCTGTTGCAATGTACCGACCGGCCGTAATGTGACATGTTGTTCGCGTTGAGAGATGTCTCCCAATCTTGTTCAAAGATCAGCTGATTCGGATCGGTCGTAGTAGGCTGCGGTTCGGATTCGCTCTCCGATGCCGTCAAGGTCGTTATTCGCTCGGGACGCCTACTTTGTCGCTAATCGTTTTAGATTCTCCGACTTCCTCTATTAGCTGTCAAAGATGATTGATACCACATCCAAAACACCTCCTTGGAGGGGTTCGTTCGCATTTGGCCCATCCAAGGCCTGCTTAGTCCAAAGAGTCATCTAACTCGCCACGCGCTGCGACGACACGCCCAAAGTTCAAAAGTCTCATTAATTTCCACGAATAAGATTCGAGTAAATAGATTACTCATTGGGAACTCGACTTCTGGCTATTTTAGTCTCAACCGTATTAAGACAATATTTTTATTTTACTTGCGGCTTTCTGCAGCGCATTAACGGACATTGGCAGACATTGCGGAAGGCATTTTCGCCGAGCAGATTTTCTTTTTCCCCCCAGCCAGCGCAAACAAGAACCGGTATTCTCACTCGATGTTGTTTACGTTCTCGCGAAACGTAGTTCTGCTTCTGCTGGCCGGGGCGAGGAATGCCACAAAAGGATGGACGGTGACAACGGTGGCCTTGTTTTGATTCTGTGCCAAGACGCGAATTCGTCAAATGGCATGTTTCGTTCTGATGCCTGTCTCACTGCGGATGATGTGACCCAGTTATTTCAAACAAACCATATATGGAAATCGGGAATATCTGGTGTCACCAGAGAATCTACATAAGCAACTTTGATTGAGGAAGACGCAGTAGATGGATACCCAACTACTCGTTGAGTTGTTTTCACTCGAAATATGTTTTAGAGCTTTCAAATGAGTGATCAACACTTGCAAACTAAAAATTGTCACGTGTATAGATCGCAGAAGGCCAAGTCAAAAACGGTTCATACATTTTCTTGGCTAGGGAAAGTGTACCAGTTATGGCCATAGTGGTTCCCTATTTGGCCATATGGGAAATTTTAATAACTTTCACATTTTAAATCTTTTTGAATGTTTTAACATCAAGATATATCTTAAATCTAACTACTACAAAACACAAAAATTTTCAAAAAATTTGAAGACATTGAAGTAATTATGTATGGCGAAATAGGGAACCACTATGTCCATAACTGGTACACTTACCCTACATCCCTATTGAGACAGAGCTTGCTTTTCAGATTATATACAGTTATATGAGCACTTCCACAATTATTGAATGCCATCAGGATTTATGCTGGATTTTAGGGCCTCCACAGACTTTCTCAGCAAATTTCCTAGAAATTAATAGATTCTTGCAAAAAATCATCGAAAAATTTCAGGTAATGTCTTTGGAGGAATAATGATCAAAGATTATTTTAGAGGAATCTCTGGAAACATTAAATGTTCTTTCTGAAATCGTCTGAATTATAAGTTACATGTATCTATTATCATTTTCTCAATTCATCAAGTTTTTAGGCGAGAACATACCAGTCTCCTTTTGCGACTTTTGTGAAATTCTGATATTATTCCTTAGTATAAATTTCTCAATTAAAACTTTATTTCAACTAGTTCGCCTGGCAAACGTTCTATGGTTTTTCGAAGTTTTCAAGATCTTTATTTGGTCAGCGTGGTACCAGCAACATAAATGCTCATTACTCAAAGACGGCTGCTCCAAATTGCTTCATTTTTTCACAACATACTCTCATTAATATATTGTACCGATGAGTGAATATCTGAATACGATAAAAATTCTGTAGCCCGAGATATATACGTGGGTTATGGTTAAGCGTCGGTCCCCCAATGAATTTCGGGTTATCTCTGGATCCAGATGACCAATGATCAATGTTGGCACGAATTCTAAAACTAGAAGAGTTTTTTGAGAACTTGTGAAAAATGGTGCAAAAATATCGAGAAACAAAAAAGTTATCGTGATTTGAATGATAAATGACTGCATGATAAATTCTAAAGGTTTGCTTCCAATTACTCTCTCTTACGGAGAAAGTAACAGATAAAAATCATGTTCACAGTGAAAAACAGAGTTCACACAGATTAAACAATAAAAATGATGAATAAAACTTTTGTTTCGTTCTAATTTTCCATACAAAAACTACTATAAAACATGATATGACGATTTTCGAAATTTTTAATGGGTCATACTGTAATATTATTAATTTTAATTGTTTGCTCTGCTCTGCAAATTCCATGGAACAAAATGATAAGGAATGTTCTATACTTTTCAGTACTTTCTTTCATTTAATACCGCCTCAGTCAATGCCCTTTTTTACGTAATACAATACCTATGCGGAATGTTAATTTAAATTAAAGTAGTACTCGACAATAAAATCATAGCTGGAAAGGAAAAACTGAACAAAGTAGAACCAATATTTGCCCACAACCGAAATCTAAAAGTCTGGTCGTATACACTGAGGTACTCTTGCGCTTTGTTATACATAATGTACCGATGAGATTCATGTGAAGTGTATTTAAACATGAGCGCATGGGTTCACCAAACTACCCTGAATACCCGTGCCACAAAAACAAACTTAGTTGAATGGTGAAATTGGCTCCGTAATACCTTACAGCACTTGAGCCTATGAAAAATAAGTTATTTGCAGAAAATTTCAAATGCTTGTGATCACTTTTTGTCATTGAGAACATTTAAACATGATTTACGATATTGGAAGGCCTCATAAATCGATTGCTTTTGATGATTACGCTGCAAAAAGGGCGTAATTCAATATTCTGTTCATCTTTACATTCAAAACTCCGCTCAGAGGTTACAAATTACCTTTGAATATCTGGACTTACATGCAAAAGGACGTAACTTCAAAACGGGCCCTACGATTTTTTTAAGCTTTGCCCAGACTTGAAGGATGGCCATAGAATTGAGTACAGAATTTATAGAGATTTTTTTTTCTTCTGATAATAACAGTCTGGGGAGTCTGACCGTGACTATTTAAGAACTTTACATTTACTGTATATGCAACGATATTGTAAGGTAATATTTGTAATCTACATGACTCTTAACAATATCCGGAAGGTATCTAGCTTGGTTTATTTTTAAACGATTGAAATGTCATTTAGCGATGAAAACATAAAATATTGATGAGCCTCAAAACCAGTGGTACTTAAGCTGGGCGCATACTGCGGGCCAATTTTTTTTTGCATTAGGGCTCTGCAAAATCTTTGCCTAATGTGGGAATTCGAAGCTCAAACTTTGGGTTTCTTAACAGATTGTTGAGGATTTTCTGCGCAATTTTAAGCATTACCAACAGAATCCTTGTAGAATGCTGTGATTCCATGTGATAGCCGGGAAATTTCCAGTGAGATCCTGGGCTTCATAAGCGTGATTTTAAGAATTTCTAGTACGAACCTGAAGATTCTAAATAGACCTAGAATAATTCACATCAGAATCATAGTATTTTACTAGCAGAATATGGGGATTCCTAGTAGAATCCAGGGAATATACAGTGTGATTTTGTGGATTCAGAGCAGACTTTAGAGATTTTCTAATTGGGTTCTAGGGATTCTCGTAGAGATTTTGAGAATTCTCAGCGATATGTACAGTTGGACCTCGAGGATGCCTTGTGAGATCTTGGTTATTTCCAGGGATTGAATCCTGAGAAAGTTGAGAGAATCTCTCACGCATTGATCTCTGTAACTATCATAATATTCTGCACATTATGAGAGACTGTTTATCGTATACTGCTACAACTTTGATCAGATAGGGGGGATAGTAGTGCATGATAAAGGCACACTATTGCTATTGGAAGTTCGTGGATTGTTTATCGTGCCAGTAAAGAAAAACACCTACCCCCAACGATAAACAAGCGAAAAAAATGGATTCTATCATCGCTTTCTCTTTGAGGCACTCGTTCACTGCTTCTATTTATCAGACTAGTTACAACTTGCGTCGCTATACATTGACGATCGTGGACCGCAACAGATGGGATGTTTCTCTTCGCTTGCTTTGATCGTGCTTCATACTCAAATGAGAGCGAATTCTGCAATGCTTAGTTCACGGTGTACTATATTAAGAAGGTGATATATTCAGAAAACTGACAGCTACTTGACGACGTCATTCCTATCCACCTCGAACAAATTTGCGAAAAAAAATGATCTAGTTGTCCGGAAGGTATATGGTACGATAGGAGTGACGTCACATGTTGACAATAAAACTTGATGTTTACATCTGTAAAGAGCCTGCCTTGTTACTTTTTATGCCGTTGCCTGGTTATTTCTACACCCAAAACAAGACCTAGCACAAAATGTAAGGTTTTCTTACAGAAAATGTGAGATTTCAATACAAATACTGTATAAAAACCTTACATTTTCTGAATATGCAACGATATTACACAATATTCGTAAGGTTTTCATGCAGAATTGTATTGAAATATTGCATTCACTGGTTGGGTTTAGAGGTATGTAGATGTCTCCAAACAATATCCCGAAGAAAGCTTACTCTTGAGAATTTCCAGGTGAATCTTAACGATTCTGAGCTACATCCGGAGATCTTGAGGATTACACGAAATCCCTAGCGAGATCTTAAAACTTCTAGTGATATGGTGGGAATTTTCAGTAAGATCTCAACATTATGTAAAGATTCACTTCATAAACCTAATTGAAGTTTTATTCAAATTCGAATCACCAACAGTATATTTGTGTATTCTACGAAATGATTCCACGGCCACGGCCATTTATGGACCCCGAGAGTCCATGATATTTTTAAGAAACTTCAGTTTTGTGACTACTTGGTCATCTACTATCTACAGCACATGTGAAGGGTCGGCTAATTTCTCTTGCTTTGATTGACAAGTTATTGAATAAGGTATTAAAAAATCTTAATAAGCTTTCTCTTCTTGTTGCTTTGTATTCTGATGTTCGCGTCTTCACGAACATCTAAGTTAATGGAAATTCATTCATCTACAAAATACCAACAACAGAAATTCGTAACAACATACTTCAACTTCATCACACATTCACTTGAGAATT
This sequence comes from Aedes aegypti, assembly GCF_002204515.2. Taxonomy (NCBI): domain Eukaryota; kingdom Metazoa; phylum Arthropoda; class Insecta; order Diptera; family Culicidae; genus Aedes; species Aedes aegypti. The sequence continues at coordinate 45,946,002 of NC_035107.1, forward strand.
TCTAGAAGAAATTCTCCGATACACGGGTTGACATTCACTGAAGGCCATTCGCGCTCGCACGTTCAGCTGTCTGTCACTAAATCTAAAATACATTCGGTCCAACGGTAACGAAGTGTACATCCTGTTGACGGACAAGCCAGGTGTCAACTCGTCTGCCTGGATCGGCTACCAAGTCAGTAGGAAAAAGGTGTCCGTACTCCCCCAATCAAATTGCGACTGACGCGATGTTTCGATTTTGAAACAGCTTCCAACTACTCTCGCAATGACCGGCTTGTCATTGTAGGTATGTCACGTTGCGTCCACGAGTGACCACACCAAATCAAAACTTTCTTCAAATTCTCTGTCAGTGTCGGTTACGAAACGCGGGATTTTTTTTTTATTCGAGAAATTCAATTTCAGAAAACTGTATGTACAGTGTACACTAGGGTGGTCGAACTTACAAAAAAAAAAAAATAAGTTGAAAATCTCTCTTTCATACTTTTCTTACTATCTTCATAATGCAAACATACTGCCCATGTACGCATTCTTGACGTAACCACCACCACTTCATCGCTGGGAGAATGCGGTTTTGTGTTGTCAGCTGTATTTTTGCATGTGTTTAAGTTAAATAATCTGTGCATTTGCTATAGATTTTTCAATTCAAAAAATTGTTTCTTGTTAGTTTCGTACTTTTGTTGACTAAAAACGCATACATTTTTTTTTGCGATCAATCATTAAGTTTGATGATCGATTATATGCATGAATTGCCCTAAACACTTGGCCATAGCCATTGCAATCTGGGTTATACGCTAAACTATCCAAATAAACACTAAACAAATCGTTTGTGTGTTCGGAAAAGTTAATGGACCGTAGAATGGGGTATCTTTTTAATGCAGGTATCTTTGATAGTGCGGAGCCCACTACATACTAAATGAAATGACATAATTTCTGTAAAGCAGTTAAGCGAAACGGATTCAAAAGTAAAGACATTTAGTATAACACGTTATCACAGGGTAGTTTTTTGTGAGTTTTCATGTGGTTGCATATATCCGTTATCAAAGTTGCCCCAAAACCGAAAATCCACTTTCGATTATATGAAATGGTGGTGATTATGATAGGAAAGTTTAATTAAATTGGTAGATTTAATTTTGTGCTTGTAATTTTTAATCTCCAATTACACGTACTAACTGAGCAGCACTAAATAAATGAATACGTGTGGAAACAGCAAACAGGCAATAAACGAGAAAACTGAACGAAAATTTGCAATGACATCAAACGAAAAGCAATCGTTTTTATAGGAATTGTGGTGACTCCGACGGTAGTCGTTAGAAGTCAATGAAAATCTCTCCTAAAACACCAGGGTTCCCTTTGAAATTATCAAAATTATTTCGATTTCACAAAAAATCTCATTGGAATCTAGAAAATATTTACCGACATTCAAAAAGTTTATATTAAAGCTATGCTTTGAAATTCAAACGGAACTGGAAGGTTTTTTCAATAATTCCAAAGATTGGTTTTCAGAATTACAAATATTCACACAATAATTCGCAAGGAATCCTACCGAAATCTCATAGATTCTTACAGAAATACCGTCTCAAAGATACCCACTGAATTCCAAGAGAGTAATAATCGGAATCCCATTCCCACCCAAATTCTAGTGTTTTTACCAGATTTTTAATATTTCCGCAATATTCATAGAATGGCTTTTAAAATTCCATAATTACCATTAAAAAACTGACATCCCTATCGGAATCCCAAAGTTCTACAGGAATTCCGTAATTCCAAAGGAAATCTGAGAATCTCCGATGTCAGAATTTACACGTAAAATTCAGAATAACTTTATAAATATCTAAATTCTTACTTACATCCCAAAATTCCTAGAAAATAATATAATTATCGTAATGCCAGAATTCACACGGATATTACAAATTGCTACGGCCAGACTCAGAATTCATAAGCAAAACTCAAAATACCTTCCGAAATGTAATAGCTACCTCTGAAGCTAACTGCTAGTAGCTTTGTAAATGCTACCTTTATTCATAGCAACGCGTTGTTTGTAGTATGTTCGAAATGTATAGAGAAGAAAATGACACAAAAATGTTCCACGTGTAAAAAATATAAAACTTGCAATATTTGCATTTTCAAATGAAATATTTATGAAATATCCAAAAAACTGATCCATGTTACCCCAGATTACGGTACATTCACAATAGACTGTTACGTAATCTTTCAACTAACATTGATATCTGATATACCTTGTAATAGCTGGTTTTAAAAATATAACACAAAAAAAAAAACAAAGTGCAGAAATCTCGCATACTCTGAGATAACGCCCTAAAAGCCATTGGTAGCCAAGTGTGTAACTCGTTGTTTATGAGCAAATGAAAGAATAAGCATCCAAATCAACATTACGGGCAGGTAGATAATGATCCTTTCTTCCCCATAGCATTGTTAAATAACATGAAAATCCATTCAAATGCTCAGAGACAACGAGCTACACACATGGTTACCAATGGCTTTTAGGGCAAGATCAGAAGTTATGCGAGAAATAATCAAATTTTTCCCAAAAAAAAACTTTGAAAATTATCCCGTTTTACGGTATATACTCATGTCCAGGCTTTCGAATTCTCACTCACTCTCACGATAATGGAATAATCTCTCACAGCAATTTCCAGCGATAAGCTGCCTTGCGATTTTATCCTTTTACAAAACAATGCACACATAGATATTTGCACATTTCCGCAGCTGTGAGAAGTTTGTTTTCTCTTTCTCCGATCCATGGAGAACTTTTCCTGTATCTATCACGAGCAGCAGTTGCTCTTATGCACCTTATTAAACATTCCTTTCGTCAAGTTGGTGTGGTAGCATGGTTAGCGTGCACGCATCGCGGTTGTTTTTAGCAATGTTCTAGGTTCGAATCCCGTCGCCGGCACTAGTTTTTGTTTATCTACATAATGATAATTCTCGGGAGCAGTTGGTGAGCGAAAATATGATGGAGTGAAAAATAAATTGTCCCCAGAGTGGAATGATTTTTGGTAATCTTCGGTTTTCTTCTATGAGAAGAACAAATTCTTGCTGGTGAGAAATGGAAGAAAATTTCTTCTCTTCGACGAAATTGTTCGCCGCAATTCACCTACTGCTCATGGCAATTCTTTTTTGTCTTATGCAGCCAACTCTCCATAATTCGATTTTGAAAAGACCATCGAGTTAGCGAGGTATCAAGAAAAAAAACAAAACAAAAATGGAATTTGTGCAAATGCGGTCCAACTGAAGCTGAAATTCAACTTTTACTATGGTTCCCTTACTCGATATCGAGTTACGAGATATCGAACTAGGGAGAGTTGACTGTATTTTAAATATTTTTGAACACTGCTGTTCGTATGTCCAACGACTGGTAACTATAATTAGGTAAACACTGCAAAGCAATGAAAAAATGCATTTTGGTCATATTGGTGCTGACGTCGATTATGCGAACATGGGCAGTTTAGTACTGCCAAATTTCAGCCATTAGTTTTATTTTAATTTAATTTAAAAAAGCTGTTTGCATACTAGTTACGTTTAAATATCAAAAAAGTTTGAAAATCCCATCTCCCATATTTGTTTTACAAACTTTATGATAAAAACATAGTTCTGCCAAATTTTCATCCATTTTTGTGAGGATATAAACTGGTGGGTAAAGGATTTTAAGTAGATTTGTATGAAAACACTAAATCTATACTTTCAACGCCGGTAAAATAATCACACCTACATTGATGCTTAAGTATGTCACAACCCCTTATTATTTTTACGAAATAAGTTGTTGAAACTCTTCGTTACAGATGCTGTTAAGTTAAGATTTTTGCCTTTGTCTGCATTGCCAGAAAATATTTTCAAATAAATTTGAATTTTCATACATGGATCAATCATCTATAAAACCAAGCTTTCATTTGAGGTACAAATATCTTAGATCGGACTACTCTTGTGAACGCGGCAACCATTTATGTCAAAAAAGGTTGGGCAGGCCTTGTATGTTGAATATCTGAGAGAGAGGAGACAGCTGGCTTAGATTGCGAGCACCGAAAAGTCACGGGAACCTGTCACCAACTGTCACTGGAAAACCGGCACATTCGAAGGGCAAAGCGTGAAAAACCGTCAAAATTCAAGTAAAATTAATCAAAATTTTTAGGTGATTTTCGATGATTTCACATTTCAAAAAGTTGAAAACCTAAATATAGTTGTGTTTTGCAAAACTGCTATTGATTTTTTATATTCATCCTTTACATCATCCTTTTTTATGGTGAACAACAAGAAGGGAATATGATTTTGACCAAAATAAGTTCATCTGACCGTTGTGCACAACCCAAGAATTTAAAAAAGAAGTCAAAGAAGGCAAGAAAACATGTCAACTGTCAGTGAGCTGTCTCCTCTCTCTCAGTTGAATATATAACGAAATATACACTGTAACCTTAACTTACGAACTTGAATTGGTTCGTAAATTAAATCATTTCGTAAAAAAGAGTCTTGTTCGTAATACGAGGTGGATCACATTTTGGAGTCGGCTAGTGAGTAATCCATTTTTACTGTTTAAAGAAATTGTGCTTATACTAAAAAGCCAATTGATATACACAGGGATTGAATCCTGAGAAAATTGAGAGAATCTCTCACGTATCGCTCTCTGTAACTATCATAACATGCTGCACATTATGAGAGACTGTTTATCGTATAATGCTACACCTTTGATCAGATTGGGGGGATAGTAGTGCATGATAAAACCCCTCTAAACATGCTCCAAATCTGGGGGGCACTATTGCTATTGGAAGTTCGTGGATTGTTCATCGTGCCAGTAAAGAAAAACACCTATCCCCAACGGTAAACAAGCGAGAAAAATGGATTTAATCATCGCTCTCTCTTTGGGGCTCTCGCTCGCTGCTTCCATTTATCAGACTTGTTACACCTTGCGATACAATGACGATCGTGGACCGCAACAGATGGGATGTTTTTCTTTGCTTGCTTTGATCGTGCTTCATACTCAAATGAGAGCAAATTCTGCAATGCCTGGATATACATGATTCTCTACCGGGCCAAAATGTATACAAGCTAAGGTCTTTCAAATATTCCTTGGAATTTAGGTCTATAAGGAGATCCATTCATAATTTCTAAGTACTAAAACTCATCGTTCTTACTATCAATAGATGATTGTTATATTAAAAAAAAATGTTTTTTTTACCATGATCCCCATTTTGGTAACTTAGTTAGTACAATAGGTATTCAAGTTCATCCAAAACAGTATACTCTCCATATAAACCTATATCGTTTTTGGGCCACCTTTAAATCATTATCGAAATGGCTGAGAACTTCACAAAACTCTATGTTTATAATGAGAGTTATGAAAAAGATATGTGAGATGTGATTTTACATTTTTTTTGTTATTGGAATAACCCTAATGTACACACAGAACACCGCGAGAGGTGACTGCTGTCCATCGGCATCGCTGCTCCCTCCCACACAGGTTTTCGACTTTGCGAAGAAAAACACGGTCAAGATTTTCCTGCTCGTGTCGTCCCGAGGGGTCGTCGTTACCATTGCTCGGCTTTTGTGTGAAAATTGCATAAATTTTAAACGTGTCGCTTATGTTTGGACAGGGACATTGCTTGTTATGATGATCTCACACCGCCAAACGGCGCGGCGGCGAATCAGCAAAGGTATGGTTGAAAATGCGAATATTTGGCATGCGATCAAGCGACACGTCGAGTTATGCAATGTGCTTGGTATAGGTGTTTAGTTTTCGCGCGCAAAGAAAAGCGAATGAAGGTTTGCGCATTGAAATGTTAGTAGCTCTATAGGTATCAGGTGTGCACGGACGCTCCCTAAATTGGCTACCGAACAATTGCAATGCAAATATTTGTACGCAAATGCATGTAGCACAGGCACTTGTAATGGGATAAATTGTTAACTTAGTGATGCATCTACGTGAAACAGTGATACATCTTGTGCAATATTTCTTAGAAGATATTCAGTCTGTGGGGTACGGTTATTATGAAGTAACTAGATGACTAGATTTCAAACGCACCTTTATCCACGGTGTACTATATTGAGAATGTGATATATTCCGAAAACTGACAGCTACTTGACGACGTTATTTCTATCCACCTCGAACAAATTTGCAAAAAAAAAATGATCTAGTGGTCCGGAATTTATATGGTACGATAGGAGTGACCTAAGACAAGACGTAACAGGTCAAAGTACAAAAATGAAACCAAATGCCTGTCAAAAAAGACCACTTCTTATTGGTCGTTTTGGCAAAGGCCTACTTTCACATCGTTGAGTTGAATTGCAACAGGGCACTTTGTTGCTAGCCTGGCCGTGTTGCTAGTTCGTACAGTAAAGTTTTTATAAAAAGTTTGGAAATTTTGCGTGAAAATTGTGTCAATTGTCTTTAAAAATATCACCGGTTTTAAATTTCAACCTAATTGTTTGAAAATATAGCATCCTCTATTGCGCTAAATGAATAAAGCGTGCGAGAAACATTCTGATTATGAGCCTTGATATTTGAATTTATTCACAAGATTTGCATAAAAAGGATACTGGTAACACTGGATATTGTATCGACAAGGTTATCGACGTAAAAACAACAGGGCAGTCTTAGTTGAGCTGTCACGTCCTGTCCTAGGGAGTGACATCACATGTTTACAAGCAAACTTGATATTTACATTAGTAAAGAGCCTGCCTTGTTAATTTTCATGCCGTACCTTTATCGTGATTTTTTCTTCATTTTGGTGTAACAGTTCAAGGCTGGTTTGCTACTGACAAGAAAAGGAATCGCCTATCTCGATATGTGGAAAATTTCTTCCCAGGAATGGTCCAGAAAATCACATTTTTCTGATCGCTGTACGCAGTTGAGAAGAAATGTCATTTCAAACGGGACTCTCTGTAGGAAATTTCTTGACCCATTCATTCAAGGAATTTCTCTACTTTTCTTCAGCGGAACAGCAAACTTAGCTTCAACTGGAACAGAGCGTGCTTCTCAGTTTAGTGTTCTCATGAGCATTTCCGCAATTATTAACTAAAAGCTTCTGTTGTTGATGGACACTTTTTGCATTTGTATATCGTGTGGCAAGCACAAAGATACTCTATGTCGTAGAATTTCGAACAGTTTTTGGGAATTCATCATTGTATCATGACAGAATTTCCGATTGAATTTCCTCTACGTATTTCTTCAAGATTATCTCGAAGAATATCATCAGAACCTAATTAGGCCATTTGTCCGAAATTTCCCTCATGATTTTACTTATTTTTATATAGTGATTTTTACAAACTTCTATGAACTAAGAATTTGGTTCAAGATATTCAAGAATTCAATTCAATCATTTTTTTTTAAACCAATTACTTTACTGAGTTCTTAGAAATTCCTACAAAAAAATCGTTCAACTTGTAGAATTTCAGCCAGAAATTTCTTTGAAAATACCCTCAGGAATTACCCCAGAGATTCCTCCTAAGACTCCTAAGAATTATTGAATTTAAATATACCGCGCAGTTGAGATAACGGTAAAATTCGCCAGAATACACAAAATGCGCTCAATGTATAAATGATGCAAACCGTACCAGTTAAATTTCCTGAGAAATGTTTAGAAAAACTACAGGAGACATTCGTGCACGAAATACGAATCAATGACATTTGGTCGAATGACATTTAGTCGAATGACGTTTGGTCGAAAGTACATTTAGTCGAACGGACATTTCGTCGAATGAACATTTGGTCGAAAAGGTTTAGTTGCAACAGAAAGCATAGAATATTTTTAGAGTAACATGTTGGCGCTAATACAAGATTGAATAACCTAAAAAGTATCAGCTATTTTACCAACAATTTCTATGCGATTAGTAACATTTCAATTTGATGGACACCTTCCCAACATATTGATTAAGCTCTTGGGTTTTTAATGATTCCTGTTGCTTTTTTGTTCAGGCATGTTCTGCAATTCGAGATAAGCTGATCCTAAATGGATGCAAGCCGACTGTCTCCTCAGTCAACTCGTATTCATTTACCCGATACATAGAATTAGCCCTTTTTCTCATTTTCAATAATATATAGCTTCTACAGCAAACTCTGTTTTTTACCCGAGGTCATCAACACTGCCAGCACAGCCATATATTTGCTTGAGGAAAGTTATTAAGCTGGAAATTACAATAAGCCAATTGGCCATAAGTAGAGTTACCGACACCTAGCATTCACTTCGTCATAAAGGTTTTCCTTAAACCATTTTTTTTCCTGGCGTTTTAATCTTGATTTCCGCTTTAAAAAACCTTACCCACGTCCGTAAGCTGCAAAACCCGTAATTCAAAGAAAGATCTCGAGCATTCTTTCTAAATTTTCCATCAAATTAACATCAGTAGTTCATTATTAAGAACGTTGGCATTCCAAAAGAATAATAAATAATGAAAACATTATGTTCACATCGTTGAGTAATAAAATAAAAGCTTGTTGAGCAGTCGATGAATGATGATATTTTCAAAGAATAATAAATTCACTATAGCTAAATATTTCAGTCAATGTACAAAAAGAACTACTTCTAAAAAGTTCAAGTTCAGTTGAATAATCATCGAAATCCTAGATTTTGGCATAATGATCAAATGATCTTTCAATAAACTATTTCAAAATAAGCTTTCAACCAAATTTCCGTTCAACTAAACGTCATTCGACCAAAATAAATGTTCCAATGCAATTCGACCAAATGTCCATTCGACCAAATGTCCTTTCAACCAAATGTACTTTCGACCAAATGTCATTCGACCAAACGTCATTCGACCAAATGTCATTCGACGAAATGTCCTAAAGCCATGAAGAATCTATGACATTTAGTCGAAATACATTTGGTCGAATGACATTTAGTCGAATGACATTTGGTCGAAAGTACATTTGGTCGAACGGACATTTCGTCGAATGGACATTTGGTCGAAACGTTTTAGTTGCAACAGAAACCATTTGATATTAGGTCAAACCGACATTTCGTGGAGATGGTGGTCGAATCTAAATAGTATGGAAATAAAGTTTTACGTTTAGTCTGAGAGTAGCATTTTGTCGGTAATACAAGAGTGATTGAAAAATTGATAAATTGTGAGCCATTTTACCAACAATCTCTTTGCGCTTAGCGAAATTTTGTTATTCAATTTGATGGACGCTCTCCCAAAATATTGCGCAACCTCTTGCGTTTTTGACATTTCGTGCTGCTTATTCGTTCAGGCATGTTCTACAATTCGAGATAAGCTGATCTTGAATGGAAGCAAGCCAACTTTTGTCACCTCAGTCAACTCGTCTTCCCTTAGTCGACACATAAAATTAGCACAATTTTCATTTATAATAATTCAAAGCTTCTACTGCACACTTTGTTATTCACCCGAGGTCATCAACACTTTCAGCAGAGCCAAATGTTTTACTGAGGAAGTTCCTCAGCTGGAATTCACAATAAGCTAATTAGCCATAAGCAGAATTACAAACACCTAACATTTACTTCGCCATAAAGTTTTACCACAAAGCCAATTTTTCCGCTCTTTTTAATTCTGATTTTCATATTAAAAAATCTTACCCACGTCCGTAAGCTGCAAGACCCGGAATTCAAGGAAAGATCCTGAGCACTCTTTCCGAATGCTTCCATCAGAATAAGATCAGCAGTTCATTATGAAGAACGATGAAATTTCAAAAGAATAATAAATAATAAAATCATTATGAGTAATGAAATAAAAACTTGTTGGGGAGTTTTTCAAAGAATGATGATTTTTTCAAAGAATAACAAATTCACTACTGCTTAATATATCAGTGAATGTACAAAAAAAGTTCATTTTAATAATTTAAAATAAAACAACATGAAATGTCCCATTTTTTATTCAACAACAGTTAATAATTCAGGATCATTCAAAAGAATACGTTATCTTACCAACCTTGCAAAACTTAGAAAACAATATTCAATTTTACCAAATGATCTTTCAATAAACTATTGAAAATAAGATTTCAACTAAATCTCCGTTCAACTAAACGTCATTCAACCAAAATTAATGTTCTCCAAAGCAATTCGACCAAATGTCCATTCGACCAAATGTCCTTTCGACCAAATGTACTTTCGACCAAATGTCATTCGACCCAACGTCATTCGACCAAATGTCATTCGACGAAATGTCCTAAAGCCTACTACAGTGATACCCATGAGTCGATGTTCCATGACTCGATATCGACTCATGGAACCATACTAAAAACAGAATTTCATGGTTACTATGATGGTCCCTAGAAGCCACTTTCCAAAGGATTTCTGTTCCATGACTCGATATTTCCATGAGTCGATGGTCCCTTCAATATCGACTCATGGAGGTTTCACTGTAGCTAGAAATCTTAACAAGAAACTTTTTCCTCACTTCAATTTTCGCCCCAGTATAACTTTTGATAACAATTTCTTCAGAAAACGAAGCATCAATTTAAAAAATGTAAATCGCACAATTTAAAAAATGTAAGTTCAGATATCTGAAGAAGTCAATATGTGCTCAAGGTTCAAGATTTCAAAAATTTCTGAAAAATGACTAGTTAGAACTTGGGGCTTATTATGCTTTGACGTTCAAAAGTCTTCAAGAACCTCAAAAAGATCTGGTAGGTATCCAATAGAATAAATGAAGGTAAACTTATGAAGGACATGCAAAATAAACTTGATTAATTTTTCATAAAAGGGAGCATGGTAAGTCGTTTTTTCTTCTACTATATTCTTCATAAATATAGAAGGATTTAAAACCAGGTGTTAGGAATTTTCCAACTCATAACATCTTCCGTCATCTTCTTTGCAGCAAGTAAAGAAATTTATACATGAATAAGGACAGAATGATCGGACAGTCGATCAAAGCAAATTAAATTGCTTAAAATATTAAAAAAAAAAACAAATCTTAAAAAAAGTACCATATTATTTATGAATAACATCAATTGTTATCAAATTGCTGCCTGTCTGATTTGTGATTGTGGAGAAGTAACTTTACAACATTAGTTCTCTGACTACTAAGTTCTCACGGAATTCACATTCAAAGTGCACACTTAAAATTCATCACACAACGTATCATCAATCCAATGCAGGCAATAAACTCAATAAATAGACAAAATCAGCTGTAGAGAACATAATGGAAAAATCTTTAAGCAAGGTGTCTGATATGATCAAGAACTTTGGTTTGCACTTAATTTGAAACAAACAATTTACAACAAATTTAGGAATTTCCCATGCTTAAATCAATACTGATATTATTTCTAAATGAGCACGAAAAACATAGCTCTAAACTACCTTCGGTACCAATCCACCATCTGACACGCCTGTTTGCGAAAATGAAATAAAACCGTGCCTCCCAGCAAATTAAAAGCAACATTGTATCAATTTCGATCGATCAAATCATCAGACAAAATAAATCTCATTCCCCACGAACAGATTTACAGTTCGATCAGGAAAACCGCCCTCCCCAAGCTTCGAATGCTTCCGATTTCGAACGCTATTTTTAGCGGACGATGCTTTGCGCTGCATTTCATTTCGGCATCGAAGCGCTAAAACGAGCACAAACGCCTCAGAGCAGCTCACGCATTGCTCGCTCAGTGCACTGCACACGCAACAAAGACACACCAATTGCGATGCGAAGCGAGGCGATCCTTGTTGTGTTCCGCGAGATGAAATTGTCAAACGAAAATCTTTTGTGTGTCAATTTGCTTCCTCATCATCATTCTGTCGGGGAGGGGGAAAACCCAAAACGAATCGGGACTCGTGTCAATCATTCCTGAATCCGTCGTCGAGTCGTTAGTCCGAGTTCTCCGACTGGACCTGGCGACACCGGGCGATGAAAGAGAGCTCGCACGCTTGCTCCTGAAGATCATGCGGGAAAACGAGTTTCACTAAGCGCAAACCGCCTACACACGGTGTGCCTGAAACTGCTATTAACTAAAAACAATGTCCAGTAATTCTGCACGCATCATTCGAAAGGTACAGTGTTCAAGCATAATCTTACGTGAGTCTCCTGAGCAGACGGGTGCAGACTTATTCACACCTAGTCAGTTCGCGAGTCTGTGATGTTTGTTATGCGTTGGTATACACTCGTGAGCTGCTTCGTGATGCGAGTTTTTCCATCACTGGCTGCCGGTAGAATGACTAATGTGAATGTGATTGTAAAACACCAAACAAGTTGAGAAGCAAGCTCTGTTCCGGTTCCGGTGTTTTCACTACTAGGTGAAATCATGAATGTTGAGCATTTTCAGTATGAGTATAAGAGGCAAATCAAAATTAAAAGTAAAACAAATTTTCCATCATAACTAATTTATATAATTTTAAGAGTTTCGTTAAAAACAGAAATTGTGCTGTCAATCAGAATACGTTATGTTTTCGTTATTTTTAGTACCAGTTGAGTCTTTTAGAATAATGGCGTTCAAAACATTTTTTTATCACAAATTATTTTGTTATTGCTGAGGCTCTTATTTTACCAAACTTTTGCCTTTGGTTTGTTCGTATAATTACAGTTCTTTTATGGTTTATCCTTAGAATCAGCAAACTTTATCTGAATGCTTTGAATTGCTAGATATGATCGAACAATCTAAATGAATTTGGTAAGGAAAATTTGAAATTTTTAATGATAAACTTATAATTTGGAAACATTAGAAATACTACAAAAAAAAAAAAAAACAACACCACTATTTCCAAAAGAAGGTCAAAATCAGCTTTTAAATAGTTATTGATTTCATTAATAATCTTCCCTAATTCGATATTGAAGCGGCCATCAAGTTAGGGGAGGTATCGAGATACAGAACACATATTTTTCATTTTTTGAAATTTACATTATATTGGTAAAGTACATTCAAAACAGTAATTTAAATGTGGAAAATAGTAAATTTTTAGTACTTTTATCGACGCGACATTTTTTGAATAGTCCTCAAAATGTTTTCGATTTCATCACCCTGAAGTGGATTGTCAACCTTCATTTTACTATCAGTATTATCAAATTTATCAAATTCATATAATGAATTAACATTTGGAAGATATTTGAAAATTTTCATCGAAAAATCGAGTTAGAGAGGTAAACTTGCATAAAAAACTGAAACATATCGGCGATGATCGCATCGAATTAGGGAACATCGAGCCAGAGTAGGTATCGACTTGCAGAGGGATCAAAGTATGCCAGATTGAAGGGACCTTGCATTCAATCGAGTTAGGGGAAATATCGAATATCGTGTAAGAGAGGATTAACTGTAGTAAAAAAAACTCGTTCAGGAACTTCCTATAAGAATTGGAAATTGTATTCCAAATCTTGTAGGAATATCAGCTGAAGTTCCCGGAGGAGTTTTTATTGCCAATTTATTGAATTTTAAGAATTTTTTGCAATGTTACAAAATTCACAAGACATACCGGCAGGCATTTAGCTGAAAATTCTTTCAGATGTGACCATACAATGCTTATATAAAATTCGAAAGAAAATCCTTAAAAATTCAACGATAGTTTCGACAAGAATTTTGCGAAAAAAAGATGTTCTTATTTCTTTGTATCTTAAGAGAATTCAGTTGCCTTCAAAATGGAAACACATTTGTTTATCTGGCATTCCCGTTGAGCTTATTGTATGTGGAAATCGCTGCAGAAATTTATACAGGCTAAATGTTTACGATTTATCTAAAGGCAAACCCCTGTATAATACCTTACATGAATTCATAGCAGAGAAACCTCTGCAAACTATCCATGGTATGATTCCCAGAGTAATTAGAGAAAATCTTTCAGGAATCGGAAAATTTTATTATGTTTGAATCCCAGATAAGCTATCAGTTAGATGAATTTTTCGATTTTGTCGATTTTGATTCCAACATTTGAATTTTAAATGAATTCAAAGCGATGCTTCGAAGAAAGTACATGTTAGTATCAAAAAATTGCCAATTGATTTACATTTAATGTTTTTCGTATGAAAAACTAGTTTTTAATTGCTCAATGTGCACAACAATATAAGATAATTCCATAAAAACCACAAAAAGAGCCATAAATTCGCCATAAAATTGATCGGCAGGGTTCGATCACCGTTGGACACGATTTCATCTCTCACAAATTGAGCACCGATATCAATGTAACAAATAGTTGATGAAAGTTGTTTGTCTTAACTATTGTCAATTCGTGTGTTGTGAGTTTTTTTTTGTTGTTAAACAATTATCATTTTTTTGGAAAATAATGTATAATTCTTAAATCATGTTCTCTGTGGTAATGATAAACAATTAGAAAATTTTAATTCTAAACAAGCATGTAAACATGGTGACAGTCTAAAATTAGTGAGGGTACCCCAAATATATTCTCAAAAGTGAATTCATCATTCAAATTTGTACCAATTCGTACCAAATAAACGAAATTCTTTTATATGGTAAGAAATTTCTTTGGAAATTGCTTACGTTTAGACGTTTTAACAGATATTTTTAAAATTTAATTATTTATTATGTCGACAAATGTTGGATTGGTAAGAATTTAGCAGGCATATTACATCCTCAACACTCGAATATACTGAGCCCCCACTAGGCCCCCTTCCAGAAAAAAAAATCGTTCCTGAAGATGATGCGGAGGAAAAGAGATTTTCGCGACGCGCAAACCCAACGCCCAACTAGCAAGCGAACGAACGAACGATTTTTCATGGCCATAAAAGGCGACTCCCCACACCACAAGACACAAGACGGTCGGTCGATGCTGCGCTGCTGCGTCCAAGCAGGCGATGGAAATCGATCGATTCATTTGGATACAGAACGGACTGTCTCCGTTTACATTACGGACACGGAGATCGCTCACAGCAGGCTCTGGATTCGCAGGCTCCTGCGATTGATCGAGGAATTCCTCGCTGCGTTACACAATGCTCGAAGACTAACGACGACACCGCGGCGAGGGTATTTCACAGAGCAAACGCGCGGATGATTCACGTTATTTTTAAATCTACATACCGCCGAAATACGGCGAAGGCGACGAGAGTAGACTTTGTGTAGCTGTAGTGGCCCTTGGTTAGTAGATGCTCAGACAGGGTTCCTTTAGAAAATCACCTTTTACGATCGCTAAACACTTGAATGGTCTTGGATATCTGGGCTTCCGATTCTGGCTGATTTTGAGTGATGACCTGTTCACCACATGGCTTTGCACACATTCACTGGCTGACTTTGGGATTCCACTTGTGGGACTTTTATTCTGGGCTATTCTTGCGGCTTGATCACACACTGATTCACTTTGAAGGTTACACTGATTACCCAACCAGCGATTCAGAATCTTCTTCACCGTTCAGGACACAGGTTATGCAAGCTATGTCACTTGAGCTTCCGGTACGACTTAGTCACAGTATAGTTTCCGTTTGGAAAGAATAACACAAAAACACACTTAGTAAAGGTGATTAGGGGTAAAGACGGCAAATTTTTCCTCTAGAACCGAAACTGGGTTTCTTCTTCTTCTTTCCCGCTCTCGGTTTTCACTGGTCGTGCTTGTAGTCCGGCGGCGCTGGACTACTTCGCGTCTGGGTTAGTTGAAGTCGGATGTACTACTAACTGGCCGCCGCGATCGAAGCAATCGGGGAAAAGCCATTTACGAGGGCCTCCGGCTACAGTGTTGCGGGGAGTAGTGCGGCCAGGCGTGAAAGAAAGACGAGAGGCGCGCGCGCGATCAAAAACAAACCTTTCTTTTCCCGAGCGACTGCGGCGATGCACAGAGGGGTAACTAGAACCTATTCGAGGCCTTTATTTTAAATTTGAAATATTGAGATTTTTGTTCCCGCTGACTTTTTAAAACAAAGTATTATTTTTCTTTTATTTAGTTTACATCCAAACAGATAATACTGGCCGCATCTCTTCATCCTGGATTCTGCCCCACGATTCCTAAATCATTGTGCAGTTGATCCGCCCACATAGGTCGGTACGCTCCATGCCTTCTTGTGCCCACTGAATTTCAAAGCTAACATTATCTAAACCGGGTTGCAGTACGGCATTCTTCTTGTCCATCTTCTGAATACTGGGTTCACCGTAGAGTTGAGCGAGTTTGTGGCTTATCCTTCACCGTAGCGTACAGGAGCTACTGAAGATCGTCCTAAGCACCCGGCATTCGGAAACCCCAAAAGCATAGGCTACGTTCCAAAGGGGTGTACAGTAGAGCAGTTCAAATAAAAAAAATGAAAATTAAATCTCCTATATCTCCCCTATCATCCTTACCATAAAAATAGTGTTCTGTGAAATTTTCATCACTCTGGGTGATGATTTAAAGGTGGCTCAAAGACAATGTAAGTTCATTTGAAAATTACCATGGAGAAATTTGGGAAAATATTCCCAACACGTTAGTTCTGGAATGTAAGTACAAATTTATCATCCCATATTGAAAATTCATTCTTCAAATGGAAAACTACGAAGTGTTTCGTATAAAAGTTTCTTGTCGACAGAAAGATAACACCAAGTTTTGATAGTTGTAGATGTTGGTAATAAACTGATAACACGATTTTTTTTGTACGCATTATCTTCAATTTCTTCGACTGAATGACATACCAGGATTTTGATAACTATTGCTTGCCTTTTTTATGTTACTATAGGCCAACGGATTACCTTACTTGTGTAATAATGTGAAAAATATTTATAAAACAAACAGATATCCCAGAAAACTTCGCACCGTTTTCAATGGAACAATGTTAATTCATTAGCAACACAACTTTTACCTTTTCCCAAAACATTCGTCATGCAGTGTTTCTAAGGCACCATTTTTTTTAAATTTAATTATTTTAATTTGTATTTAAACTACTAAAACCATTCAATTTTAATTCTCAAGATATGAAAGTAGTAATAAATATTTCATAAAATTGACGTATTTTAGTAGAAATCGAAATAATGAATTTATTTGTTAAATCTGATGATATTCACTCTCATTTATTCTCTTGGTTTGATATCACACAACGTAAACTAAATGATTTATAAAGGCGATCTGGTTTTATCGAAGCAAAATTGCATTCTTCACCACAAATTCTCGCGTTTAGTATCATACAGGCGTATCTGCAGTGATCGATTTCTCTTCGTCGATTTTCTCTTTGCATTAGTATGCGATTACAAACGATTTTTGTAACATTTCACAATGTAGCATGAACAAGGACGATGAGAACTTTCTACTGAATCAAAAATAGCAGTCGAAAACAATCGCCCGGTCGAGAAATTAGCTGAAGAGAAAATCGATGAAGAGAAATCGATCATTGCAGTTACGCCCTTATGATACTGAACGCGAGAATTTTAATTCGCACATGAATTTAGAGTAATGTAACAATTAATATCAGTCAGAATCCTGAAATTATAAAAGAAAGCTTGTCCATATTTGCACTTACACATTTTTAATTTCCGACATTACAATACATTTGCAAAATAAAATGATCTCTGCATTTGTTTTGCGTTCATGTTTTGTTGAACAAAATTTAATACATATTTATGTATACCTAACTCATATAATACATAATTTTGACATCCACTTTATGTTGCACAAGCTTCACCTTCTGCGCGTTTCCAGTCATATATAAGTATAACTTGCAGTTTTTTGGCCATGAAACGGAACATGTTCACTAGTCATATTGAAGTCATTGGGATTTGTATGAGACATGTTGTGTTACTTGGATTATTACGTTTGTCTTTCTAAATCCTTCTTCTTTTTGCGTGTTTTGGGTGTTTTCATTATCGCTCTGGTGGTTTTGTATTATTTTTGTCGCATATTTTATAGAGAACTCTAAATGCCTAAAAATTGTCAATGAATCTTTTTTACTTCACATTTGCTAGGACTCTGAAATGTAAAAAAGATCATAACTGTAACCCCATTTGTTAATTAAGTTCAATTCGAATCATCAGTTTATACGAAAATCAACAACAATATTTCACATTTGCTAAATTTTTTTTCTGTAAAACTATGTAAGTGCTTGAAAAGTTCTGTCAATTTTGCGAAATATATTTTAATGCTCTTTTTGAGCTATTGTAATACCGTCGCCTCTTCACATCTCGATATCGAAGGGACCATCGAGATAGGGAGAGATCGAACTACAAGCTAATAAACAAGCAGACGTCATCTCGCATTTTAAAATTGTTTTGAATCACTAAAATCTAGTATAGTCATCTTTGATTATAATCATATTGACATACAGAGAGAAAATCGGGAATAAAAAATCAACAGAAAGACATCGAGATATGGAGATATCGAGATATGGAAAGAGAAAATGTATGCAGATTGAAGGGAACGAACAATTCATCGACATAGAAAGAGATATTGAGATATAGAACATCGAGATGTGGAGAGTCGACTGTAGATAAAATAAGCCAGAACAGGCTTATTTTTACACGCTTGACGTATTTTTGAATCTATTGATTATAAAACGGAACAAACCAGAAGAGTATAGATACATTGGTTTTAAAGTTATCATTGTTTGAATTCCACAAATTATATTTGTCACTGTCCTTAGAATTCGGTCATAGATTTGCGTTAGATCTTGTCAAAATCCAAATCTAACTAGTACACGAAAACCCTGCTACCCCCTTTAAAAATACTTAGAATTATGTTAGAAATCCACCTATGATTTTGTGGATTCTACACAATTACCTCGAATGACATGACCCCGAATATCATCTCCCCAAATGTACCATTACCCCATATGCACAGTTGCCCTGCATGGCGTTTCCTTCGCCTATTGTGATTCGGGGAAATGGCATTCCGGGTAATAGACTTCGGGGTAATGGGGTAGAATAGATTTTGCGAAACACTGCCCCGGGTTCTATCCGAATTATGTCTTAGATTCGATTATATTCTTGACCATGATATGTGAAATCATGCTGAAGATTCTGTAAGAGTACTGCTCAGCTTCTGTGAGAATATTAGCTAATATTATTCTATGAACATTATGTACAAGATTCTAGGAGAATTCTGCTCAAGACTTTGTGATAAGTTTGGAGTAAATCGCTCTATAGACTGTGAAAAATGTATGCCCAATATTCTGTGAATATGCCGCATATTCACCAATTTATATACCGTAAAACGGGGTAATTTTGATAATGCGGGTAACTTTGATAGTGCGAGACCCACAGCATATTAAACGAAATAACGAAGTTTCTGTCAATCAGTTCAGAAAAACGAATGCAAAAGTAAAGAGTTTTAGTATGACACATCAAGTCAAAGCTATTTTCGTTGCAATCAAGTGCATTTGAGAACTTATATGCAAATATTAAAAAATTACAAGATTTTAGCATTTTTGCAACGCTTACAAACAATTTGTTCTACGATCACTATTTGATAAATTCATAATGAGTTCGTCACTTATCCATGACAACCTAGTTATAGTAGAACATGAATTCGGTCTCAAATCTCTTAGCGAAACCCAATTTTACAAACTGGGACCATTTTTGTAATCTAAGTCAGAAATTTTCATATAGCGTTAAACGCCTAGAGGTATGCAACACTCTATAAATGTTCCGTAATTGATCCAATGTTGTTCGATTTTTACTCTATTATCAAAGCTACCCCAAAACAGAAACCCGATTTTCGATTATATGAAAAATAATATATCCTTTCAGAATAAATCTTTTGGCAATCTATTAAGTGCAATCGATAGCTAGGATGTCTATTAAGTCTATTAAGTGCAATCGATAGCTAGGATATAAATTGAAATTCTTTGAAACAGCATGCATAAATATTAAAGTTTTCTTCGAAAAAACTATCAAAGTTATCCCGTTTTACGGTACTCTATATAATTGGTATACTTGTGTTTAAGTACGATAGGAATTTAGTTTTATCTGTCAAACAGCGCTGTGAAACATTAACAGATATAAGTAGTTTTTTTTATACTACTAAACTGCCCATAAAGGCATAACTGTTCCATATTGGAAAAGTAGGAATTGAGGAAATGGCGCTTGAAGTTTGAATAATGGTGTTGGTTGAAAAATCTATATGGGACAGTTATGATTCTTTTATGGGCAGCAAAATCATTCTAATAATTGAAATAAGTTAATATGTTATTATCATGAACCTCGAACAGATTGTAGCAAGCCAGATTTACGTGAAGCTAGAACACGATTCATACAAATTTTAAAATTTTGTGTGCACAAAAGACCCCGAGGGGGGAGAGGAAGGATGTTTCTGAAAATTCGATACAATTACTTACTGATAGGTGGATGGTTGCCGTGTTATTAATCTTAAATAAACTAATTCCGTTTTTTGAGCAACGTTAGGGCAAAAGAAGACCTTTACAGGGAGAAACCAATTTTAACCAGGATTGACCCAACCTTCTCCCGTGTGGCAACGACTCGAAGAGCGTCGGATGGAGCGCGTGCGCAGATCACTGACCACGCCGTGAAACGAACGAACCGCGTGCGTGCGTGCAGATTCGATCTTTTCTCCTCTCTGTTGATGATCATCGTGGACGCCAAAATCCGAAACTCTTTCTAATGGCAGTGACGGAGATCGTCTCGGGAATGACGATAATGACGACGACGAAGACAGTGGGTTCAAGGAAGATAATGTACAGTTTAGAAGTTTAAACGGGAAGGAAACCCGATAATGAGTTCTGAGTTGCATTGTGTTTATCGCTCTCTTGGGTGAGTTTTTCGGGCGACTGATCTTGCAGGTCATTGGAGAATATAAAACAAGGCCTTGTTCTACGTCGTGGACAAAGTTCAAGAAAATTATATTTTTAAAACTTCGACTTCCGTGGATCAGGCCTAATGGCTTTGGGGTACCGGAGCTGCCTCCGATTTTGTGTGATTTGGTTCGAAGAGATGTCTATAAAAATGCAGTAATTGATTAAAATAAAAACAAAATTCCTACGAAAAAATGTTGTGAAATACATTACTTGACAGAAGAAAGTACGCAATTAACACACATTAGGCAATAAATGATCCATATCTTTAGACGTACATCATCGGATAACACTTAAAATGAGGAATCCTTTTGGGCCCACAAAGGTTCTGTGTCATTTGAATGGGATTTGATGAACACCGGTACACCTACCCTAGTAATAAAAGCGAAGGCCACAGATAAAACAGTAAATTTTCTTAAACTCAATCTTGGAGAGACCATCGAGTTAGGGGTTGTATCGATTTACGGGAAAAAAAATCAGTGCAACCAAATACGCAATAAATAGTAGTCGGACTCAGTATGGGTACCACTTCTAGTACTATATACGGTCCTTTGGAACTAGATTCGGCGCTCAAGTTTGACAGATCGCAGTTCTAGAATTTGCTCTATTACCTCATGTGCCATAAACATTTGGGCAACTGTAAGAGACATGAAGGTCTTTATTTCGTCTTCTGTGCAACTGCTTCAAGAAACCATCGCGGTAGCCATGAAAATAAACTTTACTGTGGTTCAACAACTAACTCGATATTGAGAGAGTTGTGTACTACCCATAAAGGCATAACTGTCCCATATTATGGAATTAGTAGGCATTGAGAAAACAGCGCTCAAAGTTTTCTTTTTCATACAAATGTTCATAATTTTGTAGTAAATTTTGGAATGCAATATACATTTAGGTCCACCCCACAGAATACTCAATTTGCTTATATTGATCAGTAAAAATATGAAGTTGAACATAAATCCAGTTTTACAATTGTTCTTCTTCTTTCTGGCGTTACGTCCCCACTGGGACAAATCCTGCTTCTCAGCTTAGTGTTCTTATGAGCACTTCCACAGTTATTAACTGAGAGCTTACTATACCAATGACCATTTTTGCATGCGTATATCGTGTGACAGGTACGAAGATACTCTATGCCCTGGGAAGTCGAGAAAATTTCCAGCCCGAAAAGATCATGAATGTTGCGATGAAAATAGGTGTTGGTTCGAAAATCAATATGGGACAGTTATGCTTTTGAATTGGAGATTTGACTGTAGATAAACAAGCTTTATCTTGCGAATCTTATTCACTTTCCACTAATTTACTTGATTTTATATAAACGTTCCTAATCACGGTGCACCACAGATAATGAACTCATTACCAGATCTTACTTTTGATTTTCATTGTTGCGTTTTTCAACCGGCACGCGCCGCCACCGTCACTATCTGCGCTTCGCAGCTTCCGATTTCTGCGATTACCTTTTATAACAATAATTAAAATTGGATAGACGATCGGTTCGCCACATGAATCCACCATCCGCAGCCTGCTACGACATGGTGCAGAAAAAAAAGTAGATGAAACCACACTGAAAAGATTGAGCTTGAAGAAGCCGGTATAATCATCGTTTGGCAATCGGCAGTTGTACAAAAACGATAATGATTATGACGCGATCGTTTGTGTTCATAGTGCGGATGGAACCATTAAGGCCGCATCTGGATCGCGCCCGAAACGACGCTACAGTGGATCCGAAGGTAGCAACTAGGTACCTTCCTGTGTAAAGCGTTTTGTTTATGAATATACCAACCATAATACTTATGCATGCATTGCCAGATAATGATCGGTATCTGTTTCGGTCTGCTCTAGATGTGATCCAGTGAAATTGAATTCGGTTGGTGGTTTATGGTTTAGAGCGCAACCATTACGGGGAGTATTGGTTGGACTTTGAAATAACAGTCAACTCTCCTTTAAGCTGAGTTTGTTGTTTCGCTCAAGAAAAGTAAAGAAATTTCATGACTGAATGGGTCAAGCAATTTCCTACAGAACGCCCCAATTGAAATGACATTTCTTTTCAACTGTGTACTGCGATCAAAGGAATGTGATTTTCTTAACAATTTCTGGGAAGAAATTTTCCACGCATCGAGAAAGGCGATTACTTTTTTTTGTCAACCGCAAATCAGCCTTTACTTGATATTTCTTATCTCGATATCGAGTTAGAGAAACATAGGTTTCCATGGCTACCTCGATGGTCCTTTGGATCGCAGTTACACTGATTGTGAGTTCTGTAGCTCAATACCTCTCCAACTCAAAGTCTCTAGAATACACTGAAGTTATGGCATCTGATTGAAGAAAAATGTTGATTTAAAAGATTTGGCGTGAGAGGAAATACCCATAAAAGTCATATTGCTGCTCATTGTTCTTCATACGTCGTTGAACCAGATTGCCGCGTGACCCAGTTCTGAACTCGCCACCCCAAACAAATTTATTGCCTTTCCAAAAATAGCACCCGCATTGACGGACGTATGGAATATAGTTTCCATTTATCCGATTTTCCGCAGCCCAAATCCATTAAAATCAATTTCGCACGAAAATAAATCCAGGAAACAGATCTGCTCAATGGTCTGTCATCACGTCGTCCCAGTCCAGATCCAGCCTATACCGCCTCTATAAGCGATTTATCTCTATAGGTTTGGTTTGGAGTCAACTTCGGTGTAAAGTGCACACGCACAAGTTCACTCAATTCTAGATCTATTTTTGACCATCGACAAGAAACCGACAAGACCGCGCGCACTAGAACACAGTCGAATCAAAGACGAAATAAAAACATAGTAGTCGGGATCAGGATGGATTGCACTTCTAGTATTACACTCGATATCCGAGTTTGACAGATCGAAGGGTACTTTTCATAGCATAAGCCATTTTACGAAGCCTGGTCAAATGACAGGAGGCCTGGGATTTTTTAATCATCGGCGTCAGTTTTCGCGATGATGATGGTTGATGACTGTGCGCATTTCTAGCGTAGCTTTTCATCCAGGCGAAAACTTAAATGGAGAAAAATTATTAAAATATTTCTGATCACAAAAGTGCTTTTTATGTGCAATATGGGTAACAAAGAGGTAGCTGATACAATAACTATGTGTAATGTTGCAGTAACGAACATTTTTGGATCCCATTTTTGTCATTTTCTCCATGTCCTCGTTTGGTAAGATGAGGCGTTATTGATAATCACGCTGGATTTAATCCCAGATCTCCTGTCAATTGACGCCGTTGCGGCGATCAGCTGTTCCGAAACGTCTCGTAAAATGGCTCATTCTAGATTCTGCTCTATTACCTCATGTGACATCAAACCAGGTCCGTCCCACTCGGGCTCAGATTGGGTACCACTTCTAGTACTGCAAAAGGTACCTAAGTTTGGCATACCGCAGTACCTCTTTCACTGCATTCTAGATGCTGCTCTATTACCTCTTGTGCCATACAATTTTGGACAACTGCAAGGGTCATAAACAAAAACATCTCTATTCCGTCATTGGCCGAATGGCAGCTGTTTGTGCGCTTGTTTTGGCCATAAACTATTGGAGCGGCGGGCTGGAGGAACGTCTTCGTCAAATTTTAGCTGCGTGAACACGCGGACGTAAAGCGTGCCCGCGTGGGTAAACATTTAACAACGACGACGTCCGACGGGATCATGCCCTCTATAGTCTCTCTCACTCTCTAACAAGGGAGAGACAACGATCAGAACGAACGTCGACGCGCTAAAAATATGGAAGATTTTATTACTCATTGCGCTGATATAAAGACCGAATCGGTCCCTAGCAGGCCATGCTACGCATGGTTTTCTTTCCACGATATAGGGGAAGGTGGTTCGAAATGCCAATCACTCTACACAAAAAAAATTAAAGTTCTGCAAGAAACACAGTAGTTTACAATATTTCCTAACGTCAAATTATTTTTTTTTTCCAGAAACAGTTTATTCAATGTAAAATATTTTCGAGTACGAAAAAAGTTTATTGCCTAGATTTTAATCTCAATAAATATTATAATGCTTCGAATGCAGTTCAAATAAGTGAATCTCACTCCGAATATAACGGGAATCGATTAAAACTTGGGAAAGTGACAGCTATTTGTTATTTTTAGACGTGAAAATTGTAAACTGGTATCTCTTAGCTTGAGCTTGATTGGCCTGATTTTAATCTGCAGATTTGGAGTAGAAGCGAGCTACTAGGTTCACATTGCCGATAATGGTTAAGAGTCTTGTTCTCAAACTCATGTATTTTGTCGGAATTCCAAAGTTTAGTTTTGCTCTAGCAGAATCCTTCAGGATTGATTACACTAAATCAATAACAGGATATGATTAGGTTATTCATACTTATGGTGAAATCAACTCCGATTCATGACCAGTTTTCACAAGTGTCGGATTGCTTCGCGGTCTTCGGCAATATTCTTCATCGTAAAAATACCTATCGAGGTCTTCGTTCAGAATTTTTAAAGAGGTCAATGGGCGACCAGTGGCGATATTTCTTTGCAAAAGTAAGTTTTCCAATAGTAAATCCCATACAAACTTTGAACGGCTGGCGCTAAAATATAGTTTCTCCGATCGAGCTGAAATTTTGCATAGTTGATATGGGACCTAAATGCAATCCAAAAAGTGGACTGGAGCGAGAATCTAAATTTTGTCCCACACTAATGTATCATCTATCGATAACTCAACACCTTTGAACGAAATTTGGTCGATACAACAAATTTCAGGAAAAACTAGCTTCCAAGGTATAACATGCTTAAAAGGTAGCTCAAGATTAATACATTCGCTGAAGAAATGGGAAAACAATTTGCATTTACGTCAATTATAGCGGCCTATTCACCTGAACTCGACGAAATCGACCAAAATGATCTTAATAAAGAATTTACGATGCAGGAGTTACAGATTACACTAAAGAGTTGTAAGGGAAGTTCTACTGGTCCAGACAATATCCATTATGATCATTGGCGTAGCTAGGATTTTTTTCTGGAGGGGGCCCAGGGGGGGCCTAGAAAATACTGCTTTTATAGAAGTAATGTCGGTCGCAATAATACGATTTTTTCAAATTTCGTAGTTTTGACAGATTTGTATTGATTTTATTTATTTGTTATTTTGTCTCATTTTGCGGCAGATCAGAGATATTTGCAAATTTCAATTTTTGCTACGAAAAAGATTCATTCTTTTTGTAATCCAGTAAAAAATCTTTCAAGAATTCAAGCAAACAAACTCTGAAGGGATGTCCTTTGTGATTCTTCTACGAACTTTTCAGGTATTCAACTATATGCTTTGAAGAGATTCCTCTGAGAATTAGACATGAATGCACCGTTTTGGTGTAAAATGTCTCAAATAAACAAAACAAACAACAAACAAACTCTGAGAATTCACACAGGAATTTCTTCATGAATTTATTTCTTACTTTTCAATTCTTTCTCCAAGAACTCCTTTACCAATTTCAATTGAGTTTGTCCTAGGATTCGCATGGAAAATCATTCCCAGACTTTCTGATCTCACCAGAAAATTTCTCGGAGAATCTCTATCGAATTGCTTAAAAAATCTCTTGAAGAATTCCGCCAGAGAATGTATTGGAAATTATTTTGAGGCTAAATAGCCCGTCATTCGTTTTGGAAAAAATTATGACTTTTCAGCTTGCTTTTCAAAGTGAGAAAACTAAGTCTTGATAGTTTAAATCACTGTACGCGCTAACATGCATAAAGTATGCTAATACTGTGTCTAGCTAGCTGTGTCAGTGCAAACCCAACGGATTCTCTTTGATTAGGAATCGTTAGATGAATTAGCAACAATCATCAACGACGCGTACAAATGTCAATGACGGCCTACTTCGCCTTAATCATTTCTCCTGGAAGGACCTCTGGGTTCTTATTACATATAAATTCCAATTATTAGTTTTTAAAGTATCCTCCTGTGTTCATTAATAATGTGTTTAGGATTTTCAGAAATTACTAAGCATTTCTCCAAAAAATAGTACAAAAAATCTAGGAGCCTCACCAAAATTGTCTTCAACGTCACCAAGCAGGGATTCATTCTACGAATTATTCAGAGAGTACGCCAACAGTATTTCAAACTTTGCTTTTCAAATTATTTCTAAAGTTTCTCTCGCAACAAAAACAAAAACAACATCAAAAACGCAACAACAACTTCCTGCAAAAAAAATATAATGACTCTTCCAGGTGTTACTGTAAGGATTCCTCGTAATATTCCACAAGCATTTAATGAGCAATTAAAAAGAATTCAATTGGTAATATGTTATTCATGATTTCTCAGAAAAGTTCTCCGCAGACCTATCTGTAGTTTTTCACAGGCAATTATTTTTTAGATTTATCAAAAATCTAGAAGCAACATTTCACATTGCTTCAAAACTCTATTAATTTTATTTTTCCAAAAATTCCTAACTGAGACATGTTTGAAGAATTCTAACATTTCTATAAAGTTCCTAGAGGAATACGTTCAACTGTTCTTTTAAAAACTTTTCCGAGAAAATACTCAAACACTTCTCGAGTAATCCGTTCATGGATTTCTTAGAGAATTATATTATTGTTAGAATATTAGGATTGTAGAATATTATTGTAAGGATCTTAACAAAAAAATACCAGAGATTCATCTAAGAATTTTCCAGATATATTTTTCTTTGAACAGCACTAAAAAAAATTCCACCAAATTTACCAAAATTTTGCAATTCTTGAACTTTTTAAAAAAATCCTTTAAAAGTTCCATCAAGTATTCTTGCAGGTTCTAGAAATAAGCAATAACTCCAATTTTTTGGCTAATGCTAATCTCAAGATTCTTCAATAAAAAAAACTATTTAAGTATTCATCCATACTCCATTTTTTGGTTTTTTTTTTTTTACTTATTCGTTTATTTGATAGGCTCAAGCGCCGTCAGGCATAACGGAGCCGAATTCATTTGATTTGGTTTACAAAATCTTGTTTGCTTCTTAAATATCTATGTTAGTTTTGGGAAACCGAAAAACTCGCGGTTTGGTCGAGGTTAGGGAATACAATTATTTTTGGGTAAGGATGGGAATTAAAGGTTTGATTGATCACAGTTAGCAGCAAAGTGGCGGTATGGTGCTGTTCGTCAATCATGGGGCGGACTTAAACGACCTGTAACGATACAACAAAACGGTTTCAAGGAAAGCAAGGTGGACAAACGGAACGACAGACATGGGTGATCAAACAAAAACGTCAATATCCTTCAAAAATTTGAAGAGGAGGAACATGTAATCGAAGTCTAGCCTACCCAAAACATCTCTAATGTCTTCCTTATCTGGTTTTCCTTGGGCCCTGAGGGATGCACATAAATTGGTTCTGGCAATTTCGTATTCGGGACAATACCACACGACATGATTGATGTCTTGGTAACCTGCGCCGCAACCACATCGATTGCTGTCTGCGAGGCCTATTCGATAAAAGTGTGAGCCCAGGGAGTAGTGATTGGACATCAGACGACACATTACCTTGATAAAATCTCGGCTCATGTCCAACCCCTTAAACCACGGTCTATTCGATACCTGTGGGAGAATAGAATGTAACCACCTGCCCAGATCCCCTTCATTCCATTTTTGTTGCCAACTGATCATGGCTTGCTGGCGAGCAATTGTGAAAAATTCATTGAAGGTAATACGCCGTTCGTAAATATTACCTTCCATAGCGCCCACCTTGGCGAGTGAGTCCGCTTTCTCATTGCCCGGAATCGAGCAATGAGAAGGGACCCAAACCAAGGTGATGTTGTGATTCGATAGAGCACTCAAAATAGATTGTATTTCTCGTAAGAAATACGACGAGTGCTTTACCGGCCTCATTGAACGAATAGCCTCTATGGAGCTGAGACTATCCGTGAAAATGAAGTATTGATCAGAGGGAAGAGAGGCTATTCGCTCTAATGCGTAGTGTATCGCCGCTAATTCAGCGACATATACGGAACAAGGATTTTGAAGTTTATGGGCGGCGCTATGAAATTCATTAAATACACCAAAACCAGTGGAATCATTTATTTTTGACCCGTCTGTGTAAAACGTTCTGTCGCTGCTGACTTGGCCGAACTTGTCTGCGAAAATTAATGGTATATACTCCGAACGGAGTGGTTCTGGAATTCCATGGATTTCACGCTTCATGGTCAGATCAAAAGCTACAGTTGAATTGGAGAAGACTGGGAAGCAACAACCGTGGGGTAAATTCGAGGAAGGGTTAATCTCCAGAGTCATGTACCAGTAGTACAGTGTCATGAATTTTGTTTGAGGATTTCGTTCGATTAGCTTTTCAAAATTTTCAATTACCAATGGGTTTAACACCTCACAGCGGATGAGGAACCGGAGCGACAATTCCGCAAAACGGTCTGATAAAGGAAGAACTCCTGCTAATACTTCTAAACTCATAGTATGAGTCGAGTTCATGCATCCTAAAGCGATTCGAATACAGCGATACTGAATACGCTGCAGCTTCAAGATGTGAGTTTTCGCCGCGGATTGGAAACAAAAGCTACCGTATTCGAGGACCGAAAGTATTGTTGTACGATATAACTTTATCAGATCTTCCGGGTGAGCTCCCCACCATGTTCCTGTGAGTGTACGCATAAAGTTGATTCGTTGCTGGCACTTCTGATGCAGATACTTGATGTGCTTTCCCCAGGTGCATTTAGAGTCGAACCAGATCCCTAGATACATGTGCGAAAGGCCTTGAGTTAGTTCCTTACCCATGAATTGAAGCTTGATCTCTACTGGGTCACGCTTCCTAGAAAAGACAACTAACTCAGTTTTCTCCGGAGAGAATTCGATACCCAGCTTTACAGCCCACGTAGACAAATTGTCTAAAGTATCTTGCAACGGTCTTTGCAGATCATCCGCCCCTGGTCCTATTGCAGAAACAACGGCATCATCTGCAAGCTGTCTTAGCGAGCAATTTTCCACGAGACAATTATCAATATCTCTTACATAAAAATTATAAAGCAGGGGGCTCAAGCATGAGCCCTGGGGGAGACCCATGTAGCTAATTCGTGAAGTTGTTGAGGTTCCGTGAGAAAAGCTCATACGTTTCTCAGACAACAAGTTATGCAAGTAGTTATTCAAAATTGGGGAAAGACCACATTCGTGGAGTTTGTCTGAAAGGACATCTATACATACTGAATCGAAAGCCCCTTTAATATCCAAGAAGACTGAACCCATTTGTTCCTTTTGAGCATAGGCCAGTTGAATTTCTGAAGAAAGCAACGCAAGACAGTCGTTCGTTCCTTTACCTCTGCGGAAACCAAATTGCGTATCTGATAGAAGGCCGTTCGATTCAACCCACTTGTCAAGCCGAAAGAGAATCATTTTCTCCAACAGCTTTCGAATGCATGATAACATCGCGATAGGTCGATACGAGTTATAATCCGACGCGGGTTTTCCGGGTTTTTTGATGGCTATCACTCTCACTTGTCTCCAGTCATCCGGAACAATGTTGCCCTCCAAAATTCGATTGAAAAGATTCAACATGCGCCTCTTAATGACGTCTGGGAGGTTTTTAAGCATGCTAAATTTTATTTCATCCATGCCTGGGGCAGAGTTGTTGCATGAGAGGAGAGCAAGTGAGAATTCAACCATCGTAAACGGTTCGTCCATGTCGTTTCTGTCGGTATGAACGTCTCTAATAGGTCGTTGCGTTGGAACGGAATCCGGGCAAACCTTCTTGGCGAAGTCGAAGATCCACCGAGGAGAGCTTTCGCGATCCTCATTGACCGTAGAAGCGTTCCGCATTCTTTTCCCGACGGTCCAAAGTGTTCTCATTGACGTTTCGCGCGATAACCCGTTAACAAAATTACGCCAATATCCGCGTTTTTTTGCCTTTACGAGGCTTTTAAATTTTCGCTCGAGTTTAGTAAACCGCTCGTAATTTTCTAGTGTACCGCGTTTGCGAAAGTTTTTGAACGCGGTGGATTTATCGCGATAGACCTTCGTACACTCGTCGTCCCACCAAAGAGTGGGTGGCCGGCTTCGTACTGAAGATCCTGGAAAAGGGCGACGCTGGGCTTGAAGAGCACTCTGAATAATTAACGCGGAGAGAAATTGACATTCTTCCAACGGAGGAAGAACATCAACTAGCTGTTCGCCCTCGTAAACCCCCTTGGCGTACTTTTCCCAGTCAATGTGCTTGGTGAGATCATACGCGAGGTTTATCTGATGAATTGGATTCGAATTATTGGTAACTGAAATTCTGATAGGCAGGTGATCACTACCATGGGGATCTTGAATTACTTTCCACGTGCAATCCAATGATAGTGAACTCGAACAGATTGAGAGGTCTAAAATGCTTGGAGGATCTGGAGGTTTTATTCGTGTTGCTTCCCCAGTGTTCAAAATTGTCAAGTTGAAGTAGTCACAAAGATCATATATCATGGAAGCGCGGTTGTCATCCCTCGGTGACCCCCAGGCTGTACCGTGAGAATTGAAATCTCCTAGAATCAACCATGGCGCAGGCATAGCACAGCATACGGCCGAAAGATCTCTGCGGGATACTCTGGCATTGGGCGGTATGTACACGCTGGCTATGCTGAAACTTTTACCTCGTATAGTAACATGACAAGCAACTACTTCAGTGCCTACCATCGGGGGGAAATCAATTCTATAAAAGGAGTGGAGCTTATTGATCCCCAAAAGCACTCCTCCATACCCATCCCCTCGATCCAGACGAATAATATTAAAATCGTGGAATGGGACATCTTTTTCAGAAGTTAGCCATGTTTCACAAAGAGCAAATATGTCACAGCGCGTACTGTGAACTAAAAATTTGAACGCGTCTATGTTTTTAATAATGCTTCTACAATTCCACTGTAGCACTTCGATCATATCCCCGACCTCGTTGGTTAAATTAGCCATCGAAGGATATAAACGAATCAAGAATCGGCCAATTTGAAGCCAGTCGCTTCAGAAGGGGTTTTACCAAAGGAAGAATCATACTGATAAGGCTTTTTATAGCGGGTGAGACTTCTAACGTTTCGAAGATGATATCCACTATCCCAGAAAGAGTCATTTTTCCAGAAGCATCGACATATTGTTTTCGATTTTCCTGGCTTTCTGAGTGAAAAATTGGGACATCTGGGGTTTTAGATGTTCCCGGAAGTGACGGAAAGTCTCCAGCTGATAATCTAAAACCAGGAGGTTGAACTTTAGCGGGGCTTCTGTCCCTTCTTGATTTTTCCAGGGATGGTTGGAGAACCTGTCTAACAGCTTCGTTTGGAGAAGCTTGCTGGCGTTGCTTGAGCCGTTTTGCAATGGCTCGCTTCCTCTTGGTTCCTGTATTAATGACAGTATACTCTTCCCCATCCTCAGAGCCAGAGCCCTGATCATCAATAGGCAGGGAAGTGAAGAGGTTATTGCTGTTAATGGATTGGGCTGGTGGATCAATGGCCGGAGCGATCTTCTTCAGTATTTCTGCGTAAGATCGCTTTGACCGCTGTTGCAAGGAGCGAATTGTGTGTTTCTCCCGCTCTATAAACTTCGGGCATGCGACTAGTTCATGTGGAGCTTGTCCACAACAGGTACATTTTGGTTCCTTTGGACAAGGGCCCTCCACATGCTGCTCTCCGCACGTGCTGCAACGAGGTATGTTACAACAGTACGTTGCGGTGTGCCCTAATTGCTGGCATTTTTCGCAATGCATAACCGTCGGTTTATAGAGACGGACAGGTAAACGAAGAAGCCCAATCACGAGGACGTCCGGAAGGGCTGACCCAGAAAAAGTCACTCGAAACGAATTTGAAGGACTTTTGGTGCCATCAGATGACACGTGGTTCATTTGTTTGACATCAATTATCTGTACTGGAGGAACGGCACGATTTTTAAAACCTCCAGTACCAGATCTGATGTCTGCACATGTCAAAAACGGCTCGGTGACTACTCCTGAGCACTCGACCTCTAGACTAGGGACATAGACATGGTACTCCCTTAAAAAAAGCTCGTAGGCAGCAATTCTGTTGGCTTGTTCGCGGTCACTGACGGTGACTCGCAGTTTATTACGGCTGGGCGAAGACACCTCGACAATGTCTCGAAACGACTTTGCCAGATCCTTCTGAATTTAAATTTTGTTTAACGGTTTGCCTTTGGGCCGAAAAAAAAACAGAAAGGGACCCTTAGATCCGGGTGGATAGGCTTTTGGGCGGGGGGTCACAGTGGAAAGAGTGATAGAAGAGTCATTTGTCTGGGAATGTGGAGGATTGACTATGGGGTGTGTTGTAAAACCAGTATTGTTTGCCCCTGAGGTGGAGGGAAGCAATGCGGTGTCATTAACGGAAGTATCCATCGATTCTTGAAGCTTTCCAGGGATGGTTGGACTTAATTCTTCAAACGAGGGAGATTCTATTGATTCAACATCATCATCGGAGATATCGGATCTTTTCGGCCCCCCGCCGTCATCTGTTACGTCCATTGCAATGGATCAGTACGTAGTGGACCACAGAAGCCAAAAATAATGCTAATAATAATACAACAACTAACCTAATATGTACAAAAAAAAAAAAAAAATGAAAGGGTTGATAATTATTACTAGAGAATTAATCCAAACAATAATAATAATAATAAAGAAAAATAATAATAAAAAAAAATAATAATAAAAAAAAAACTTTTAAGCTAATTCAAGTGGGCCGTGGGCCGCAAGTTGGCAACCACTGATATGGACCCGAAAACAACTAGCACGTGATAGATGGTGGATGGGAAAAACAAGGCGAAAGACAATGAATAGCGAAGGCTACTTATCCGTCCGGAGTAGGTAGGTTTTGTTGATGCACAAATCACTACAGCAGCCGATGCGCCTTTGTCGCCGTTGTCGTCGTCGTTGTTATTGGCGACCAAATCTCGATTACTTTTTCAAATCGACGTAAGTAACTTTCATACGGTTTTGAGAAAATTAATTCAGAAGAATCACAACCTGTCTTCTAAAACTGTTTTAAAATGAATCACCTTTTTAACATTTTTTCGCAGTGTATGCCACTTAAATTTTGCATACAATCAGCTCACGTTCAAAAACTACGTAAATTCTATTATTTCCCAAAAAAAATAATTATACAAAATCATAAGCCGTTTCATCAAGTTACTTTCGACGTTTTTCTACCAGTGTAAAATCGGCTCAAGTAGTGTTTTGTTTTGATTCGTGGTTAAGTCACTTTGTCTCTCCATACAGCGGGGCGGTGAAAGTAGTGGTTAGGTTGCGAAAGTTGAAAATCTTACTTTCGTCGTTTTGTAAATCCCGAAATTAAACGTTCTAAAAGTGAAAAGTTGAGTTGGTACAGAGCGGTACGTGTAGAATTCCGCCTGCTTAACACGTAGGATCGATAAAGTAAGTTTGTATACTTTTTTGATTTGAGTCTGTATGAATAAGTTTTCGAGAAATGATGACGATGATTGATTTCGATGATCGTCTTGGGTTAAAGATGAACGATGCTGCAATGGCATCGCCAAAGCCAGCTCGCTTCCCGTCGTCGGCAGGAATCACCTTGCGGCAGACACTTCTCACAAGCAGGAATGGCAAATGATATAAAAAAAAAACACCCTCGGCGTGAGGAATGAAAAAATAAAACTCCACTTGTTTGAGACTCGCGTGATGATGAACGGAACAATGCGTCCGACTCGTCCAAAAGCTCGACAGGGAATGACATTTTTTGGTTCTAAAACTACTCCAGGAATATTTCAATATTTTTGATGGGTTCGAAAGATTTTTGTTGGTATTTTTTTTTTTAATAATTGCAGCTTAAACATAATTCGGATAAATTTACTCAATTCCTGTCGTAAAATTCAAGATTTAGATCGTATAATTTCTGAAACTTGTTGACAGGTTTTAATTTGCATACAATTAAATAAACGTCAAAATATCATCGTTCAACATCAGAGTGACCATTTCTTGCATTGAGGATGAATGAACTTTAGAGAAAAAGTGATAGTCAGTGAAAAAAAAATCACTGAACTCCAATCGTTAAATTCTTTGAAATAATCCTACACATTGTCACAATGCGTTTTAAATATGATATGTGCACTTTGTTTCGAAAAAAAATACTATGCCAGATGTCAGTTCATTGTTGACCATTTTTCATGGTCATATTTTCTGAAAATTATCATACGGATATTTCAAATTTAGACACTCTCAAGTAAATTTAAAATTACCGATTCAAGATAACCAATCATTAAAGCCAAAAATGATACAATGATACTTGATCTCAAGAAGGTTGGTATAATTTCGAAAACGTAGAAAATAAATGCAAACTTAGAATATTTTTCGTGACCCACCAGAAATCAGCTCACATCGCAACCCCCATATTGGGAAACTATGGTCTAAGATGCATTGTGGTAAAATTCGTAATGTGAGATTTAAATGCATTTAAATGTTAGGGGCAACTTTTGCATTACTTTGAAAATTTGTTGAGAAATTTCTGCAATTTTTCTAACCTCCTACATTTTTATATTATTTCAAATGTTGCTTTCTGAAGTATGGAAAGATTATTGTACAAAGCTCCTCAAAGCGTCATGCGAAGGGAGGAAAAACAACAAAATGTTGAAGCAGGCAGAACAACATATGGGCAATGGTACAATAAAAGATAATTTATAATCTTTTCTATACGGGTAAATTACAGGATTGTTAAAACATCTCTAATGAATTTACAAATACAACAAATTTCTCAAGAAGGTCCATCAGATTTTTATTTAGAAATTATTCTTGAAATCTATCCTACCTTGATTTCTGGTTTTCTAAAATTCTGTCAGATAGCCTTTATCTGAGACGAGACTCGTGAAGACGGTCTTCTTTTTCTGTGAGTACTGAGTTTTTTTCTTATTCCACTTTATGTTTATACTAAATATGCGCATGCTGTTCAAAACCTCACATGAACCTCTCAGCAAAAAATGATTGAGTTTGCATCACATCGAATCATAAATAGCCGTTTGAGTGAAATTGCACGCCAGCAAACGTAGCAGACATTAGAAATAATTATTCTTCTACTTAGATTTATCTGCAACTTTGGAAAAAACTGCTCCGCCGACTGAGGTTTTTAATAACAGTTTACTTTGAACACAATACTTTTCACTTTTCAAGCCATAAAAACGGTGGGCTGCATTTGACGTTTCGTGAGAGGGGAATCTGGGCTGCATATGACGTTGATATTTTTCCTCTTCGCGAGTCTCTCTCAGGCCTTTATGAATTCCGCCCTCGTATCAGACAACAATTCAAACCAAGGATGTGGATTTTTCCAATAATTGATAAAATTATTTCTATAGAATTAGTCTCTACAGATTCCTTTACCGATATGCTAATTTCGGAAGCAAAATTTTTCCAAGGGGGTTTCAACAAATGTTCTCTGAAGGTTGGAAGGCAAGAGACATGAAAGAATTTATCACGAAATAGTATTTTGGAAATCTTTCTTAAGGACTTAATTTCCCATCCCCAACCATTAGCCCTCTAATTCGCCTTTTTGGCCTTATAAGGCTATAATATAGGGTTTGTCAGCTGTATTATAGCACTATATTAGTACGAAGGGCGAATTAAAGTGCAATTTGGTTACTTGGGTTCGCGGGAGAATTTGTAAATAAATGTTTGAGAATACTATTTAACAAAAATTCATAGAAGAATTTATAATAGAATTGTCAGAAAAATATCTCTGCGTTAGATTTGACAGAATCAATTATTTTTTGGAAGAATTGCCGGAGAAAACTAAACTTTTGAATGATTAAGTAACAGTTTTTAGGTAAATGTGGGAACATATTCCAGAATCAATTTTCTAATCAAAAGTAGAAATAGAAGGGATGGATGTTCACCATGAGGAATTTATTTTGAAAGTATGAACAAGTTCCACAATATTGGTTGACTAATTTTTAAGAGGTTTGCAAAAGTTCTGAAGCTACCATTGAATATTCCTTTAGAAATTTGATTCAACTAAAATTCTATAAAGAATATCAAAAGTTTTTTGAGATTTTTGGTTGCAAATCTGTTGGATTTATAAAAAAGTTGAATAATCTATGAAATAATAAGTTTTCATGGAAACATATAGTTTAAGCAATAAATTTATTCATGCGGAAATACTTCAACAAATTAATCAAAATCAAAGAGAGAATTAATTGCGCTTATCGCATACAACAAGAAGCTAGTTCTAACAGCAATTAATCGATCGACAGCGGAAGGTTAAGCTTTCGTTTGTCGCGCGATTCACCAAAGTCAGAACCGCCACGTTGATGCTGTGTAAGACAAGCGAGGTTTTCTCACTATATTTTTACAAAATCAAATAACATAGCTTCTGAAGAGATTTTTGTCAATAACATGATTCAAAAAAAATTGTTTCATGTTTAATTGTTTTTTTTTTTGTTATTATCACCGAAAATTCTAGGGGGGGCCTGGATGATTCTGGAGGGGCCCCTGGCCCCCCCTGTTCCTACGCCAATGATTATGATATGTTGAAAAACCTTCCATTTGATGCTTACTACTGTCTACTTCAGTGGTCCTCAGCCTAACTGGTTAAGCGGGCCACCACTTTACTCCTAAAACACGTTGCGGGCCTCAAATATTTTCTTCTTCTTCTTGGCCTTACGTCCCCACTAGAACAGAGCCTGCTTCTAAGCTTAGTGTTCTTATGAGCACTTCCACCTTTATAAACTGAGAGCTTTCTTTGTAAAAGTTGTAATTTTCGCTTTCGTATATCGTGTGGCAGGTACAATGATACTCTATGCCCAGGGAAGTCAAGAAAATTTCCATTACGAAAAGATCCTGGACCAACCGGGAATCGAACCCAGACACCTTCAGCATGACTTTGATTTGTAGCCGCGGACTCTAACCACTCAGCGAAGGAAGGCCTTAAATATCTAAGTACGATCAAAACGACTCAACTGTCTCAAACATTCGCTCTGCACGATTCTGCCAGTCGAGTTTTTCGATAGTTGTCACCCAATTTGACTGAGTTTCTATCGGAGTCGACAGGTGACTTCTGAAATAAGCATGCCCAGTAGGGTGCGGCTTATTTTTCAAAAGTTCTTAAAACCAGGGGGGCCTGGCCCCCTCCAGAATCATCCAGGCCCCCCCAGAATTTTTGCTGATATTAAAAATAAAAATTAAAAAACGAAGCAACATCTTTCCAATCAATGTACATGGCTCTTGTTATTGACAAAAATCTCTTCAGTAGTTACGTTATTTTATGTTGTACAACTACAGTGAGAAAACCTCGCTTGTCTTACACAACATCAGCGTGGCGGTTCTAACTTCGGTGAATTGCGAGACAACCGAAAGCTCAACCGTCCAGCTGTCCATCGATCGGTTACTGATAGAACTAGCTAATGATTGTACCATGCCCACACAGTGACGGATCACTTTAGCGTTCAACATCGGATAACTCGCTCAAAACATAAACGTTGACGTAAAACATATTTTTCCCATGTTATACTATTTGTCTTCTAGCATTTGTAAAGTTAAGCACAACATTCAACCGCTTAATAACGGTGTATTTGACAAATGTTTAGTTGGTACCACACAGCTATCATTATATGGTCGTTTTCTGTAAGAAGTGCCGTCAGCATTCATAAGCTCCCACAAGTGGTAAAATTCATATGTTATAGCATAAAACATGCTCGTTCGCTTCGATTTAGTGTGAATTCATCTTTAGAAAACAGTTTTCTTGATTGTTGATTCTAAATACCGAATATTAGCACTTCTAACTAGTGATCCATAATATGGACCAGGAAATGATTGTTTATCACGGCTATGGATCACTTCCAAAGAATGTAGATTTCTACCATTTTAAGCATTGGATTCGACATTTTCAGACAATAGCACTAAGGATAAAACTAATACAACATCAAGGTTGGTAAATTTCATTTTTAGCAGACAAAAATGGGTGGAAAACTTGGTGTGGAGCGAAAACAGTTCATGCCTCAGTTACTACAATGCAGTATATCACAAAAAAGGACATTTTACCCTTGGTTCCAGCTCTAACAATGCTATTTTTTGCAGTAATATGTGACACATTGGTAACTTTCACCAAATCTTGCAATACAGATGCATTGAGTTTAAAATCTCTTGATTTTGCGCACTGATTCGTAATATGTCACAATTTGATCCATAATATGAAAATTGATCCATAATATGGTATTCAGAAACCGATGCAAAACAGTTTACTAACCGAAGTTCCAATTTGAAACGATTCAATTCGTGCTTTTCAATTACAATTTTACGTTTTCCATGTCGTTTTATTGGATTTTATAGGTTGGATTCTACACTATTTGATCCATAACTGTGGGGTCATGGTATACGATATGCACAATTTTCAATATCTCCGTTGCAAAAAACACCATGGAATAAAAAAGCGTCAATATCCTGGAAGTATAATTCCCAAAATTCGTTTTTTTTTCTCAAAAATCCAAATAGTCCTGCATAAAGCATAATGCGGCATATTCATTGCATTCTGATTCCTCATGTTTTT
Organism: Aedes aegypti; assembly: GCF_002204515.2. Classification (NCBI taxonomy): domain Eukaryota; kingdom Metazoa; phylum Arthropoda; class Insecta; order Diptera; family Culicidae; genus Aedes; species Aedes aegypti. Next base: position 45,985,009 of record NC_035107.1, read on the forward strand.
TTGGAGGAATGAGAATCATCTAAAGAATTCCATATATCAACTTCAACTCGTATAATGTCAGAAAAAAATAATTGAAAAATTAGAATTTTGTCTAAAGGAATTTTTCAGAAATATAAAGCGGGAATTTTTGTCCAAAAATAAGGCTTAACTTGCAAGCAATTTCGGTTTTTTTTTTCAGATGAATGGCAGAAATTTAACCTGGAGTGAAAAAATGTAGCAAAATCGACCATAGTGTTTTATTCCAGTAATAAATTCTATCTTTGATTTTGATTCCATTTTTAAAGTATTTAATTTTGCATGAGTCAATTTACTGCGTAAACTATATTTTATCAAGAAAACCTATTATTTCGTGAATAATTTGATAAATTTCCAACAGATTTGAAGCAAATTTTTTCAAAAAACTTTTTGATATTCTTTATAGAATTTTAATATGATGAAATTCCTCAAGGAATATTGAAAGGTGGTCAGAATATTTGCAAATCTCTTGGTCAAATAATATTGTGGAACTTGTTCATACTTTCGAAGCAAATTCCTCCTGATGGACATCCATTCTTCTATGTCAACCATATGTTAGCAAATTGATTCAGGAAAATGTTCCAGGATTGACTTAAAAACAGTTACTTAATTTTCCAAAAGTTCAGTTTTCTCGCAATTCCTTCAAGAAAAACATTGATTCTGTCATATCTAATGCTGTGATATTTTGCTGAATTTCTTCTGTTATTTTTTTTAAATAGTTTTATTAAAAGTTATATAGCAAATTCTTCCGCTAAGTTCATCAAAAGTCATAAAAAATATTTCCAAAGTAATTCATAAATTTCGTCAAAAAATCTTCTATAATTAGGATTATTCAACAATTGGAAAGAATATTGCCTTCGAAATTTCAGATGAAATTTGTCGAAAACACCAGGAAAATTTTTGCTTCAGCATAGCGGTAAAGGAATCTGTAGAGAAACATACAGCAAATAAATGGGAAGGGGGAAAATATTATTAAGCTATTCCTAATGAAATTAGTATTGATCGTCCTTGAAACACTTCTTTAGAAATGATTTTGCAAATCATTGGCAGAATCCATATCCTTAGTTTGAATATTTGTAGGATAAGAGGGCGAAATTTATAGAGGCATAATTCTAGGAAATCAGAAGTTAAGGAAGAACAGATTTCAAGAATAACTTCTAAAGAAGATTCTGATGGACCTTCTTGAGAAATTTGTTTTATTTGTAAATTCATTAGATAGGTTTTAACTATCTTTTAATTTACCTCTAGAGAAAAGATAATAAATTATCTTTTATTGAACCATTGCCCTACCTGCTTCAACATTTTATTTTTTCTCCCTCCTTCACATGACGCTTTGAGGAACTTTGTACAAAAATCTTTCGATACTCCAAAAAGCAACTTTTTGAAGAATTTAAAAAAGGTAAATTATAGGAATAGTAAAATAAATTGAAAAATTCTTATACGTATGGTTCCTGATTCCTGAAAGTCAATCAGAAATTCCTTAAAAAACTTCCAATGCAATGCAAAAATTTTCCCTAAGATTTAAATTAATCAAAATCTTGCATTACAATTTTTTCCACAATACATCTCTGGCCATGTCCTTAAAAGATGCCGGCCATATTTTTGCGTAAAAACTTATACAGTACTACAAAACAACCAACAATATTTGGAGTTTATTTTCGTAATTTGGAGTTATTTTCAGAACCTGAAAGAATAGTTGATGCAACTTCTGGAGATTTTTTTTTAGAAGTTCAGGTATAATTTGCAAAATCTTTGTAAATACTATGAAATTTTTTTTTTCAAAAGATTGCCAAATGAATGATTGCCGCGGAAGAGTTCTAGAAAGAATGTTTTCCGCTAGGAGCTTCATAGGAATGTTTTTTTTTGGGTAAGCATTTTTGAAAATATTTAAAAAAATATATTTTTGAGAGAGTTTTGAGGGAAGGCGAAATGTTGCTCCTTGATTTATAAGGAATCTGAAAAATAATTATCACTAAAAAATACAGATAGATCTGCGAAGGACTTCTCTGAAAAATTATGAATAACATTTTCTCAATTGAGTTTTTTTTAAATTGCTCATGAACTTCTGGTTATTACGATCTTTACAGAACACATGAGAGTCAATTTTTTTTTCGGGAAGACTGGATAATTTCTGCTACGATTTTTTCAAACAATCATTTAGTAACTTCAGGAAGAACTTCAAAAGCAAAGTTGTTAAAACTGTTGGCGAACTCTCTGAAGAATTTGTGGAATGATTCCTTGCTTGGTGATCTTGAAGACATTTTTGATGCGACCCCTAGAATTTTTGTACTATTTTCTAGAAATCCTAAGTAATTCCTGAAAATCCTAAATAAATTATCTATGAACACAGGAGGACATTTTGAATTTAAAATTGAAATTTATATGTAATAAATACATGTATGATTAAAATAATTTCTAATGCATTCTCTGGCGGAATCCTTCAAGAATTTTTTTAAGCAGTTCGATAGAGATTGTCTGGTAAGATCAGAAAGTCTGAGAATGATTTTCCGTGGGAATCCCAGGACGAACTCAGTGAAAATTGGTAAAGGAGTTATTGAAAAAAAAAAACACTGAAAAGTAAGAAAAAATTCATGAAGAAATTTCTGTAGGTAGCTATGAAAATTGAAATTTACAAATATCCCTGATGTGCTGCGAAATGAGACAAAATAACAAATAAATAACAAAATCAATAAAATCAATACAAGTCTGTTAAAACTGCGATTTGTTTTTTTGAAAATCGTGAAATTTGCGACCGACATCACTTCTGTAAAGCAAGTATTTGCTAGGCACCCCCTAGGCCCCCTCCAGAACAAAATCCTAGCTACGCCAATGAAAATGCTAGTTTTGTCAAATCTTTGGTAGTTAAATATTGTCTCTTAAGCTGAAACTGATTTTTCTCATTTGTTGAACCTTTGGGAAGGACTTTGCAACAATTTTTAAATAATTTTGAAACAAAATTATGTTTGCATATGATAGAAAGTATATGCACTATTCAACTCGTTATAAATGCAAGATGCTTTACATATTTAAGTTTTATAGAAAAAATGCTATTTTCGGTAAAAAAAACTTAAATAATCCAAAGAAATTTGATTTTTTCATTGAAAAATCATGTTGGGTAGTTTTTCTTGAATACCTAAGTCAAACATATTTTTTAGAAAAAAATGTTGTATGTACAGTTTGAAAACAAATAAATTTACTTCAAAAGTATGTTAAAGGATTTGGAATCGATTGAGTTTTAATGAAGTTGTGGTCAAACAAAAATGATTTTTTTTAGCAAAATGAGGAAAAATTTGGATAAAAGTATTTTTAACTAAGACAAGTTTTGATTTTAGACAAAATCGATGTTCTACAAAATTGTTATAAATTGAATTTGAAAGAAAATGGTGCTAAAAGTTTTGAAATCGGTTGAAAAATAACAAATACTTAACTGCAGGTCATTTTTTGTAACTTGGAAATTCACCTTCAACACGCTTGCGCCACCTCTAAATGTTAATATTTTTGGCTCAGATTTTGAGGTTTCTCTTTTAATGTGATTTGATTTCAGTAGAGCACACGAATTTTTGGTTTTGAGAACTTTTGAAAAATAAGCCGCACCCTAATGCCCAGGCATTGCAGAATTCGCTCTCATTTGAGTATGAAGCACGATCAAAGCAAGCAAAGAAAAAAATCCCATCTGTTTCTGTCCACGATCGTCATTGTATCGCAAAGTGTAACAAGTCTGATAAATGGAAGCAGTGAGCGAGAGCTCCAAAGAGAGAGCGATGATAAGATCCATTTTTCTCGCTTGTTTACCTTTGGGGACAGATGTTTTTCTTTACTAGCACGATAAACAATCCACGAACTTCCAATAGCAATAGTGTCCCCCAGGCTTGGAGCATGTTAAGAAGGGATGCACTACTATCCCCCCAATCTAATCAAAGTTGTAGCAGTAGACGATAAACAGTCTCTCATAAAGTGCAGCATGTTATGATAGTTACAGAGAGCGATACGTGAGAGATTCTCTCAATTTTCTCAGGATTCAATCCCTGAGCATGCCTATTGTGTTCGACAGTTACTAACGGTTTCAATAATCTCTTTTAATAACACCGCTGTCCCTGGATTGTCAAGAGTTCATCCTTTGTAAAAAAATATTCGATTTACGGAAGTGAAACATCATGGTCGCAAACAATCTAGGTGTGGATTATTTTTTCAAACAATAAACAACCTTTGACAAATTTTAAATATTTTTCCTATTATTAATTTGATGATTGCAACACTAGTATAATATTACATATTAACAATTAACCTTTATGTTATAAAAAAATCCTTAGCGATAGTGAAGCTAAAACTCAAGCGTAATTTTGGAACTAAAGTAGAAAAATTTGGAAAAACACTTTTTTCTTCAACTTTGAAAAAAAAAAGCGCTTCTGGAACGTTGCAACTTTGAAGTTTTGAAGAAACGATTTTATCATGAGTTGAAGAAACATTGGGTTATTGGCCAAACTGTAAACAAGAAATTATATCATATTAGATTCTCGATTGCTATGCCACTGTTCAACACATGGGAAAGAACAAAATCTGAAAATCAATCCAATAGCTCACCGTTGAAAAACATTTACGAGATTTTAAAGAAGATACATTTTAACTTCTGGAATCACAACATGCGGGCCACACTACTTCAATATTCAAAATCACTCCGCGGGCCGCAGTTTGGTGACCACTGGTCTACTTCAAACTTTTAACAGAATCTGGAACCAAAGAGTGTTCCGTGACCAATGGAGAGAGGCAATACTTATTGCCATTAAAAAGCTGAGCAAATAAAACCTTTTAAATCCGACAAACTACTGGCCTATTTCTCTAACTTGTTGTGTATGTAAAGTGTTTGAAAAAATGGTGAATCGACGTCTTACATGGTACCTTGAATCAAATGGCTTCATTGATAGCTGCCAATCTGGTTTTCGAAAATATCGAAGCACTCTCGATAATTTAACAATATTAGAAAACGACACACAAGAAGCCTTTTCGAAAAAGCAACATTTGGGTTGTGTCTTTTTTGACGTAGAAGTACGTCTTTCTTCTCTATACAGGAGTGAAATTGGAATTTCAAAACCAAGAGCGTTACGTTGGCATGAAATATTTTAAACGTTTATAACTTTTCGCTGGCTTAACGTAATTTCTTGATTAGCACCTCAATCGAAAGATAAGACATCAAAGCTTCATGTCGTTTATTTACTGAATCCCACATACCTGTCCAAATAGTTTAATAACTGTTTTAAAAGAGAACGTTGATTTCAAGCAAATCTATAAATATGGGTGGCTAGAGAAAATTTGACGTCATTTGCTTTTCACTCTCCGATTGGCTCGCATCTCAGCAGGCGACAGATCGGCTTGCTCTGACCGGGCGTGCTTCTCAGGCACAGACATCGATAGCGAAGGACGCCCCCGTTTGTCTTGATTCGCTCAAATCAAACTGTCGAGCGAGCGAGAGAAGATGCCGTCCGAAGCTCAAGCCATCACCGCTGCCGCCGCCTAGAAGAAAAAGAGGAAGCAGTCCACAAGTAAATTTGCGGTCGAACTGCGAACACGGTCGGGCGAGTCAATCTCGCTTTGTGGTTCACCGCTTGTTTGCGTTCACCCAGCCATCGTCATCGCCGCCGCAAATTTCATTGGCCGAGGAGCTGTTCATCATTGGTGGTCAAGAAGCAATCCCGTTAGGAGCAAAAACCAGAAGCCCCCTGAGTTTTGCTGGTTCGAGCAGTGTTATTTATCCGTAACAACATCGAAGCTAACAAAGCCATCGGTTCTTTTCAGAGCCATCAAATTTGTGGAAAAGAGTTAAAAGAGAAATATTTCCGATTTTATTTATAACTTCTAATATTCACGGTTTCATACAAAATTTCATTTGTCATGAATAATTTATGACTCAACCATTTGAGATTGTACTCGCAGACACTGCTGCAGTGCCGTCGGGGTGAGTGCTCAACATTTCACAACGATTGTAAAATAAGTGGCTTTTCCAACAGCGCCTTTTATGTTCCATATTTTATGGGAACACTTTGATTAGGAAAATTATCCCATGTAACAAAATTGCGACATATTTAGAATGCTTTTGAAAAGACATTCTCATTGAACAATTGTAATAATTTTGGCACCCATGGATCAGAAATTTACCGTCATAATAAAGAAAACTATTAATTATCAATAGCTCGTATTGAATATTTGAGGAATGCCAATCTTTCCAACAATTCATGTTCGACCAATTTCTCACGTATTAGTATTCTCCGCAATTTTCAAGTAATTCCAAGCCCAACACATTATTGGCACATACCCATTTCCCAGATTGGTCGATCAGAAAGCGAAGAGCACAAAAGGGAGGAGCATCATCTGCTATTCCAAGGTTATAAAACATGCTGCCTTCGTTGGATTCAGTTTCATTCCATTTCCGCTTTCGAGCTGGTAAGAGCTCCTCCGAACTTGCTTAGCGGGAAGTACCTCGCTGCTAGAAGCCTGCTGAGCTGTTAATCCAGAATCTGGTTTGTGAAATCGCTCAAGATTTTAAGATTGAGCTACGTTTCCAGATTTCAACTAAATCCCTGTGATCCGCTACCCTGTTGCTGTTGTGCACCCATGAAATATTCAGCTGGTTTGTCGAATAGAGCGTTAGAGCGATCTAACGAAGGTACGGTGCTGCCATCTGGAAAAAGTTTACTCTATGCGTGAAGCGTCGAAAATTTAACCCGGCAAGGTATAGGAAGTGAAATTTCAAATGCTGATATAAAATTAATTACAATAGCTATTTAAATTCTTTTCAGCACATGTTGATAGACTATTGATGGGCTACATTATAGACGCATTAGGCTGATACAAATATTAATTTTCTTTTATGTCACCCCCCCCTCCGAAAATCCGAAAATTTTGAAGGGGAGAAAAAAAAAGATTCATCATATTTTTAACATCAGTTAGGTTTTTTTCAATTTACAAAGTAAAAAACAAGTAAAATAATGAACCAGAAGACGATTAAAAACAGTTTAACAACTATGATTAAAAATAAAAATTCAAAAAAATAACTTTTTTTTCATTTTTATTTTTCTGTTCCTTATTTATTTTTATCCCCCCCCTCGTGCCTTCCAAGTGGTCTCGGACATAAAAGAAATTTAATATTTGTATCAGTCTTATTTTGATTTTTATATTTTTCCTCAATATTCTGCGGATTGTATAGCTTATCATAAATCTAACCCCATACACTTAACAGAATTTAATTAAATTTAGTTTTGAATTTTTTAAAAGCATTTGAAAATTGACTTCCTATGCTTTGCCATGCAAAGAAATCGGAGCTTCACGCATAGGGTCAACTGTGGTAATTGCCTCCGTCATCGCGAATAAACAGAGAACTTATTCACATCTTCTTCTTCTTCTTGGCATTAACGTCCTCACTGGGACAGAGCCTGCTTCTCAGCTTAGTGTTCTTATGACACTTCCACAGTTATTAAGTGAGAGTTTTCTTTGCCAAAGTTTCCATTTTTGCATTCGTATATCGTGTGGCAGGTACGATTATACTTTATGCCCAGGGAAGTCAAGAAAATTTCCATTACGAAAAGATCCTGGACCGACCGGGAATCGAACCCAGACACCTTTGCTTAGCTTTGTAGCCGCGGAATCTAACCACTCGGCTAAGGAAGGCCCCAACTTATTCACATGCATTTGCAACTTTTTCGATTTTCCATACAAAATGACCATCTTTGGTAGGTTAGATCTTAGTTATTTATGGAAATATTTTCGAATGAAACTTTCACAGAACATCAGATGTAACTTGAATTTTAACATATATTTTTGAATGGTTTTCCAATCACAAGTTTATAAGTAATAACGGTTTGACTAAACTGTAACTTTCGACGAAAAATTCAAAACTTTTTATCTCAACATCTGATAGCCTTACACAAAAACTGGCTTCAGCAAACTTATTCATCTCGTCAAAATCTGAAACTTTGCTGAAGATACCATGAAGCTATTCCTTCAATATGTTTAGTTATGTCAATTATAAAAATTGGTCAAAAAATTCACTTTAGTCAATCCGTTACTGCTTTTTAACGTGTGATTGGAAAAATCACTCAAAAATATATGTTAAAATTTAAGTTATGTCTGATATTCTGTGAAAATTTCATTCAAATCGGTCCATAAATAACTGAGATATAGTTTATCAAAGTTGGTCATTTTGCATGAAACATCAAAAGAGTTGCAGTTTTTTTTTCTCAGCGAAGAATCACACCATCAACGAAAATAGCGCGAAAGCAATAACCAATCGCGTGCGAGTAGCGAACGGAGTGACGAAACAACCAAGCGAGAACCCCACCACTCGCCATCGGTGAACGGAGCTCGAGCAAATAAAACCACTGGTTGTTCTGCTCCCAGCTCATTCACAAATCGAACGGCATAACGAACGGATCAAGCAGCGGAGCAGCAAAGAAGAGCGCGTGAAAGCCACAGCAGTGTGCGAGTAGCGAACGGAACCAGAGAGCAATGAAGCGAAAGCAACAATTGAAAATCATTCAGTGGACGGATTAGTAGTCAGCGCCAACCGGCGACCTGTTGGAAAGTAACGCCAGCGAAATATACACCATCTGCCTCTCCTTACCATTCATATTCTTGTACTAGATGAATTCAATGAAATGGTTTGGTTTGGCGATGGAGCAAAGAGTTGTTTAGGATGATTTTACTTAACAAAGAGTTGTTGATAAATATTCCAATCAATAAGAGTTGTTTTGAAAAAGTTCACTTTTACCAGAATTTTCCTCGGAAAACTTCTGCTTTATCAAAGAGTTGTTAATGAAATTCCTGCAGCAAAGGGTCGAGTTTCTCCCCACGAATATTTCCAGCCAGGACCAGTCATGGATCCCGCTTCCAAAATTCTCGAGTACGGAAATTGGAAAATGTATTAAAATTGCGACAGATTTTAAATACTGTTCAATAAACTATTTCTTGACCAATTGTAATGAGCAACTATTGATCTGAATTGATTTTTCTACATGTTGTCTATTGCGTTAATCTGAGAAATAGGCTATATGAAATTGATGTCTTGGCAAGGGATGTACAAGATGAGCATTATGCTGTTATTGCATCCCGACGGCACTGCAGCAGCGTTCTCGAAACATCCTCAAATTGTCGTATTGTCGATTATTCGTGATAAATCAGATATTGTATGATGCTACGAGATGAATTAAGAGATTATAGCAAGTATGTGGTAAGCACATTAAAAAATATTACTAGCTATACTGTGTTTATCACCAGAAGTTTTTACTAGCTCGAAAGTGTAAATGAAATGAACCGAATTCTGTTGTTGTTACAGAGGGATTTTAATCCGAAGGTCATTCGTCCCTTAAATGAACCTAATCTGTCGAAGATAGTATGTTTTACATAATTTGAATTGCAGACGATGCTCCTCCCTTTCGTATTCTTCGCCTTCTTCTGATTGACCAATCTAGGATAAGGAACATGAAGTTGATGTCTTTGTTAAGGATTTACATATCTTGGAAAATTCACATGCGCGTTCGTATGGACAGTAAAAATATCAACATTATTTTAATAGCTTACAATAAATTAAAATCACGCATGTTTAGCTTTCGTGCAAATTTTAAATATTTCTGATCAATGTTTAATGTGTTCTGATTTATATACTATGACATTTGCAATAGACTAACATGTAGAAAAATTTCAGATCAATAGTTGCTCATTACAATTGGTCAGGAAACAGTTTATTGAACAGTATTTAAAATCTGTCGCAATTTTAATACATTTTCCAATTTCCATACTCGAGAATTTAGGAAGTGTTCCCCCATTATATGATAAATCAACGATGCTGTTAGAAATACCATACAATTCTGAGTAGTATGATGTTATTACGGTCCGACGGCGCTGCAGTGGTAAATTCTAAAATTTATGTAATTATGTGGGGTAAATTATGTGAACCAAATTGTAGTATACCGCGATATTTAGATCATTATAGATAAATCAGTAAATATCATCCAATAAACCCTTTTATGAACGTATGTTGGCCCTGAAAAGAGTCGATTGAGCTTGGATGCTGTGACCACGAGTTTACCACGAGTCGAAATCTAGAAGCGCGGATCGGTCAACCTAGAAATCTTGAGCGATTTCACAAACCAGATGCTGGATTGGCAGCTTGAAGATAAACAGTCTCAAAATGTTTAGTCATAAATTATTCATGACACATGAAATTTTGTATGAAGCTGTGAAATTGATTTAGGAATATAAGAAGTCATATATAAAGTCGGAAATATTTCTCTTTTAACTCTTTTTCACTAATTTGATGGCCGATGGCTTTGTTAGCTTTGATGCTCTTACAGATAAATAACACTGCGTATGTTATCAGTTGATTGCCATGGTCAAACGGGGAATCCTCAACTCAAATGTATAAATTTGAGCAAGTTATTTGCTTATACGACGATCCGAAAGTTTCGTGGCGTGGATGGCGCACAACAGTAACAGTTAGTGGATCACCGGGATTAAATCGAAATCTGATGATGGAGGCGATGACGATGGCTGGGTGAACGCAAACAAGCGGTGAAGCACAAAGCGAGAATGACTTGCCCGACCGTGTTCACAGTTCGACCGCAAATTTTCCTGTGGACTTTTTCTTCTTGGCGGCGGCAGCGGTGATGACTTTGGCTTCGGATGGCATCTTCTCTCGCTCGCTCGACAGTTTGATTTGAGTGAAGCAAGACAAACGGGGAGGTCCTTCGCTATCGATGTCTGTGCATGAGAAGCACGCCCGGTCAGAGCAAGACGATCTGTTGCTTGCTGAGATGCGATCCAAGCGGAGAGTGAACTACAGCTGGAGCCAGAAACCGATCACCCAACAAAGCAACACAACGAAGCAACGACCAAACAAACAAATTCAATCATCTGGCATTATTTCTGGAACACCAAACACTGGCTCTCTGAACCACAGAACGACAAATGGTTCTTTTCAGGACTACCAAAATGAGTCCAAAACGAGTTGACTTCTGAAAACTTTATCCGATCAATAACAACACAAAACTAGTACACTTACAAATTCATACACATGACAAATCAAATTATTAATCATCGTAGTTCTACGTCAACCCCGCGGTAATGTAATAGACATTACCCACCCCAAATTTTTTTTACCTTTAAAAAGCTTGTGATACTACTTGGAAGTTCAAAATTCTAAAAATCCTTTCAACATACGGGATTCGAGGAAACATGCTTTATTTCATCGACAACTTTCTGCAAGATAGAAAATTCCGAGTAGCAATTGGTAATACCTTATCGTCAAAATTTTCGCAAGAGTCTGGGGTCCCACAGGGATCAGTCCTAAGCGTGACTTTATTTCTAGTGGCCATCAATTCTTTATCAAATTATATCCCAAATGGAGTAAAAAAGATTAATTGGCAGACGATTTAGCAGCGTTTATTTCAGGATCATCTTTAATAGAAATTCAAAGAAACCTACAATCTACCTTGAGTCGGCTAGAGAGTTGGAGTGAAGAAACAGGTTTCAGATTCTCAGCTAATAAAGCTAAAATAATCCATTTCTGCCGGAAGACCAGCTGCATCCACGATCCTCAACTAACGCTATATAATCAAACTATCGAAGTAGTAGATACTCACACATTTTTAGGCATGATCTTCGATAAAAAACTAAATGGGAATTGCCATATAAGACAAACCGAAGCGAAATCCATGGGAGCTGTAAAGATAATTCGAACTCTTTCTAACACGACTTGGGGATCTAGTAGAAAAACTCTTCTTACACTACACAATGCATTAGTATTGTCAAGATTAGAATATAGAAGTATCATATACAACTCAGCTTCTGCAACACGCTTGAAGCAATTAGATCCTATTCACCACCTTGGTGTCAGATTGGCAATAGGAGCTTATAGGACAAGTCCTACTGTAAGTATCCTTTCCGATGCAGGTATATTACCCTTACCATACAGAAAAGATATTCAAACGCTGGTTTACGGAATAAAAGTAATAACTTTACATTCCCATCCTTTAAACAATAAAATTTCGAGTACAGACCATTCGACCCAAACAAAAGCCAAAAATTCTTTTATATTGCTGTTTACATTTGAGATGGTCACACGAGAACAACTCATGAGTATATTTTTAAGCGTGAGGATCCACCACAGTGTTCAAATTGCAAAACAGCCCTTAATGTTGAACATTTAGTAGATTCTTATTGACAATATGCAACTATCCGAAGAAAATACTGTCTAATGTCCATAGTTTATCAAATGATTTCGATAAAAATCGGAAATTTATTCAAATTATAAAAGGAATCAAAACTTAAATATGAAATTTGATATAAAGTAACATGTTGCATTAATCATTAGGCTTAAGTTTGTTTTTGTATATCATATGTATTGTAACGTTATATTCTCTGGAGTAGATGCAAATAGCTATTATAGTGCTATGCATCTTAAATAAACAATTTAATTAATTAATTAAAAGATATGAAAAGAATATGGGGAATATGGGTAAAATGACCATGGTAACAATCCATACGACTAGTTTTAATTCCTGCCCTCGCATACTTCGACTGTTATCACTAAGAAATGTTTATTGCAATAGCTCATCATTTTTATTGTAACTGCTCATATTAAATAATAAATGAACACGATAACGATCCGTTCGATCAGTTTATATTAATGCACTTCCTTCCGTAGACTGTTATCGCTTAGAAAACGGTATTTTCGGTAGTTGTTAAACTTCCACTCGGCTGGTTGGCCGTAAACCACGATTCATAATTAAAACAAGTATTTATCGAGCAACGGACTCATGTTCCGTAACCGGTCGTTTGAGAACGTCGCGACCCATTGGAAGCCCACACAATAGAAACCTCAGCCAGCGCAGTTGCTGGCTAGTGTAGTGTGTTATTCCTATACCTAAAAAACAATGCGCTCTCGGGCTAGGCATTGGATATATATAGAAAGCGTTGTGTTTGGATGGGCATCTAATTCTTCCGAAAGAGGTGCACTTTGCGAAAGAGGACCACGTGATTATTGAGCTGAAATCGAATTCAGGTTAACTTCTGCGTTCATGAGTCCTCTCATGGCGTAGTGGTTAACGCGCCCCAACTAGAGATCGGGGAGTCGTGAGTTCGATTCTCACTGAGAAGACGTGTAACTTTTTCGCAAATCTTCACATCAATTTGTCCATCTAATCCAATTGCAAATTATATGTAATGTTTAGCTTTTCGGTAGTTGTTAAACTTCCACTCGGCTGGTTGGCCGTAAACCACGATTCATAATTAAAACAGGTATTTTAATAGCTTATAAACGGTTTTCCTGCATATAATATTATAAATCATAAGAAATTTCTCATAAGAAACCTTTTTTCCCACTGTGCATTGGTAGACCGATTATGCCATTTTACCCCATGGGTGCATTTGGACTCACTTTGCCCTACGCACTTCAGTAGGGGTCTGGGTCAACGTGCGTAGCAGTAGGCCTACTAGATCTAGATGAGCGATGTGTATTCCATCCGATTCACACCACGCATGAATGACGTGCCGAAAAAGAAGTTGGTTACACAATTTTAGAATTTTTCGGCTTTGTATACTTGTCGTCTAGTCAGTCAGTCGGGCTGGCTGCGGTCAATCGCGAGCTGTCCGACCTTGACGGGTGGAAATGTAAACATTCATCCGCGCATTTTCACCTTTCCGTAACCGAGAGAATTGGCGGAATTTTTTTTCCGGTTCGGTGATTCTCAAATACTTGCGGTGGCAAAAATGGGTGGACTAACATTTTTCAGTGTACGTGATTCGGGGAAAGCGTTGAGCAACTCTGCGCTCACAGGTACTTAGCAGGCTATGACGTTAAAACTTTCCGTAGGTGTTCCGTTGCTTAGCAGCGGTCAAAGCCTGCTTGATTAATGTGTTTCACATGTTTCATCTGCCAGAGATCGACCGCACATGACTTCTAATTACGGGTGCAAAGCGTTCGTTCGGTGCTGACACGTCCATCTTGCCGCCTAACCCATCTTCCGACAAGAATAAGTGTATTTTTATGGGGTCACCGGGTTCAGCACTTACCTTTTTTGAACCGGGCGCGGAGGAACCTTCAGCTGTCGACATTTCCTCCTTCGTGCTGCTGGCCATCATCGACTCCATGCCGCTCATCAACACCGACGCTCCGAGGAACTTATTGAGCAAAGCACGCGCTTCCCGATCTTCTGCGCTGTCGCCAGATTCTTCCACTGCGAAACAAACCCTTCATTAATTCCTCTGGTTGAATCCTGAAAACTTCAAACACTTACCATTATCGGCATTCCGCATCCGATCCAGCACGTCCTGCACTCCGGACACCCGGCTCCCGTCGTTCAGGAACGATCTCGTCTGCTGCTGTCTGCTGCTACTGCTCTGACTCTTCCTGAACACTACTCCTCCGTCTTCGCATTCCTCCGCCTCGGTCGCAGCCATTGACGTCGTTCGGAAGGAAGATTTGGCCGCGCTCGTTCGTAGTTCGATGTCGTTTTCGTCAAAGTCCACGGATCCGGACCGGAGCGACATGTTCTCACACGGGGTAGATGAACGACTGGAGTGGCTATGGGTAGATCGCAGGATGAGGCCAGCCTTCGGGTAGGTCTTCTCCGACATCAGCGATGAAGAGGATTCCTTGTGCACGAAGCGCTCCGTGAGCTCCCTAACGGAACCTTTTCGGACAACCTTGGCATCCCGTTGGGGTAGATCTTCCAGAGCACCAACCTCGGTCGTCACATGGCTTGTTCCGTTGCCGATTTTCTCCGTCTTCGTCACCGAGATCAGTCCTTTGCGGGAGTTTTCACGTTCCAGCAGCTTCTCGCGAACCTCAGCCAAGCTTCGTTTGCTACTCGACAAATTCATGTTCTCCAAATCCTTGGCATCCGACGAGTAGAGCGTGGTCTTTCGTTCACCGACTGGAGCTGACCCGTTCTCCGAGTACAGGGTTTCCGTGAAGATCGATCCGGTGACCTTAGTCGTAGTTTCCGGCTCCGGAGCTGGTGCGGATTTCTTCTTCAGTGCCCTTATGCCAAACAGAGGCAATCCATTCTCGTCGGTTGGACCCACACCGTAACTCGAAGTAATACAATCCGTAGGCTTGGTTTCCTTCGGCACATCGCGCATTGTTGTTGTAGTCTTCTTCGGCGTACTAGTCGTAGATGTTGTCCTGAAGCTACGCGTTGTTTCCGAAACCTTTTTCAGAATATTACTCGTTGCCCAAATGGGCTTATCTTCCTTAACCTCCTTCTGTGGCACAACCCGTTCCCCAAAGCGGGAAGTCTTCAACGTGGTAGTAACCGTCGACGTTGCCGTAGTTGCCTTTCCGTTGGTCAACGGTTTGGATTTCGTGGGACTTGCACTGCGCGGAGCCTGCTCAGTCTTCTTCTCCACCTCGACGGTCTTCGTTACCCTGGCCTCAGTATCCTGCGAACCCTTTCGCATTGTCATCGGTCGAGTAGGGCTCGAATCCTTACGCTTTGGACTAGGCTCCCGAACGCGGCTGTTTGTTCTCGTGGTTGTTGTAGTGGTCGTAGTGGTAGTCGTCACCGAGGAAGCTGGCGACTTCTTCACCAGCCGAATCTGCGCCCGGATACGCCGACGCTGCTCATAGCCAGTTACCGACTCCAGCATTTTCTCCAGAACCTCAAGCTCGAAGATGTCTTCGATGATTGTGGAATCAATGGAAGGTTTGCGCTTCACCTGGGCTGCCAGCACGTTCTTTCCTGAATCAGCACGCTTCAAATCTGCGTCATATTTACTCGTAGACTTGATGGTGTCCTGTTGCTGAACAGTTTCCTCTACCTTCAACGAACGCTGAGTCATATCGATAGACTCCCGACGACCGTTGTTCATGTGCTCCAGGGAGCTCACCGTGTGATTCATGTACGACGGCTTGTTTCCAGGGGTTGGAGTATCCCGAGCGATGGTGCGTTCATACTTCTCCGTAATGGAAGGACGCTTGCCAGTTGACATGTACTCGGTTCGGTCCTCCTGAGAAGTGGTAGACTTGATGAGCTCGCTGGTTTCCAGCTTCGACGATGAAATTCGCTTTTCAAACAGGTCCTTTTTGGTAGACACCGTATCCTTGATGTATGCGGGAGTCTTCGGACCACTGTCCCGACGTGATTTTGGTGCCTCTTGCTTGGGCTGCACCGGTTCTTCCTTCAAGGGCTCAGGTTCAACCTTCTCCTGCGGTTTCTTATAAACGCCAATATCAGTCAGTTTCACGTCCTTCTGACTCGTTGTTACCGTAGCTACTTGTTCTTTCTTTCGACGATCCTCCCAAATCGAAGGACGGCTCAAAATATCCTTCTGTCTAGCCAATTCTGCTGCTGCAGGTTTGTTTCCATTTTCGAACAATTGCTTGGCCTTCTTCACAGCCTCGGTGCTACGGAGTGCTACGCTCTGTGGGACCTTGTCCTTCGGCTTCGTCAGCGTAGCTGTCGTGTAGCGCTCCGTGATGTTCGTTCTGTGTTCCGAATCAACTCCGCCAACATCCTCATCCAAATTCCTCTCGTGCTTGCTAGTCTGCTTCATGACGTTCTTCACCAGTTCCGGAGACTTCTGTGGAACAGTCGTTCCGGAGATGAACTTCTTCTTCTTCTCCGAAACGCTCAGCAGCGAATCGTCATCTTCCTCAACGAAACTACGATCTATGTCGTCCAGCGTAGTCTTCATCGTTGTCGTCTTCCTTTCCGTAGTCTTCTGACTATCCACAGTCGCAAACTTGGAAACCTTCTCGTTCACACTCTTCAAACATTCATCCGACTCGACCACGTCCACCGTAACCTTGCACTCCGGCACGAACGGTCCCGAAGTCTTGATCTTCTTGACCTCTTCCGCAGTCGAGATGAATTTTGTAACCTTATCCGACACGCTCAGCAGACACTCGTCCGACTTGAGATGTTCGTCCATGTCGTCATACTCGCATCGAACGAATCGGTTTGGCGTTTTCGACTGAGCGTCCTTCAGCTTGTTGGCTTCTTCCACAAACTTGGACACCTTCTGGGTGACGCTCATCAGCGATTCATCATCCTCGGTCACACGATCTAGGTTGGTAATTCTGCAGGCACGGGCAGCTCGCACTTCGTGGTCTTCCACTTCTGTGATCTCACATCCGATGTATTCGTTGGTAGCTTCCTCGAATATTGGGACATTGCTCACCTTCGGGGCGTGCTTGGGTTCATCGTCCGGTTCCTGTACCGCATCTGGATAGCGAGGCTTGCCGGTATCCTCGTCTGGTGAAACCGGAATCGGAATCAGCTTGTTCGGAGTAGGCTCGCGCGATGACTTGGCGTGCTGGATGTCGATGACTACGTTGTCCAGAATGTCCGAATCGATCGTTGGTTTGGCTGACAGGTTGATGGTCTTGGTTGTAACACACTTCACCGGGCGCTCAATCTTCTTCGTCGTTGAAGCAGTGGTTGTTGTGGTAGTTGCCGTTGCGCTCTTCGCTGCGGTTGTCTTCTTCGTGACGTTGTTTGATTTCAGGACATTATCGCTTGACGAACGAGCGTATGACTTCTCTACCCTTCCGGATATTCGGCTCACCGGGGCTGAGTCCTTACGATCAGATTTCTTGGTAGTGGTTATTGTAGTAGTGGTCGTTTCCACTGTCGTCGTTTCATCCTCGATCTCATTGTCCGAGATGCCGGTGTCCTTGTCGGATTCCGGTTCCGTGTACTCATCAACGACCTTTTTCGTAGATTTCGAGGTCCGTCCGACCTTGGAGGAGCGATCTTCAACGACAACCTTGGCCAGTAAAGGCTTACGAACTGGCTCGATTTTGATCTTGGCCACCGTTATGTGATGCTTGGTCTTATCCGTCTTGGTTGGACTGGTGTCCAATGGACGGCGCTTTTCTGGACTGGTCGCTGGAGTTCTAACCTTGGTAGTCGTCGTACGGGCAGGCCTCTCCGATTCCGTCTTTTCGGCAATGTACGCCTTGCGTTTCACGTCGAAGTCGGACGAACTCTTGTTGGTCACTACACGGCTGCTGGTTGAGCGCCGGTCGAATTTGGTGTCCGATGTCTGCTTGGTGAGAACTTTGTCGGACTTCTTGGCGTCGATCACCGGTTGGATCGTGATTTCCGTAACCGAAGTGTTCTTACCTTCCTTCTTCTGGTTGATGAGAATTTCGGCCTTCGAAGTTGTGGTTTTGGTTACAACAGTGGAATCGATTTGAGTCGGGGCAACCTTTTGAACGGGAGACTTTTCCATCTTGGGACTCGGTGAACGATCGTGTGATCGCGAACAACGGTGCGGAGAGGGTTCTTTGACCTGCTCGGAAGGCTTACAAACGGGAGATGGCTGCGAATGTTTTCGCACTGGAGAGGCGTCCTTTGGTTCCACCGGTTTCCGTTGAGGTGATTGTTCGTCCTTTGGACGACGATCAGGAGAAGGTTGAGAATGCTTCCTGATGGGTGATTGTTCCTTAATTTCGGTAGGTTTCTTGGCGGGGGCTTCCTCCTTAGGACGTCTCTCCGGCGAAGGCTGCGAGTGCTTCCTGATCGGTGAGGAGTCCTTCGATGGCTGAGGTCGGCGCTCCGGCGAAGGTTGGGAGTGCTTACGAACTGGAGATGTAGACTTCGTTGGCGAAGCAGTGCCTGCCTTGCGATCGGGGGAACTCGCCGGTGCTGATGGGCGTCGTTCGCCTGCAAGGAACTCATTCGTCTTCCGAGCAGCTCTCATCGTTTCGCTTTCGATGGTTTTGATTTCTTGCTCTAGCTTTTTGCGCTTCTCGCGGATCTCCGAGCTGCGGGTTACCGTATTGTCGTAGGTGCTGAACACGCTGGACGTGTTCGTTTCCTCGGTAGTCTCCTCAATACTGTCAGCCTTTTCGGGCATTCCCAAAATCCTACGGCATCGTTCTTCGAAAGTTTCGCTTCGCACTAGTGGTGGCTTTTGCTTCGGAGTCTTCGTTGACTTGGTTGTTTCTTGGTCTTCTGTAGACTTCTTTTCATCCAATCCAACTTCCTCGACTGTAGTCGTTACTTCGATGTCATCGGTAACATTCTCTAGCTTGACGTTGATCGTAATATCGTCATTCTCGCTGACAATCTTCTTCGTGTCGATCAGTTCAACATCCTCTCGCATTTGATGTTGCTTTTGCTTGTCTTCCGTGGTAGAAATGGTGATCGTCGTGTCGACGTTGAACGACTCGGACGAGTTCTCACGAATCAACTTTTCCGAGGTTAGTTTCACCGGAGAAGACTCGCGTTTGACGGGAGTTGTATCAACCGAGCAGAACGGAGCAGATTCTTTAGGAGTCTTGCTAGGCGAGATATTCCGGGCGAATTTGTCCGGGGATTGACCACGTGGAGTCATATCCGGAGAGTTTTGCGGAACTTTCCTCGGACTAAGCGAGCGTTCCCTGAGCTTGGTCTTGTCAACCGTATCGTACGCTTCCGAAGTTGAAGATTCCTGGATGACCGTTTCCTTGAAGGTTGACTGTTTTCGCTCAGATGTGATGGTCGGTTTCATGTAGTCCTTGGAGGACACATCCGTACGACTGGAACGAGTAGTTGTGTGGGTGCTGAGGCGACTAGTATCGGATTCCCGCGACGGAGAGCGTCTTCCACGGGTGGATTTGTCCGGGCTGACGCTGGATCGCCCTGTGGTTGAGTTCGAGCGAACCGAGCGTGTGCTCTCGGTAGGCGAAACGCAACGAAGTGAACGGGCGAAGGAATCGTGCGCTGGATCGACCTCGATCGTGACCTTCTGCTGAGTGACGGCTTCTTGCTGTTGTTTCTTGACCTGCTCGACTCGCTCACTTTCCGAACGTTCCTCTGCGATGAACTGCAAGTTGGTAACCTTCTCGGTGATGTCTTTCTTGACCGATCGGTGCTCGATCTCGTCTCGACTCTTGCTGTTCAGGGCTTCGACGGCTGCGTTGAGCCGTTTCTGAGTTTCCGCATGTGCTTGCTGGTCAAAGGGTTTCTCCGGTTCCACGCCGACCTTTTCGTAGTTTCGAGTAGTGACAGTTGTTCCATCTTCGAGCTTTTTGGTGATGGTGATCATCCTAGTGGAGGGGTTGATCATTCGGACGTCTCGTTCGATGACCTTGCCGGGAAGCTCTGCCAAGCGGAAAGCTTCACTGACACGGTCTGGATCGCTTGATAGGTGTTTGCTGGTTACGTTGCCATCAGTTTCCTGCGTTTGAGTAGTGGTTTTTGTGGATTCCTCTCGGGTACTGGCCGTGTGTCCGCACATAAACTCCGGAATATTGGTATTGGCGGGAGGTAATTCGATGGTGTCGCCGAAGGTCTGCTGCGAGCGGACCACTTTCGTCGAAGAGGAAGACGTTGATGTGGATTTCTTGGAGATTGTGCTGCCGTCTTCTCCTTCGAGGACAGTATTCTCCGCCAGGAAGGTGGCCGATTGATCTCCGGAGCTGCGGACAAAGTTCTTGTCGTCGCCTTCGAAGCGCTCGCTGCTAACTTCTTCGTTTTTGCCGGTGAACGAGGTGCGTCCGCCTTGGATGTCCTTCGTTCCTTCGGTAGTGGCTGAACTTCGAAGGGTGTGGGTCTTACCGTCAGCACTGCGCTCTTCAGACGATGTAACGTGCCAGCCGCTGTTGTCTGAAGGGATGACGGTTCCGAATCTGAAAGAAGGGGCTTAGAAAGCGAACGACTCAAACGAGACTAACAGCGACTTACCGAGTGGGGCTTTCCGAGTCTCTGATTTCCTTGGTTTTGAAGCTTTCGAAGCTCTGGTCGGCGAGCGAATCGCCGTGACTTCCGGTGACGGACGTCTTGGACAGTCCGAACTTGGCACTGCTGGTGTTGTGCTGCTCCATGATGTACGGCGAGGACGGAGCTATCGATGGGGCGTCTCCGGGGGCGTATAGGGCTTTCAGGCGCTCCTCGCGCAGTTTGTACATATGCGCACGGATCTCCCGTTTGCGCCCGAAGTCCTGTGCGTCGTGCCACTGTGGAGAAAAAAGGGAAAATAGGGAACGGTGAGAATATGCTGGTGTTGGGTGTAGCGCTAACGATCACCTATGGAACGGAATGTGCGACGCTGAAATCTAGATTTCATTGGAGATTTCATCGGAACTCCTTTAGGGATTCTGAATGAGATTCCTCCAAAGAGTCATCTAAGAAGTCCTCGATGAACCCCTCTTGAAAATCAATCAGCTATTGAAGGAAACTGGAAAAACTTGACGTCTGAAAGTAGATCAATAAATTTCCATAGCCCTTTGACTAATAATTGGAATTGTAGGAGTAAGTATCTCCAGTCCATGGAATCCATGTATCAGAGTATCAAAGTCCATGGAAAGTTTTGATCAATACGAGTACACGGAGATTCTGCAAAAATCGTGCGCCTTGATCCCAAATCAAAAGGTTTTACAGAACTTAGATCGATATGAGCGCCTTTTCAATTAGAAATGTCAAAGCTCACTAGAAAAATCAAATAACAAAGAAATAGAATGGCCATACCGGCCTTGGGGATTCATGAAAATTCTTTGTGACGTCTTCGATGTTGGGGGCTGGAAATTGACCCACTATCCACTGCTGAGATATCAACCGAGGTATTTGGACCTCCCCCGTCATTGTGGTCCTTCGAACCGGAACAGGGCCAACCAGACCCTGAACTAAACGGAAGCTTCGATACTGGATCGTTGAATGCAACGTATTCGGAATACAATCAGTAGCTTTGTTCCATTCAAGACCCTTGCGTGCCTTAGGACGTAGCGTCGCTTCTCTGGACCGTCATCGCTGCTAACCGTTTTGGGCTTGGCTTGGACTTCAGCCAAAAAGAATTTTGCGCAGGTAAGTGAACCCTTGCTACTATATGTCCAGCCAAGCTAGGAAATCACTCTCCACTAACAGCTGGTTTTTGTTGAAGAGCTAGTCCGCTAAGACCACGCAGATCCTAGTGAGGCTAGCCCGTCCACATCCGGTTTCAAATCGTAAACAAATACAATACAGTAGATGTATCCTTTAACTAGACAGCTTTATTCAAATCAGGTATGTATTTACAATTAACCATCGCACACAAAGATCATACATCTCTCAACGAATCTTCCATACTTTTACCAACGACGTCGCATGCTTCTCAACCAAGTCGGAACAAATCAACGCCGCCAATTCAATGGTATTTGCCTTCCTCGCAAAACATGGCCCGTGAGGCCATCACCAAGATCGCCAATTGGAACGGAGCAAAACCCAGCAACTCTCCGCCTTCCTAGACCAGGAAGGCATCGATATAGCCGTGATCACGGAGATGCACCTCAAGCTGGAAGTTAACGTCTTCATCCCCGACTTCCGGCTCGTGCGGCTTGACCGGTGCGGCACTGAAGGAGGTGGCGTTGCGATTGCTCTGCGGAGCAACATAAACTGCACCCTGCTGCCGAGTTTCTAACTGCAAGTCATCGAGGCCGTTGGTGTTCTGGTGAAAACCTTCATCAGCCCAATCAAGATCATCGCGGCGTCCTGCCCGAAGCAAGCTACCATCGACGATGGAACATCGGCGACCCTAAATCAAGACCTCACCAAGCTGACACGGCGGCAGGGGCAGTTTATCCTGGCTGGTGACCTGAACGCAAGGCACGAGACATGGGGAAACACCCGGCGAAACAGGAATGGCCTCATCCTACAACAGGACCTGGAGGAAGGTCACAACACCATCCTGAGCCTGGATCCACTCACCCGCCTGAGCCAGTCCGGGGCCCACTCAACCGTCTTTCTGACCAACATGGACGGCAACATCTCTCAACCGGTCGTTCATCAGGACCTCAGCTCGGACCGCTACCCGGTGGTTGCAGAAGTTAATTCCCTGGTCACCCAGCACAACTACCACCGTGTCGACTGGGGTCGATTCCAGCGGTGTGTCGACGCCAACATCCGGTACGAGGCGCCTCCGCTGAAGATATTGACCGGCAGCTGCAGAGCGTCGAAGAGGGCCATCTCCGTGGCCCGAGAGCAGCACATACCAGCATCAGGTCAGGTGATCGTGTTACCAAAGATCTTATTCGTTTACGCAACACCAAACGCAGGCAGTACCAACGCACTGGTCTGTGTGCGTTAAAAATCCAAGTTAATCGCATATCCAAAATTATCAAGGCCAGAATGGTGGACCTTAGGAACGAAGACTCTTCCAAAAACATCCGCTCTCTCCCAGATTGTGCTAGGCCATTCTGGAAGATGACTTCTTGATCGCACTTGACAACTCACACAATCTAGGGCTAGACATTCCTAGCCCACACGAAGCCGCTGTCTCCGAACACGCAGCTAACCTACACCGATCTCCCAACGACTTCTCGGAGGAATTTGAGATCACTGCTGACGAATTGCTGGCCTATGTCAAAACTTCCAAAAACATGAAGGCCCCAGGTTTCGACAACATTCTGAACTTGGAGCTGAAGCAATTGAGCAATCTGGCACTGGTTTTCAATCAGTGCCTCCGACTTAGGTACTTCTCCTCGTCGTGGAAGTCAGCAAAAGTCCTCCCTATCAGGAAATCTGGGAAGGACCCATCCTCTCCCAAAAGCTATCGACCCATCAGCCTTCTCTCAGGGTTATCAGAGCTTTTTGAAAAGCGATCAACAGACGGCTGCTTTCGGCAGCTGATCAAAACAACATCTTACTTGAGGAACAGTTTGGCTTTTGACGCGGTCGTTCAACCGTGCATCAACTGACTCGAGTAAACAACATCCTCAGGCGGAACAAGTCCCTCGCCAAATCCTCTGCCATGGCGTTGCTCGATGTTGAAAAAGCATTCGACAGCGTCTGGCATGACGGCCTGGTGTACAAGCTGCACCGATACAATCTTCCGACCTATTTGGTGAAAATCATCAAAAATTATTTGTTAGACAGGACGTTCAGGGTTTCCCTCAATGGAGTCAACTTAGACCCACTCAACATCTCCGCAGATGATCCACAGGGAAGTATTTTAGTTCCCCTACTATACAACCTGTTCACCTCGGACATGCCTCAGCTCCCTGAAGGCGGCTCTCTATCACTGTTCGCTGACGTCACCTCAGTCGTCTACAGCGGTAGATACACGAGAGCGTTAACATCTCGACTCCAGAGAGGCCTGAATGTCTTGTCAGATTATCTGAACAGCTGTATCAACGTGGCGAAGACCCAGGTCATCTTCTTCCCCTATTCCAAATCCCCCAGACTTGTTTCGCCTGAGGATTGTAAAATCACCCTCGGCGGATCAACGGTGGAATGGTCTGATGTAGCCGACTACCTTGGTTTAAGGTTAGACAGCAAGCTTCTCTTCAGACAACAGGTTGATAAAACAGTCACCAAATGCAACATTGCTTAAAACACTTTACCCACTGTCCAACCAAAAGTCAGCCTTACTATTTACAAACAGGTCATTCTTTCGGTTGTTGAATATGGCGTATCAATCTGGGAGAGCTGCGCCAAAACCCACCTTCTGAGGCCCCAAAGGACCCAGAATAAGTTCCTTCGGATGATCCTAAACAGTCCTCCGAGAATGAGAACAACTGATGGCCGAGATAAAAACACTTGAGGAGCGCTTTAGTGACTCGATCGATAGGTTCAGAGCTCGTTGCCAACAATCTGGCCAGCAGGTCATCCGGGACCTCGACCCACCCCCCTTCCCCCCCCTAGGTTATCAAATTGTTATTAGTAGTATTTTAAATAGTAGTTGGGTTATCAGATTTTTCTTTTCTAAAACTACCAGAGCCTAAAAGGCCGAGCAATTACCAGAGCAAAAACAAATGTATTGAAAACAAAGCTTAAGGGCCCCTCGGGGTCAACCTCTTCAAATGCTAAACCAATTATCTTGTAAATCAAAATATGAAAATAAATATGAATTCAATCAAAAAAAAATCAGGATGTGTTGTTTGTCAACATCCTCACAGCACGATTGGACCAGGTCACGCGAAGGGGGTGGGAGGAGGTGTCATCTTCGAAGGAGCAGGACACTCTCGAGGATTTATTCGAATTTTTGCGACGTCGAATCCAAGTTTTGGACAGTCTTCCACCAAAATGCACCGACACTAGGGGAGTCGGTCAGTTGCAGCAGCAACTGAAGTCAAGGATTCTACTCATGAAGGCTAGCTACAACTCAACCCAATCTAACCAAGTATCTAGGTGCAGCTGCGTGGTCTGCTCTTTGGACCATGTTCTCTACCAATGTAGCGAATTCCAACAAATGGCAGTTTTGGACAGGGACAGTCTCTTGAAATCCCGTGGACTTTGTCGGAACTGTTTCCAGGTGGGACACTAAGCCAAGGATTGCCATTCAAAATACTTTTGTCGGAATTGAAATGTTAAAATGTTGAACGAAGTCTTTGTCTCAGAAGAAATCCCGGAGAGATGGAGGGAGAGTAACCCAAGTAAAGCCGATCCCGAAAAACAAAGGAGACTACCTCAGCCCCGGATCCAGTCACCCCATCTCACTCATGAACGTTAAAATCAAACTCATCAATTCGGCCGTGAACAGCAGGTTGGCAGAAATGCACGAGTTCACTATTTTGACGTTTGAGCAGTGCCAAATTCACTAGTTGCCATGGTCACATAAATAACACGACACCGCTAAAACGTCAAATAATGAACTCGTGCATTGGTCCTTAGTTATATTTTTGGACCTCTCACAAGCTTTCGACTGTGTAAATCTGTGCTCAACACTTTGCAAGAACTGAAGATACCAAACAGAATCATTTCTTAACTCCAGCGATCGCCAAATAGTCGTTAAGACTAAAGAGGGAGATGCTTGTAGGGAAGTTAGCGAAGGACTCTCACATGGGTGCTGTTATGATTCCAATATGTACCCTTAAGGTAAATAGTAGAAGAACCACTTCCTGCCGATGAAATGTCTGCCGCAAGAA
Source organism: Aedes aegypti (assembly GCF_002204515.2). Lineage (NCBI taxonomy): Eukaryota > Metazoa > Arthropoda > Insecta > Diptera > Culicidae > Aedes > Aedes aegypti. The sequence goes on from NC_035107.1 coordinate 46,010,840, forward strand.
AGACACATCTTCCGTAATCTGGAGCAAGGACCGGACGAGAAAATTACAAAATTCGTTCTTCGGCTGAGAGAACAAGGCAATTTGTGTGACTAAGCGAACTGGCTGGACGAAAACATAAAGGAGCAAATATTCGAAAAGGGAAGATCTGACGAACTGCGTGCTAAAATCCTCACGAAACCTAACATGACACTGGACGAAATTGTCAAGGGGGGCCGTTCGCTAGAAACGATTGAGAGTGTCCGTCAGCAGCTGCAACGTTCTGCGGAGGTGAACAAAGTGAATTCATTCAAGCAGGAGTGCTTCCGCTGTGGTCGTGTGGGACATTTCACCAACAGTGAGTCGTGTCCGGCGAAGGATAAGCGTTGTGAGAAATGCGGATTGGTCGGCCACTTCAAACGCTGTTGCAACACCAAAGTTGGAAGCAATAAGCAGAGGAAGGTGAATCAAATCGACAAGGAATCAGCGGTAGGAGGAGAAGAAGAACTCTACGACTCGGATGACTCTGCCAGTAATGCTGATCAGGAGGAAGTAAGCTACGTTTTTGCCGCTGGAACTGGAAGTCTAGGCGGTGAGAAGGTGATTTGCAGTGTCGGAGGCATTAAAATCAAGTGGGTCGTGGATTCAGGGGCAGGTGTGAATGTAATTGATTACAACACGTGGACCTACCTCAAGGAACAGAAAGTCAACATTCTTTCACAATCCAAGCAGTGCCAGACAACCCTCAAAGCTTACGGTAACAATAGCCTCATAGTTCTCGGACAGTTTAAAACAAGCATCGCCACGAGGAACCAGGAGGAAGGAGCGAGTCTGCTGAGTAAGAACACTGCCAAACAGTTGCAAATCTTGAAAATCAACACGGATGTGTGGACCATCAGCGCAGAGAACAGTAAAGTTGGCAGAATCAAAGGAATCGAAGTGAACCTGCAGATTGATCCTCTAGTGAAGCCGATTCAGATCACCAAGTGCCACATCCCGATACCTGTGCAAGAGAAGGTCGAGAAGGAAATCAACACATTGTTGGAGCAGGATATTATTGAAGTGGCACCGATTGATTCGCCCTGGATTTCGCGACTGGTTCTTAGCCCGAAAGCTGGAGATCCGTCGGCCGTACGCCTATGTGTGGACATGCGTGCCGCCAATAAGGCCATCGTTCCTCAACGTTTCCCTCTACCTACTTTCGAAGACATTGTTCCACACCTACATGACTGCAAGTGGTTTTCGAAAATAGATTTGAACAAGGCTTTTCATCAGGTAGTTTTGGCTCCCGATTCTCGGTTTGTAACCACATTTGTCACTCACCATGGCTATTATCGCTACAAACGGCTAACATTTGGTATGAACTGCGCCTCTGAAGTGTCCCAGAGCATCATGGAACGAGTGTTGAAGCGGATTCCTGGAGTCAAAGTTTTCATAGACGACATCCTAGTCTTCGGGTCAACAAAGGAACAGCATGACATCGCACTGAAAGCCGTTTTGTGTCGTTTGGAAGAGTACGGAATTACCATTAACCCAAAGAAGTGGTCCCTGGGAAAAGCAGAAGTGACATTTATGGGGCATATTCTTTCTGCGGATGGAATTCGACCAACGATGGACAAGGTGGAGACGATCAAGCGATTGCGAGAACCCAAGACCACTGAAGAACTACGAAGCTTCTTGGGGATGATCACTTATCTTGGCAGGTTTATTCCAGAGTTGTCAAAGTTGACTTCTCCGCTACGTGGTCTGCTCAGAAAGGATTCGGTGTTCAATTGGGGCTCAGAGCAATAAGTGGCGTTTTAAAAACTGAAGGATACTCTGAAAGACCCAAAGAACCTTGGTTACTATTCTCCCCGTGACAAGACCATCGTAATTGCTGACGCTGGACCAACAGGACTCGGTGCAGTCCTAATTCAGGAGAAGGAAGGGCACAAGAGAGTTATTTGCTACATTAGCAAAGGGCTTTCTGATGCCGAAAAATCGTATGCCCAGAACGAAAAGGAGGCGCTTGCCTTGGTGTGGGCCACCGAACGACTGCAGATTTACTTGCGGGGCTTGACATTCCTTCTTCTTACTGATCACGAGCCACTGAAAGTAATCTTGCCGACCACGGTGTACTATATTTAATTTTTTATGCCGTGCTTGCCGACATACACGAGGTGCAAGACGTATGGGCAGTTCGGAGAGGAAACCATTTTTGCTATTTTGCAAAGAGCTGTGTGCCTACTGCATTGACTACGGAGGACATCGTTGACCATACTAAATCGGACCCGGAGCTGGCGTTGCTGAAGGAGGCTCTAACCACGGGCCGTTGGAATGAAGGAGTGAAGAAGTTTGCACCGTTTAAGGACGAACTGTACGGCTGTCGTGAAATGCTACTACGAGGTGAGAGAATAGTTATTCCGGGAAATCTCCAAAAGCGCGTCCTGTCCCTAGCTCATATTGGACATCCCGGAATAGAAAGATCCAAGCAAAGACTACGTTCCAAAGTGTGGTGGCCGCCTATGGACAAAGACGTCGAGCATGCAGTACGCAAATGTCTGGATTGTCAGATAGTAGGCAGAGCCGCTCCACCAGAACCGATGGCATTAAGAAAACTTCCTGAGCATCCTTGGAAGTATCTTAGCATGGATATTTTGGGTCCGCTACCCAGCGGAGAATCGCTTTTGGTGATCATCGATTGCCACAGTGTTCAAAATCGTGGAAATATTGAGGCAAACGACGTCCGCCGATATCATCAATAAGTTGAAGCCGTTATTCATGAGAATGGGCCTTCCGTCCATCTTGATGACGGACAATGCACGAAACTTCACGAGCAAGAAGGTGGAGCGCCAAAATCGCGCCCTGCTGAAGATTTTGAGGATTTTTTTTTTTTGGGATTTTTAGATTTTGAGGATTGCTGAATTAAACCATACGGACTGGAAGCAAGATTTGGAGGAGAACTACGTTTATGCGCTAACGCCTCATCCCGGAAAGGGGCGATCACCTGCCGAACTTGCCTTTGGTCGTCAGTTTCGGGACTGGATACCCCAACTTTCCAGTGTTCGAAGCCAAGATGAAGAGGTCAAGGATAAAGACGCGGTCTACAAATATCAGGCAAAGTGCCAAGTGGATGCAGCTAGAGGAGCTAGAGTCCGGGATTGACAGAGGTGACCAGGTGCTGATGAAAAACATGCATCCTTCGAACAATCTTTCTGCCACGTTTCTCCCAGGACCAGCGAAGGTAATCAGTAAGCAAGGCAATTCAGTCATCGTCGAAACCCCGGAAGGTGTGCGGTACCGTAGAAACTCATCGCATCTCAAGAAGGTGCACTCCCCGGAACCGGAAAGAACCAATTCTACGAGCGATGATGAACATCAAGACTGGGCTACTCCAACGACGATGGAGAACTCACCTGTAGCCCAGCGTGAAGCAGCAGCTAACCCGCAACAGACGACTTCGAGAGCAGCACAGGAGAATTCCCCAAGACCTGAGAGACATATCAAGCGACCACTACGATTTTATGATTATGTCCTGGATGTCGGTGTTAATAGAGACTAAAGGACCAAGCTGTAAAAAGGGGAAAGTGTTATGATTCCAATATGTACCCTTAAGGTAAATAGTACACACTTAGAAAATATCACCGACTCCGGTAATTTTTTTACCGAAATATAAACCGCTGAGCGCTCGGTAATGCTTCCGGTAAACTTAATGATAACCGAACAATCCGTAAGTGAAGTCGAAACGCAGCTGTCAAAATATTACAAATCGTTCGGTAATAATTCACGAGCGATTTGTAATATTTATTTATTTACCGAACACATTGTTCATATTATATTATTATACTAGTGGTCCCGGCAAACTTCGTCTTGCCATCAAGTAGGCTGTTGAAAAACGCTTTTCATCGTCCCATATAAAATGACAGTTGCGTTCGCGCTCGTTTTTTTCAACTTTCCCGGTGAATATCCTGGTATTTTTATACACACGAACACGTCGAAACCCTTGACGAACAAAACTGAGGAAGAATCATTCAAATCCGTTGACCCGTTCTTAAACCATTTCGTGACATACAAACACCATTCCATTTTTATTTATATAGATAGAATTGGACAGGATGATAAAAAAAAAATAAAATAAAATATTGGCAATTGTGCTTATTCTGCGCGGCGTGTGAGTCGAGACGAGTCGCTCTCACCGCGAGTGACGTGATACGACTAATGTTAATCAAATGGGAGCGAGTCGACAATTGTCACCCCATTCGACTCGTGTCACCTCACACGCCGCGCAGAATAAGCACAAATGAATTGTGATCTCTAAAGAAACAATCGAATTTATTTCGAGAACGTTTCTTTATTCCTTTCGTCATGTTTATTTTTTTATAAATTTCATTTCACTTTTAGCGATTTCACCGTTAACCTAAAAGTAAGTTGCAAATTCAGCGCCAGTTGAATAACCCATTGATTATCTGCTTCATGCAACAGTCCTGTGAAGCGTTTGCAGCTATTCGCCACTTCTAGCAAACAAAACTGATGCCGCCGATTCCGTCTTGGATAGGTCAACTTCTACAATCTACAAAAATAACATTTTTTTGTATTCTGTGGTAACACTTATTCAATTTATTTACCTTGATCCATTCAACGATGCCCGACAGTGGATTTTTTCTCACAGTATTTTCTTGCTTCCACAAATAAACATGGCGGTTAACAATCTCAAATTACCAATAGTTCGGTAAAACGCTGTATCACTAGGTACCGAAACTTTTACTGACTACGGAGAATCTAAACGATTTACATTTTTTTCGGTAAATGAAATGACGATTTCGGTGAAAACAAAGAAAAAATGGGGCCCACATAGCCGTAGCGGTAAACGCGCAGCTATTCAGCATGACCATGCTGAGGGTCGTGGGTTCGAATCCCGCTGGTCGAGGATCTTTTCGTAAAGGAAAATTTCTCGATTCCCAGGGCATAGAGTATCTTCGTACCTGCCACACGATTATACACATGCAAAAATGGTCAATCGGCAAAGAAAGCTCTCAGTTAATAACTGTGGAAGTGCTCATAAAAGAACACTAATCTGAGAAGCAGGCTTTGTCCCAGTTGGGACGTAACACCAGATAGAAGAAGAAGAAGAAAGAAAAATGCTCTGAATTTCCCTAATTTTGTACGTTTTTTCGGTAAAGCTCGTTTGAAATACCGAAACATCAGTTGAATATTGATTTACAGTACATTTTCGATAAGAAAATTTACCGAACAACGAAAGAAAATCTAAGTGTGTAGAGAGAAAGAAGGGAGTTTAGAAGGAAATAATAAAAGGAAATAAAGTAATGTGTTTTTGGACCGGGATTAAATTCGAGTTTATTACAGTTGTTGAATCCGATTACAACAGGTGCCCTCTGTCCCCAATACTTTTCAACTTTTACACCTGCGGCCTACATCAAATCGAGGTTGAGGATCGCGAACTAGTCCAGTTCGCCGATGACTTTGCGGCGGTAATTACAGGAAACACCCCAGAAGAAGCCGGTTGAATCGGTTTTGAAAGGCTGGCCCTGAAGATTAATATTAGCAAGTGTGCTGCTGTCGTTTTTACGGCAAAAAATACCAGCGGGCTGAAGATCAAGATAGGACGAGAGGAAGTGAACCTTAACAACACTCATCGATATCTAAGATATACGGTTGACAGAACCCTAACACACAAGAAACACATCGAGGACATACGAGATAAAGCATCAGGGAAACTGAAGATCATCAAGCTACTCGGGAAGCGCAGCAGTGGCTCCAATCCGAATACCCTAATCAGGGTCGGAAACGCCATCATCCGCAGCAGACTGGAATACGGTGCCCGAATCTATGGAAACGCAGCCAAAACGAATCTTCAAAAACTCCAAACAGTCCACAACGCTGTAACTAATGGGGCGATCCCTGCCCAGCACTGGTGAGACTCCCCTCTCTATAACTGTCTCAGGGTCGGCGTACGCGCTTAACTATCGCGACCAAGAATACACTAAACTACCTTTGCTGGACACAAACCCACTTTATTCCGATTTTACACCACCCACAATGGCCGCCCATCCTTATCCTTCTCGGCGTCTGGTGGTGAGTAGCGGAACTAATACAATGCGGCTTCGTTCTTCACAGTGGGTGTTGGGTGGTATCCAATTTTGAATAATTTAATACTTTCTTGGTATTGGTTATTTAACAACAAAACGATACACAAAATCCCGATAGTCTCACAAATCTTGGACACTTCAACAGACCACTGGTTACAACGCGTACCTCCGTAATGCAGTGAGGTATCTGAAAACAACCCCAATCCTTGTGATTCAAGCAGAAACTGGACAAACACCACTTGACATCAGAAGAGAACAGCTTACAGTTAAGGAGATCCTGAAAAGCACATTCCACAGGAACCAACTGCAGCCCTTCACCGAACGGGCTATCAAGGATAGCAGGGGAAACGGATCCTTCTGGTCAGAAATAGCGATCAAGTACAACTACTTAATCTGCCAAATGAATCCAACAACAGCCTTCCAGAATAAACGACAATTCTCGGACTACATCCTGGAAAGAAGCATCAGAGACGCTATTCCGGACGTACAATTCAAGAAGGAGAACTACAGCCAGCAATTTTGACAGCAAAAATTCATGGAGATGAGGAACCTCTACTACCACGACTTTCACCACCTCTACACGGATGCATCCAAAACAGTAAATGGGACAGCATTGGCTGTTCACGACCAAACAGCCCAGCAGGTGTCGTCTCAAAAAGTTAATTCAAATTTCTCCATTATGAACGCTGAACTTTTGGCAACACTGTCGCCATCAACATCATTCAAGCAATAACAAATATCACAAAGCAGTAATTTTCACCGATTCGAAGGGAGCATGCCAAACTATCCGAAACCGGAGCAAGCTGAACGAAAATTTCTTGGCATGCGAGGTAGCGAAAGTATTAAAGGAGGGCAGGATAAAGCTGCAATGTGTTCCTAGCCACCAGGGAATACCAGGAAACGAAAAGGCGGACGAGGAAGCGGTTAGAATTACTGAAGGACCTCAAACAACTTTCAATTCCCTAACGCTAGCCGATGCCATCCTGCTTAGCAAAGCTGAAGCTCGAGAGGACTGGATAGCATCGTGCAAACAAATTTCGGAAGAGAAGGGAATATGGCACCTGGGAATAATGGAAATCCCCGGAGAGAAAATCTGGATGAGCTCAAAAAATTCTCATTGGTCGAATAAAAACTGGGCACACCAACACGAAGGAGCGAAGGTACAAGTGGGGTTGGGAACTCAGTGATGAATGCGACATGTGTGAAATAAAAGAAGATCTAGAACACCTACTGTAAGACTGCCCCAAGTTCAACACCGAAAGAGCAGAACACACGGCTCTTGAATATTACAAACCACTATGCACCATCCTCAAAGAAAGCACCTGAAAGAGATCGTCGACTTCATAAAAAAAAACCAAAATCCAAATATAGTCCTGAATCGACTATCAAACCTACAACACCCTCGCAAACTATAGAGCTTCTATAGAGCTACGAATCATGACAACACCGGTGGCAAGATGGACCGTGAGTGGTCTTAACCGTCCAAGTGACACCACAAAAAAAAATGAATAGTCATTGAACTCAAAACATGGTACAGCCTTACTATATGAGCCTGTAAGGATATAATCCTGGTTTGCAAGATTCTGAAAAGTCACTCGTTACGCTTGTAGATGTGAAGGCCTGTGATCAAAAAAGTTCCTGTATAACCTTGAACAGTCATTGGACAAAATATTTAGCGCAATATAAACTCATAAGCCTATGTAAGTATTAATGTAGCTAAAAAAACCTTCGAGAGATCGCTAGTTACGCTTGTAGATCTGAAGACCTGTAGTTAAAGAAGGTTTTGGATAATCTAAATAGTCGTTGAACTCAAACCTTGGTACAGCCTAACTGTATGAGCCTGTTACGTTTGTAGATCTGATGACTTATACTCCAAGTAGTTCTTGAGTAACTTTGAATAGTCGTTGAACTCAAATTCTGGTAGCGTGTTACAATACAATCCCGTATAGGTATCAACCTTATTACCAATCATCCGAAACGTTACTGGTTACGCTTGTAGACCTAAACGTATGTACTCAAAGAAGTTCTTGTATAACCTTGAATGGTGGTTGAACTCAAAATTTGGCGGGATATATTTTCATGAGCCTATATAAGTATTAATGTGGTTCATAAACTTTCGAGAGATCACTAGTTACGACTGTAGCTCTGAAGACCAGTACTCAAAGAAAGTTTTGGATAACCTTGGATAGTCGTTGATCTAAAAATATGGTACAACCAAACTCTACGAGCCTGTATGGCGGTTATACTAGTTGCAAAATTTCAAAAGGTCACTCGTTACGCTCGTAGATCTGATGACCTCTACTCCAAGTAGATGTTGGGTAACCTTTAATAATCGTTGAACTCAAATTCTGGTAGCGTGTCATTATTTCAGGAAGCTCCCTGCAACATTGCTGCATAATTGATACGCCTCCAATTACAGATTGGGGAAATCCCTCATTAGCGGACGAGAGAAACCAATCCCTGATAACGCCATTTGAATGAAAGAGGATCAAATTTCAACACATGTAGGAGTGTCACAGTGCATTATTCCAAGTCACAAAGCTTCAATCGTGAAACGATCAACCGCCGGTCAACATGTTCAGCTTTCGCTGGTTGATTTCGTTCGGTCCTATTCTGATAGCCGCCCAGCTGGAAGAACTTCGATGGTACAACGATACCCGCGATTGGTACCAGCAAAATCTGTACATCCCGAATCGGGACCCGGAGCTTCCACCGAACCGGTATGTTCCACCGGGAATGGACGCTCCCCAGTACGAGTTCGAGTGTGACGGTAAGTGAACACGCCAGCTGAATTGTCCGGGATTAATGGATAGACACTATCTCTTCACGTAGCTCACTTCGCGTTGATCTGGAACGAGCTGAGCTTCCTGCGGAGTTTGCTGGATAAGTGTACAGGGTGCATCAAGGAGTTCACGTTCCCGGTTCTGGATAAGGATTACTGCTACAATGGGCTGTGTTACAGCGGCGTAGAATGTCACGAACGCAGAAGAAAGCCGTACTGTGGACTGTGCCCGGTGGGCTTCGACGGAGACGGAAGGAACTGCACTCGAAGAAACGAGTGCCTTAAGAAGCCGTGCTACCCGGGAGTGGAATGCCAGCTGGTGGAAACTCCTCCGTACTTTCGGTGCGGGGAATGTCCCGGAGGATACGAAGGTAACGGAGCGGATTGTCAACGGAAGGACACATGCGGGAAGCAACCGTGCTTCGCAGGAGTTAGCTGTCAGTGGGCGGAGAATGCTCCGTACTTCAAGTGTGGATCTTGTCCGTCGGGTTATGAAGGGAATGGCAGATATTGCAGTCGAAATGCTTGCCTACAAATGCCTTGCTACTCGGGCGTTGCATGTTTCAAGAAGAACGAAGCGCCGTACTATAGCTGTGGACTGTGCCCGGTGGGAATGGCTGGAAATGGAGTGCTTTGTGCAAAGGACTCCGACCAGGATGGATATCCGGATGTTGCGTTGAGCTGTTCGGAGCCGCAATGCACCAAGGATAATTGTTTGGCGCTGCCAAATTCGGGTCAAGAGGATCTGAATGGAAACGGGATTGGTGATGTGTGCGAGAAGGATGCGGACTTGGACGGGGTGGACAATAAGTACGACAACTGTCCGTCCAAGGCGAATCCTCGGCAGGAAGATCAGGATGGAGATAAAATCGGAGATAAGTGCGATAACTGTCCAAAAGTGTCCAACTCCGATCAACTGGACGTGGACGGAGATGGAATCGGGGACGTTTGCGATAGTGATTTGGATGGGGATGGGTGGGAGAACGCGAAACGATAACTGCCAGTGGGATTCCAATTATCGACAAGAGGATCAAGACGGCGATGGAGTAGGGGACGTCTGCGATAACTGCCCGGTGAATGCGAACAGCAACCAGAAGGATTCGGATGGCGATGAGGTAGGTGACGTATGCGAAACGGGTTTGGACACAGATGGAGACGGAATTCAGGACAATCGGGACAACTGCTGGAATGAGGCGAATGCCGACCAGTTGGATTCGGATTCGGACGGAATAGGCGATGCTTGCGACGAAGACAAAGACAATGACGGAGTGCTGGATTCGGAAGACAACTGCAGATTGGTGCCCAATTCGGACCAACTCGATCATAATAGTAAGTTCAAGGTTTCTACAGGTTGGAGTTTGATGATTTCAAGCTTGCGGTCTATTTCAGTGAATGGCGTCGGCGATGCCTGCGAAAAGGATTTCGACGGAGACAGTATTGTGGATTGGTTGGATAATTGTCCGAAGAACGGCCGTATCCAGCAACCCGATTTCCGCAATTTTAAAACCGTAGCACTGGATCCAGAGGGGTCAAGCCAGCAGGATCCTTACTGGGAAATACGAAATCGAGGGGCAGAGATATTCCAGAAGTTTAACAGCGATCCCGGATTGGCGATCGGGTAAACCTAACTTCTGTGTTCTGCGAATTTGATACACGGCATGATCAATTGTTTCAGGCGGGATCGCTTGGTAGGGGTGGATTTTGAAGGAACGTTCTACATAACGGATCAGTGGGATGACGATTTTGTGGGTTTCGTGTTCGGATACGTCAACAATAGGAAATTCTACATGGTTTCATGGAAAAAGGCTAACCAAGATTACTGGGAAAGCTCGCCGTTCGACGCCAGAGCGACGTCCGGCGTTCTTTTGAAATTGGTCAACAGCAAAACCGGACCGGGCACATATCTGCGGAACAGTTTGTGGAATGATGCGAGTGTGACCTCACAGACCACCCTCTTGTGGCAAGATCCGGTCAAAAAGGGTTGGGTCCCGAACACTTCTTACCGATGGAAACTGCTCCATCGGCCGTCAATCGGACTGATCCGGTTCCGACTGTACAAGGGATCGCATCTGGAAGCCGACTCGGGCAACATATTCGATCGGAGCATCAGAGGCGGTCGATTGGGAGTGTACTGCTTTTCGCAGGAGGAAGTTACCTGGTCCAATCTGATGTACCGCTGTAACGGTGAGTTCTGGACTTGTGCTTAATTGAGATCTCTTGAAAGAAGTTTTATTTCTCAGAAAACATTCCGAAGGATATCTATGAGGAAATCAAACCGAAGTTTCGGGCCAAGCAGCTCAAGAAGATCGAACTGCTGAGGGTTGACGACAATTGGTAGGACACTGCAGGGGTCATTCTGGATACGATATTGGTTTACCAAAACTTTGACCGAAATATATACAAATTTTAGAAATCCTTAGAGCAAGATATTGAATAGGGTCGATAGATCAGTATTCGCCACCTTAATGAGAAACAATGTTTTAATGAATCAGTCAATAGACTGCTGAATACTATCAATACGTACAATAGGTTTTAATCCATGCTAAGTTAGAAGAATATAAAAACTGATCACAAACTTCATATTTGTAACGGGAATTGAGGTGGCGATTACTGGATCACCTGCTCCAATTTTCGCCATGATTTTAATATCTGTTCCTGAATTCGCCATCTAGATTGATTTCTTACGGGAAGGGGCAAATATAGGAACACTATGACAAAAAAAGAAGCAAAAACAACATCTCAAGATTGACGCTTGATATAGCGTGTGCTATTTCTCTTCATCTTTCCTCTCTTTTGTGAATACAGATAACACGATGCAAGTTTGTCAGCATTTTTTCACCTCAGGACGCAAGATTACATCGCTACCTAGCTACCTGGATTGAAACAATGCTAACAAACCCGCATCTTGTCACTATTATTCACAGAAGAGAGTATCGACGAAGAGAAATCGATCATGCCAGTTACGCCCTTATTCTAGCACACGCTTGATATATTAGTCAGCAAGTTTTTTTTTAAAGTTAGAAGCTAGTTAGGAAATACCTGAAATACCATAATCCACACTGAAATACCAGCATTCACACGAAAATCTAAGCCGAGGTCCACTGAAATTCTGCGTTTCACATTACAATCCAAGAAGCCATATCAAAATTCAATTAATATACTAGGTGTTTTCTAGATATTTTCCAGATATTTATCCTTCAAACGAATTCTCGATTTTCTACTCTAGAAAATCTCACAATGATTTTTTGAAGATGTTCTAAACTTCAATCTTGGAGGATGTACTAAGGGAATGGAGAGAAGAGTAACTGGAGAATCATGGAGGACTTAGGACTTCCTAAAGAAATATCTAAAAGAATCTTTGGAGAAATTCCTGATAGAATCTTTTGAGATATTTCCAGTAAATCCAGATTATATTCTTTTTTTAAGACAATTTCACCGTCTTCAGCCATAGGCTGCACAGACTGAACGATCAGATAAATAATAAATATGGTGGAAATTAAGGTAAATAATAAATATGTAGTCTATGTATAGTGAAGACAAATGCTATAGATTTCCAAAACTGAATATGCATTGGTAATTAAAATTCATACAACCATCTTTTTTCTATGGTTACTTATTTTACTGACAGAAAATAGTAATCACCCTGTACAGCGGGGATTCGCTGGTTGGAACACGACTGCCTTCCATCTAACGAATCCGACCCGTTAGTTGGAACGACTGACAGCTGGTGAAAATGCTCCAGACTAACGCATCTGGAGCGCAAATCGTCACGAAACGCACCTATACATACACATTTGTTCTATATATAGAGATTTCAATGCGATGGTAGTCAGACGTCAAAGTTAGTTTGACATCTTCTCCTGACATTCGAGTGCTTTTTAGTTGGATTTTTTTTCCAACTAGCGAACATCCAACCATCGAGTCATTCCACGTAGCGGACCCCCAACGAGCGAATCCCCACTGTACATGAGCTGGAATTAAACCAGCACATCCGTTCGCCACAAAATCACTAATTAAACTGATTTCTCAATCACGCTTCAAACGCTTCAAGGTTCAAACCGTATTTCGCGCTCTCGAATTGTCAACTCAGATCACGCTCAAAAGATTCTAGCCAGGTCAAATATATTGTACACTGACAAACAAATCATACATACACTGAAATGAATTTTATTGTACAAACTACTAAATCCATGGTAAAATTAGGAACTGCACCAACGATTTTCAACCGACTACATTAATCTGGTAATTCTACCAAAACATAGTCAACATCACTACACAAGAAAATAAATTCTGTTTATTTAACCAGAGTTGTAGTATTTATGACAAGAAACATTCTAGATTTGACAAGTTTGGCATTATACTTTTGACCACACTATGTTGTACGGTGGGTGTCACGGATTGAAATACAACGCTTTACAGTGGATTCTACTATGGAAATAGTCACATTTACTGCACTGCTCAGTGATTTCTACCAGATATTAGTAAATTTGACAGATTTTTGTAGTCGGTTGAAAATCGTTGGTGCAGTTCTTAATTTTACCATGGGTTCGGTAGATTATACAACAAAATTCGTTTGCGTGTACTGAATCATCAATACATGGAACATTAATGTGTTATTTTCACATACATAAATTCTTCAATATATCAACTCCACATCTGCTAATATAAATTGCATTCAAACCTAATCTTGAACTTCGTTGAGAAAGCTTTCGTCACAGTTGGATAGTCACGTGTCACATTTTTTGGAAATCTAACAGTTTTAGGAAATCTGACAGTTTTGGGTTGTTCACTTTCACTTATAACTACCCATTCACGTGGGTTTAAGCTGGGTATGGCGCATAATGACCGAATTGATTTTAGTGGGTTCTCCGACATTACCCGGAAAACCATTACCCGGAATGCAATTAACCGGAAGACCATCAACCGGAAAACCATTTACCGGAATGAACCATTTACCGGAAAACCATTACCCGGAAGGACCATTTACCGGAAAATTAGTTCTCAATTTTTCGCCTTTTTCATTAACCGTTATGCGGTCATTCAGGTCAGTATTTTGACTTGAAATATTTAAAATGATCACCAACAAGAATGGACAGGGGATGTTCTTCATTCAAAATACATTAGCATCGAAGAGAAGTCTTCATACTTGATGATGTCAATATGCACCATCTTCATATATATATATACAGTTGAAATTTTCAGTTGCCAAAAACGGAACCGTGCCAAAATCGGAACCCATATTTTAAATTTTATTTTTCAACTATTGGTTTTGAAAGCATCATTACAATGTTAATACATCATTTTTATGGAATCATAAGGCGTTGAGACTTAGAAAAGATTCACTTCGAAGCATTTTCCCGAAGGGTTATACTATGCTATGAATCTATAGCTCCGTAATATTAAATCTGGCAAACGATTTTCTGGTCGCGTTTTTACGCGTCAACGCCTTCAATTATTTTTTAGAAGCTTTATGCATAATTTTTGTATAAGAGGGCCTTGTAAAATCAATAATCGCATAAGTGACTTTTATTGAAGAACTGGACATTTTCTTAAAACTATGAGAGAAAACGAAAAAAAAAAATGTTTTCTTTTAAAGACGTATTTGCGAATCAAAAGCGCTGGGTATTGCAAAACGGCATGACCTTTTTTCTAATTAAATGAACATTTAAAATTTGTTCAACTTTTGGATTTTAGCATAAAATCTGAAAAATTCGGTAGGTTTAGAATTGCTCCTTCAATTTATGTTTCTGATAAAGTAAAGCATTTTATAATGAATGGTTGACTGTACATAAACATGAGAAGATGCATAAATGTCTTGTAATGTAGAATTTATTTTTTACTTGAAATAATTTTTAATTCAGCTTGATATATGTTTTACACCTGCCTTATGAAATCAACTGAAATTTACAGAATCCTGTTATAAAACCTCAAGAACCTTATATGAATCTTTAGAAAAAACGCTTGAGCTCTGAAGCATCTTGCCAAGCATCCGTAGGATCTCGCATAGAGTATTTAGGATTTTGCTAAGGATTTTGCTATGAGTTAACATCTTGGAATTCCACTGCCGTGTTGCCGTAAATTCTCAAGTCTCCGATGAAAAAAATTAAAAGTTTATTATTATTAGGCTACCACTAGCACACCTCAAATTCCTCCGGGAACCTTTTCAAAACCCTCAAGCGTTCGCCGAAAAAATTAGAAATACTACTAGAAATTCACATTATCCCGCTTAAAATTTACAAGACGCCCTAGAGTTTATTAGGAATCACCAGATTTTGGACATAATCCTCCATAACCAGTTATACACTCTAACGATCTCTCAAGAAGTTCTCAGTGTCCACTTGGAATCTGCAGATATCCTAATGAATTCGTTAAAATTTCTGAAAAAGTCCTACAAGAACGACGAATCCCTTAAGGATTCTCCAGGGAACAGTTAGGAAACTCATGGACTCAGCTCGTAAGGATCATTTTGATGATGTTGAGACCCGTATCCTTGATTAACAATCTTGTACAGAATTCTGGATCGTCTCTTAACAAATCTAACGCCTTATAGAGTCTTTAGAAAAGAGAGAACGTAGCTTCAAATAGTTGATGCAGAACGATCAATATACACAACAATACCACAGACAAAAAGTAAAAACACTCTCAGTCGTTGTAGGCGACGAGCGCTCCCAACCCCAAGGATGTTCTTTGATCGTAGTCACCATTGTAGCTAAGACTACACGAGTCAACAACGACGTTAGCAACAGCCACGCGACAGATGGGCTCCGAAGTCTCTAGAAGAAAACCGGAGTGCTATAAAAGGAGGAATCCCAACTCAAGCGTGTCAGTCTCAAATAGGAAGCCAACAAGTAATAGTGAATTGTAAGCCGTTACTAATAAAACCTAGTATTAGCAGTACAGTGAGTTGTTTGTGTTTTCCCTATCCTGGAATTGATCCTGGTTTTCCCTTTCCACCAGTTCATCGCTCCGCCTACAAACGTTGGGTTTACGGCTGAGCCCAAACAGTCGTATTTATCGCACGCTTCAATGGTATTATTGAAAATAAATTGTAGTTTGGACTGTATTCGCATTTGTCATGTTATTTAATGAAATTTAAAAAAAAAGTTATGATACACGACATTTTGCTGTACATACTTGTGTTTTTACATACGCAATGTATATAAATCCATAATAATAAAGACAGCGCACAGTGGCCGCATTCCATACAAATGCTGGCCAAAAGTACAATTCTCACTAAAAACGTTCAAAATTGCTAATTATTTGACAAAACATGATTTTTAGAGGTAATTTGATAGAAATAGTCGCTGAAATAGAAAATCGATATTTCCGGTACATTTGACAGAATTAGATCAAAAAAGCACATTTTTTTAATTCAATAAATGAAATCCGTATCCAGATCAAAATTAAATCATACGTCATTATTTCGAAGCCCATTTGAAGTTCAATATCGTGGGCAAGCTCGAGGTGGTTTTTAAATCTATTGAGGAGCATGTAATGGTAAAAAATGCGATATTTATAACAAGTACGATGGTCTCATGGGCTGATTCGTAGTGTAACTAAAAAAAATTTTTTTTTTGGCGCAAAAAAGCGCAAGTGAAGCCTTTGTACATCGAATACCATGGAATATTTGCCACATTTTGAGGGGTAAATGATCATTTTAGAGCGTTTCCCAGATATGTTGAACTACCTTTGAAAAAAATACTTATTTTTGAAGGAGCTCTATGTTATACACTTCTTGACATTCTTGAATGGTAAACATGTCAAATATGGTTCAAAATATCTTCAAAACAAAGCCTAAGGTATATTCTTTCGAATGAGAGCAGTTGAGAAAGATTTGGTCATGATTTAGTACAAAAACTGCAATTTCTATAGAACAAACTTCACGAAATTTGAAAAATTCAAAAGGGTCAATTTCAGCTGACATCTCTCCAGGTTACATGCTGTGAAAAATCGAAATATACACCAATCGATCTGAAACTTCGGAGAATTGTTATTCAATACTGAAGCAATCAAGAAAAAATATTCGAGAAGGAATTTGCAAACTTCATTTTTTTTACTTTTGGCCAGCCTTGGGCCACTGTGCAGCGAGACAAAATTTATGATTGTAACTCTGTGTGAGTCATAGATTTTTCGTTGCTCTTATGTCGGTGCTGGTGCTTTGTTCGAGCAAGCTGTTCCAAATCTGAAGAACAGTGTTTTTTTTTATTGTATCACCACTGGCAGACTCAAGTGGGCAGGTCATTCAATATGAATGCCTATGAAAAAAGAATGGTCTTAAATTGAGATGCTGGTGGAGATTATTGGTCTCATGAAACGTTGCCTATGTATGACCAATGACCATTCTGAAGCAAATAAGCGCGTACGCGAGTCGAGTCCTTAGTAGTTGGTGAGATTTAGGGAAACATCGACGAAAATGGAGATCAGGAATGTAATCGGTGTGAAGTTGACATGCTATTCAAGTGATTAAAGCATTAGACACGATAATATTTACAAAAAATTAAAAATTTTAATGGTATTGAAAAATGATGCCAAAAACGGATCCATTTTGTTGCCAAAATCGGAGCATGCCAAAAACGGAATCCCACTGTATTTGCATTTCATAGATGATTCACCCTTCTTTTAAAAATAAGCTGTTCTTTCAACTTATCTTTGCAGCTTGTCTTGGCTGAACTGGCTAAATTTGGTTACAATTATGTAACTTTAGTTTTGACATTCGATCGTCGGTTCTCCAAGTTTCCAAATGGTAATTAATAAGCAATGATTAGAATTTTTAACACGATTAGTTGTGCTACTTTTCGCCGAGTGTCAATTCACCGAATGTCGTTTATTTAAACGTTAATCAACCGAATGCAAATCTTCCGTAAATCCCTTTTTCTAGAATGACTCATTTCGGGTCATTTGAAATTCAACCTTCTTCATTTGGTTGGCGGTTCTTTCGAGTTCCACCGATCTCGGCATTTTTGTCTAAATGTGTTTAGTCGAAAATGACCAAATCTCGATTACTTTTTCAAATCGACGTAAGTAACTTCCATACGATTTTGAGAAAACTAATTCTGAAGAATCACAACCTGTCTTTTAAAACTGTTTTAAAATGAATCACCTTTTTGACATTTTTTCGCCGTGTACATTGCTTAAATTTTGCATACAATAAGCTCGCATTCAAAAACTAGGGAGATCATGTTATTTCCCACAAAAAAATTATTACAAAATGATAAGCCGATTTATTCAGTTACTTTCGACGTTTTTCTACCAGTGTAAAATCGACTCAAGTAATGTTTTGTCTCGATTCGTCAAGTCGTTAAGTCACTTTGTCTCTCCATACAGCGGAGCGGCGAAAGTAGTGGTTAGGTAGCAAAAGTTGAAAATCTTACTTTCGTCGTTTTGTAAATCCGGAAAGTAAACGTTCTAAAAGTGAAAAATCGAGTTGGTTTAGAGCAAAATGTGTAGAATTTCGTCTGCGAAACACGTAGAATCGATAAAACAAGTTTATATACTTTTTTGACTTGAGTCTGTTTGAATAAGTTTTCGAGAAATATCTTCTTCTTATGATTGCTTACTGTTCTTTCTAGTATATTATCCTGGCATTGGATTCGGGGTACAGACATTCAGAGTTATGACATTCCTAGAAAAATAGCACAATCAAGCAAATTCAAAGGAAAAGTAGATCTATTAAGGTTCAATATTTCGGAATCCAGAGATGGACGTCACAATGGTGTATAGTCAGGGCTGCCCAACGTACGGCCCGCGGGCCACATCCGGCCCGCGACGTCTTTATGTGCGACCCGCGAAGAGTTTGAAGAGTTTTCACATATCTGGCCCGTTGACTACTTTTTTAAAGTCAGGGTATACCCAGGATCATTATCAAATCTAATATTCAAGTTGATAAGCAGTATGGTGATTCAAAACGTTGGTTTTCAATTCCTCAAAAAAAAAATTGTTTTTTGCTGCTGGAGCTTGGATTCTTAAAAATTTACTTTACCCCATGATTTTTTTTTGCTTTTGAAGCTTGGGTTCTTTAAAAAATACTTTATTTCATGAACCATTCCAACTTCATAGATTGATAATACTGGAAAATTTATCTACTTACTTTTTAAAATTTGACGGCAACAAATTTTATCTACCACATATCTAGCTTGCGAGCATCAATTTCAGGTTCATAAAAAAATCATACTTTTTAAAAATAATCGTAATTTTATTAGGAACACTCAGTAATGACTTTCTTCAATATTTGATAACTGAAGTTTTAGGCTAAATTAGTCGAAAATAATATCACCACAAAAGCTTGTTTTTAATAACCGTTAATAAAGACAATTCATTCATTCATTCATTGTTTTTTAATAAAAACTTAATTTCACGGACAACTTAGGCAAAATTCTTACAATACCATTAGCAGAATTTGTCAGAATCTTCAGAATCTATTTTTCACAAAATTCTTGATGGATTTCTGAACCACTTCTTTGCGAGACTCTTATAAAATACTAGACAATGCCTTGCAGATTCCAGAATAGGAATTTGATATGGAGGAGAGTATCCCAAAAACAATTCTTACAGCTGCGTTGGATTTTTGCAAAATGTCAACCAGGATTCTCACAATACTCTAGGCAAGATTGTCAAATAATGGTGGATGAGATTGTGGATTAATTCTAAGTAGGTTTCTTATTACATCTTTGGCATGTTTAATAAAATTTCTTATAAAAAATTAAGAACAAGATTTTTAAAGGTTCATGAACTGAACTCAACATCTTATTAATTCTTCCAAATTTATTTTTATTCTGTTCGTTTGTAAAAAAAATGTTTTGGCCCGCCGCTCATTAAATATTCTGAGATATGGCCCGCGGTTCAAAAAGGTTGGGCAGGCCTGGTGTATAGTGTCCCTACTCTCGATCACCAAGGCACTCTTAGTTTCGTCTTGATTTTATAGAATTCCTCAAACCATAAAGGTTCCCTTAAATCAAGGCGATTTTTTTACGGTAACAG
Organism: Aedes aegypti; assembly: GCF_002204515.2. Classification (NCBI taxonomy): domain Eukaryota; kingdom Metazoa; phylum Arthropoda; class Insecta; order Diptera; family Culicidae; genus Aedes; species Aedes aegypti. The sequence continues at coordinate 46,030,661 of NC_035107.1, forward strand.
CGACATGCAAACGCGCTGCATGCACAGTTTGATGAGCGTGTCTAAGCCACAGCGACGTAATTTCGCAGCGATTTTCGTCGTGTCGATCTCTAGATGGTTCCATATGAGAATGCTTGCAGCGACTCAACAACGAAATCGCATCGATTTTTTGTCGATGTCACCTTAAAAAATCATGTTGATTAGGGGGAGCCTTAAAGCTAAAATGAGAATTGAACTGTTGTACGTCACTTCCCTCGCAAGATAAGTGTTTTTTATACAATATTTAAATTGGATTCTCAGCTGTGATTTGAAGGGAATAATAAAATCATCATCACATTTTCAAATGCTGAGATGTTTCATTTACTACAATTCACCCAACCTTAATCGTAAGGCGATTTTTTAGGTTTATATTGACATCGTTAGTATTTGACATCATATATACATAACGAAAATACCTCTTTTCATTCTTTTTATCCTTGCCTGTAATGTTTAGTTTTATAGCTTAAATTTTAATACATAGTTTACATTCTTTTTTTATTTAATCGCCAAAAATTTACATGTTCAATCAAATTTTGGTATTGCTTACGTTGCGACCAAATGAAGCTATTTAGAAAGATCAAGCTGAGGTTGGTAGAATTGAAAAACCGCCGTTTCAAAATGATTTCTAGTTGGCAAATTTGACGACTTTTCAGAGCTAGAGTACTTACATACTTGTCAAACTATGTACGTATGCAAAAGTGGTCGATTGACATAGGCTCTCAGCTATTAACTATTGAAATGCTACTAGAATAGCTTTGTCCCAGTAGACTCGTAACGCCGGCAAGAAGAAAAACATATTTGGTCCATAGCTGTTTGAAGATCTTTTGAAAAAAGTGTTTATAGAAACCGAGGGAGTCAAGAATGTCCATGGTTAGCGTGACATAATTTGTGCTGAGCATCATCGAAAGAGAATAAAAATTGTATACAAATGTACTGAAAAAGGTCGTCGAAAATGAAAGATTTGGCTTTCTGGGTAATGGTGCATTCCGGTAAATGGTTTTTCCGGGTAATGGTACATTCCGGGTAATGCTACATTCCGGTAAGTGGTATTCCGGTAAATTGCATTCCGGGTAATGTTACTCCGGGTAATGGTATAGAATCGATTTTAGTGTGCTATGTTTATTATGTAAGACACTAAATAAGAGGAGAAACTATTTTTAACGTGTTTTTGTTGTAAGCTACGGGAAAGTCGCCTTTTGATGGCCCCAATACAATACAAATCATCCCAGCGAAATCGTGATGAGGTCAAAGGAAATAAGAAATGTGAGTTGATATATAAGTATGAATTAAACAAAATCGAGGATTGAATTTACCAACTACCTCGGCAGGAAGCGTGGTCATAATATAATCATTTGAATTTACAAAAAACATGGAAGCGTGGTCAAAAATACAGTCTACAATCGTGGAACCATTGACTTTCTATGTTTCTATGCTCGCAAGTATGATTTTCAACATTGTCATTTCCAATTCTGAAAATGTTCGTGTTGCAGTTGCTGTGAAACCGGACTAATAAAGTAGACATTCGTCTCCCGCTGTACTTCTATCAGCAAGGAAAAATCAAGGCGAAAAACAATGAGATGGAATCTTGAAGGTAACATGGTAGGACAACCTTTAAAAAATATGGGAAATTTTCAGCATTGCATTCGGGGCGAGGAACAACCAATTCTGCTTTATCTTTACTATTGGAATTATTTCCAGTTAATAGTTTTGGGTCCTTACTTAACAGGTAAATATAAAATGATGAATTAAACAAAAAAATGTTAAATATTTTTAATGATTTCAAATCAGAAATAATGAAGCAACAATGGCGTGTAGTATAAATCAACTTTAGACAGAAATAATTGAAATTTTGATTCAATTGCGTGAATGAGGTTTCAAATCTGTACATGTTTCAATTGGAATGGATTTCCCTTCACATATCTATTTGTTTCATTACTTCTATTTTAATTCATCTGAAAATGATTATTCATCAGTAAAAACATTTAAGTATAGTACAGCAAACGGTTAAATTACCGTAACATACCATATATCAATAAAAACATATTTACACATTTACCAAAGGAATTTTGCATCACATGTGAAGAACTATATAATGATTGCAGTTTGTTCCATCTTAGTTAGGGGTTTTCAGGTTTCGATCAGACATTTTGTTCTAAATTCCGTAAGACAGTATAAGAACGCAAAAAAAAAACATTTTTCTCTTGCCCTCTTATTTTTAGCCCAAATGACCTAAGTGTTGTCAAAGATGGTTCGTGCTCATATGAAGAATACTGCGCCGATGTGACATACACGAAGGTTTCAATCCACTCAAGAATTAATCTTACGTGTCATTCCTCATTATTAAACCCGTCAAACCTCCATTATCAAAGCAGAATTCTTAGCCTCTTTTACGATGCACAGTAGTTGTCGATATTTTTGGCACCTTGCGGCAGAATCGGTGGAAAATGGCATATATTTTTAACTTAGTCATCACTTTTGAAGTGTACGGATGATTTCTCCAAAATCTCGGAAGCAAAGCAATTCGATAAGCTTTACGCTACGTTTTTTAGCTTTACGGTGGATTTTCTCTTCATGTTTCTAGGCTTACAATTTTTGGTAAACCTTTGCAACTGATTGGTTTTACTGTGCCAACTTTTTTGAATTGCACTGTAATGTATACTGCATATATATAGATATTGTGGTTAGATCTATTTGTCTCAGAATTGTAATTTAACATAAAGATTGGACTCGGAAAAACTGCGACACTTTATTTTGGGTGTAACTTTTTATCGCGTTGGTAAAAAATAATGAAATTTCGGGTAATACTAGTTTAGAGTGTTATGTTCATACACGGAGAAATCAGAATACCCAAAAAATAATTTCTTTTTACTCAAATTTGGGTAAACTGCATTTAGTTTTTACCCACGGTTGGTTTGTTTTGCCTCTCTCGCAACAGCATTGTTATCAAAAACAGAGAGAGATGCATCGACCCATCGTCATAGTTCAATGGAATAAGCCAATTTTGGGTTCTTTCGAGTTTACCCAACATTAAGTTGTTTTAACCCACTACGGAGACTTTGAAAGCTTTTTTTGAGTTGTTTTTTCGCTGTTGTCTAACGATAGTCAATTTACCCAAATTTGGGTTATCCCACGAAAGAGCCGAAAAGCGTCAAAAGAAGTCGACGTTGGGTTGATTTGTGGCTCCGTGTAGGCCTATTCACAAGACGTTCCAAATCAGCTGATCAGGAAGCTCTTTGACAGTTCTTCTATGAAAATGACCAGCCTCGTGTTAGAACCGGTCTTCTATCGATGTAAACAAATGCATAGACCGACCTGTCACATGAAAAGGCCTATAAAATTTTATCGCGATCTGTCAAGTAGTTTTTAAGATGCATTCGAAACAAGAAGAGCTACGCCAGCAAATCTTGGGCGCGGTGATCGATAATCGTGGTCAGTCATACAGATGGATCGGCAAAAGGCTTGGAATCCACCATTCTTCCGTGTCCCGCGTTGTGAGAGGTTCCAGGAGACGATAACCATCGAGCGTTGGAAGCGGCCAAAAACCGGAATACCCAGAAAAGGCGCGGAAGATAAGGCAGTACTCAATTCGTCGAAGTTGCTCGTCCAGGAGACCGGGCCGGGCTACGTGTAAGGTCAGGAAGGCGTCAAACTGGACTGACCAGCAAAACGCGGTGGCCATGTTGCGTGCGCGGAAGTTGTACCACAGACAAACAGACGTCACACTCTCACCGATGTCCATCGACCACCTTTTTAACGGCCGATTCAAATATATGGTAGGTGGCCAATCCACCACCCGCAGCGCTCGCATCGTTTTTGTTCGCGTTTGACGTTTACACACTACCGCCATCTGTTGGTCCATCGGCCAAACACATCGATTTTAGAATTGGGCGTACATGTCCTCGTGACTATGATTTTGATCGTGATTTGTTCTAAGTGTTACGTCTGTTTGTCTGTGGTTGTACCGTGAGTGGCTGATCAACCCAAGTAACTATAAGCACTAATAATAAGCCCTTAATCAGCATCATAGATGCGTACATGCATTATAATAGCATCACAAATGCTTACACACCTTATAACAGCACTTCCGCTGCATAGAAACCCTATTACAGCATAATTAATGCTTCTAAGCCTGATGCATACCCAACTAACATTTAGTGCAAATGTAAACATTCTCTAGGCCCTCTTTATACGGCTTTATGCAGGGTAAAGGTGCTGTGCATACGAACGAAAGCTTCTATGCGATCCTTTTACCAACAAATCTGGCGAATCTACTCAGCTACTTTTAAGCTGTGTTGGCAGCTCTTATTCATACCGATCATTGCTCTATCTCGACAGTTATGGGACAAGTAGCTGTGTAACATCTTCGGAAGGCGCTTTCTCAACCATTTCGCAACTGTTGAATAATTATTATACAGCTTCGCTGTATTATCGATTAAATATTATTTACAAGCTGTTTCACAGTTTCCGGACATAATATCATAAGTATCTGAATTTAATGTTCCCAACGTTACCTGCCACCGCTTGGAATCGAACTCACGATCTCTGCATCCACAAGTCTCGACGCTGTCCTTGTTGCCACCACAGTCTATATCGAAAGGCAAAGAAAACACACCGTTTTGTTCTACATCGAAAACGGTTCACACAATATTTTATAATGATCGTAAAAGATCCCATAGCCGCGCTTACACCACTTCATCAGGCTGTAAAAGGGTGCGAAACGTCAGACGCAATGTTTACATCCAACAAGCTGAGTAGATGCGCCACAAGTTCTTATTTTACAGCATACTGCTGTATGCTCGCTGTACAGCTAACGACAAAGCGCTTCTTAAATATATATTGAGCAGCATAACAAATCATATTGTATAGAAGCAGCCGGATTGAAGATTGCGAGTTTTATTCCACATCATTAGGTTGCTATCTTTTACGGTGTTGAGTTACAGCTTAGTGAAAGCAGCAAAAGCGATAACTGACGAAATTTATTCAGCTAAGGTTTGTAGATTTGTGCTGCAAAACGTTTGCGTTACAGGTGTATTAACGCTAATCGTTCTATTTTTGACAGCTTTCAATTTTTGCTGCGTTCGCTGCTTCAATTCAACTGTTATACAGCACAAAGCAAATAATCTTGGCTTATAGCGCTAAAATTGTTAGTTGGGAATGGTCTTGATTACTATGTATCATAAATATTAACTTTCAAAACTTTTGAAGTAATTTTATATTCTACACTTCTTGAAATTCTCAAATAATAAACATATCTGTGGTACTTATAGACTTATTGAGCTGTCAATCAACAATAATAATTAATTTTCAAAAGTCACGGTCAGACATTTGTCGAGCTACCACATCTCTTTTTCTTCGACGAGTAACGCAATCTATGTCATTACCATATTTTATTCGAAATTTCCTTGTTTTTAAAGCTGTCTTTTTGACACTTTTTCCAACTTCTGTTTCTGTTTTCCAACTTTTTTTTCCAGTTCCACCAGCCTTCTTCGGTTGTTTTTTCCCGTTGTAAGAACGCTTCCTTCGTGTACCCTTTCGCACATTTTCGGCTTATCCTGTAGGATTTTCCTCAGCCGACAAGGCGTCTCCCTCCAATGTATCGAGACATTTTTGATTCCTTCGATCATAATTTTATCTGCCTTTTTAAGGAACTCCCTCCTCTGAGGCGAGAATTGTTTTGCTTTCTCCGGTCAGATTTCCACCGGCCATGTGGGCATCTCTATCTTAACAGGCGAGATATTCTTGCTTTCTGCGGTTGGATTTTCATCCGTCCCGTCGTTAAAGCGACTCTCTCATATATGAGGCGAGACACTTTTGCCTTCTCCGGTCAGATTTTCATCTGCCGTTTGGGCATCTCCCTCTTATAAGGCGAGATATTTTTGCCTTCTTACGGCTGGACTTTCATCCATCCCGTATTTAAGGGGACTCCCTCTTATGAGGCGAGCCATTCTTGCCTTCTCCGGCCGGATTTTCACCCACCGTTAAGGCGCCTCCCTCCTAGGAGGCGAAACTTTTTCGTTTTTCCTCCTGTCTGATCCGATCAGATGCTATCCGTTGGGAATGCAGACACTTTATATTTACCTCTAGTTGCAGGTGCCGACTAGAATTTTCAACTTATCCGCAGAAGGTTCTTGCTCGTCGCCAATGTGGTACTTATAGACTTGACAGCTCAACAATAATAATTAATTCATTGCTGTAGTAGGCCTTGAAGTAACAGGACGTGTTTTTTCAACGTCTGACCTTTTTTTTCTCTTTTTTCAGGAGGAGAAAATTTTTCCGTGGCTGCTCAAGAATTGAAGTTCGTGAGTGCTTTGGTGTTGACGAAAGACGTTTCGTCTTGGATTTTTGTGATCGTTTGGAGGGCGAAGATTTGTTTGAAGTTTGTGCTGTGTTTTCCACTGAGGAGGAATTGTGAACTTTGGAATGAGGATTTCTTTTTCGAATTGCTGGTGGCAAGCTGATCAAGAGATCTTTTGGCTTTAGAAGCGTTCCAGTTTCTGAAGTTTGAAGTTGACTTTCAAAAAGAGAAACATTGAAGATTTTGGATCGAGCTGAGTACAATTTTTATGTTTCTTATTTTTACTATTTTTTTTCATTTGTAGCTTTAATTATGTTTTTTTTTATTTTGATTAATATTCCCCGTTGTTTTCCAATTATGGAAACCGACGGGGATTCACCAAATTCAAAAGAGGATGATCATTCTGCACCTCTTGAGGCAGCATCCAAACCATTTCGAGTTAAGTTATTTCCTGCTAGTTTTCTTGGTCCATATCCAGTTTATTTTCGGAAAAAGGACAAACCTATAAATGTTTTGTTGATTTCTGCAGAGGTGTATAAACAATACAAATCTGTTAAAGAAATCAAAAAAATATCTTTGGATAAGTTCAGAGTAGTTTTTGGTTCTCGTGGAGATGCGAATGCTCTACTTGAATCTAACTTATTTTCAAATTTATATAGAGTGTACGCACCTTGCGACTCATGCGAAATTAGTGGTGTCATTTATGACGAATTTTTGAGTTGTAATGATGTTATTGATTATGGTTTAGGAATTTTTAAAAATAAATCAATTTCTCCTGTGAAAATTTTGGATTGTAATAGATTATCCAAATTATCATTTACTGGTAGTAATTCAAATTATGTCCATTCTGATTGTATGAAAATTACTTTTGCGGGCTCTGTGATTCCCGATTTTGTTTCAATTGATAATGTTACATACAGTGTGAGGCTTTATTATCCTAGGCTAATGCATTGTACTCGTTGCCTTTTGTTTGGACATACTTCAAATTATTGTTCAAACAAACCAAAATGCTCGAAATGTGGTGAACCTCATTTGTCATCAGAATGTGATAAACATTCTGATGTTTGTATTTATTGTAAATTAAATCATAGTTCAATCAAAGAGTGTTCAGTTTACAAAGCAAATCAACAAAAGTTCAATCAACAAATTAAATTAAAAAATCGTTTCTCTTATTCAGAAATTTTAAGGTGAAGATGAATCGAAGCCAAACCTCAAATTTTCAAGAGCACAAATCTGAAGAACCGAACACCAGTATGAGTTGAAAACTTAATCAATTGGTCACCTCCAGCGAGTGACCAATCGATTAAGTTTTCAGCTTAAACGGATGTTTGGTTTTCAAGATTGGTGCTCTTGAAATTTGACGTTTGGCTTTGATTTATCTTCACCTTAAAAGCTTCTGGAGATTTTGCTTCTGCTAATATTTATGAAACATTATCGGACTATGATGATGATAATTTAAATGAAAATTCTAATCAATTTATATACAAACCTCCAATCAAGAGAAAAAGAGCAAATTTGTTATCTGGTAAAATTAATGATAATTGTGATCCTCAGCCATCTACTTCATTTGATAAAAGTTTTCCTCCTCTTGATACTACTTCAAATCCCAAAAGTATACCAGGATTTCAAAGAGTAAATGATGATTGTTCCAACAATAATAATTCTAAAGAAAATATTGATGATTATGCAAAAAAAGTTGACAATCATGATAATTCTATTTTGAACATTTTGGAACAGGTAATAGATTTATTAGAATTAAATGATTTTTGGAAAAAACTGATTAAAAAATGTTTACCAGTTTTAGCTTTTCTTCTTGATAAATTAAATTCCTTTGGATCCCTCTTTTCTTCATTATTTTCTTTTTAATGGCTCCAATTGTTTCTAAGACCCTGAATGTTTTACAATGGAATTGTCGTAGTATAATTCCTAAACTTGATAGATTAAAATCATTGCTGTCAAATTACAATATTGATGTCTTTTGTTTGAATGAAACTTGGTTGGTTGAATGCAAAAACATACATATTTCGTCATATAATATTATTAGGAAAGATAGAAATACTTCATCTGGAGGGGTTCTTATTGGGATTCGTGATGGTATTCAGTTTAAATATTTGGATTTACCTCCTAATTCATCTGTAGAATGCATTGCTGTTACTATTACACATAATAACATTCAATTTTCGATTATTTGTTTTTACATTCCTCCAAATTCTGTTTTTTCTTTAACACAAATCAAAACTATTTTGGATAGTGTTCCTTCTCCATTTTATATATTAGGAGATTTTAATGCTCATAATATAGCATGGGGTAGTAATAATACTGATGGCAGGGGAAATTTGATAATGGAATTGGTTGATGAACTCAATTTAAATATCCTTAATGATGGATCATTCACTAGAATTGCTGTTCCACCTGCCCATCATACATGTATTGATTTATCTTTTTGTTCCAATACTTTATCGTTTTTTTCTTCTTGGAAAATTATTAATGATCCTAATGGTAGTGATCATCTACCTATTTTAATTGAAATTTCTTGTTCTAATTGTAATTCTACATGTAATGAATCATTTGTTCCTGATTTATATAAAAATATAGACTGGGAAAAATTTTCTGATCTAATTTCCTTTTCATTAATCAGTTTTGATTATTCTTTACCACCACTAGAAAATTATAAACAATTTTCTAAGACATTGAATCATTGTTTATTAAAATCTCAAAGTAAAAAAATTAAATCAACAAATATTTGCACTAAAAACAGACGTCATTCATTTTGGTGGGATAATGATTGTTCAATAGCACTTAAAAATAAATCTGAAGCTTTCAAAAAATTCCGTCGTATTGGATCAAGGGAAAATTATTTTTCATATTGTAAAGCTGAAGCTCAATTTACTCGAGTTACTAAATATTAAAAAAGAAATTATTGGAGAAATTTTGTTGAGAATCTTGATAGAAATTCTTCTTTGTCTTCTTTATGGTCGGTAGCTAGAAATTTGAGAAATTATAATTTTTCCCCTCCAAATATTTTAGAATATTCCGAGGATTGGATTGATACATTTGCATCTAAAATTTGTCCAGCTTTTGTTCCTCGCGCTACTTCTTTCAAAAATAATCAAAAATATAATTATTTTCCTGAGCTTTGTGCATTGTTTTCCTTAGAAGAGCTAGATTTAGCGTTATCTATTACTAAAAACACTTCACCAGGAATAGATAACATAAAATTTATTGTATTGCAAAATCTACCCCATGAAGGAAAGTCTCATTTATTGGCATTGTATAATTCATTTCTTCAGCAAAACATTTTCCCTTCTGAATGGCGTTCAATTAAGGTTGTTAGTATTGTAAAACCAGGCAAAGATCCTTCGTTGGTTGATAGTCGTAGACCAATTAGTTTATTGTCATGTCTTCGCAAACTCATGGAAAGAATGCCACTAAATCGTCTTGAATTATGGGCTGAAAATAATCAAATTTTATCATCTTCTCAATTTGGATTCAGGAAACGTTGTAGTACTCGTGATTGCACTGCCCTTTTAGCTTCGCAAATTAATCTTTGCTTTAATAGAAAGCAGGATATGGTTTCTACCTTTCTCGATGTTTCAGGAGCTTATGATTCTGTTTTAATGGATCTACTTTATTATAAATTAAATAGTTTTAAAATTCCATATATAATTACAAATTTTTTATACAATTTATTCTCTTTTAAAATAATGCATTTTTTTCATGATGGTTTTTCTAAACTTGTTCGTTACAGTTATTTTGGACTTCCTCAAGGTTCTTGTTTGAGTTCATTTTTATATAATTTATTTACGAGTGATATTTCTTCTGTTATTCCAAATGGTTGTCAATTTTATCAATTTGCTGATGATAAGGTTATTTCTATTTGTGGTAATAATAGAGAAATCATTCGTCATTTTATGCAAAATGCATTGGATAACATTGATATTTGGGCTCATAATAATGGATTTTCTTTTTCCGTGTCTAAAACCAAATTCATTTTATTTTCTCGCAAGCGTTCCCCTGTTAACATTCGTTTGTATCTTGATGGTCACGAAATTGAACAAGTTGATGAGTATAAGTATTTAGGATTATGGTTTGATTCGAAATTATCGTGGAATAAACATATTCAATACATTCAAGTTGTTTGTTCAAAGAGAATAAATTTTCTAAGGACCATTACAGGTACCTGGTGGGGTGCACATCCTTCTGATTTAATTACACTTTATAAAACCACTATTCGTTCTGTTTTGGAATATGGATGTTTTACTTTTGCAAGTTCGGTCCAATCCAAGTTTTGTAAACTTGAAAAAATTCAATATCGATGCTTAAGAATTTGTTTAAAATTGATGAATTCTACTCACACTAAATCTGTAGAAGTTTTAGCTGGAATTCATCCGTTGAAAATTCGTTTACATGAATTGAACTGTAAATTTATGATTCAATGCTTCAGTATAAACCATCCAATAGTTAATATACTGAAATGCTTACACGACATAAATCCTCATTGTAGAATTTTAGATTCTTTCAATTATTGTTGTTCTATAAATGTGGCACCAAATTCAAATCATTCTCTTCATTTTCATAGTTTTGGTATAGATATTCATTCATTTCAACCTAATATTGATTTGTCATTGCATGAAGAATTAAAACAAATTTCAAATACTGAATATTCTCGTTTTGCTCCATTATTTTTTAAACGTAAATTTATAGGTCTTGATGCCAAACAGTTTTATTTTTCAGATGGATCATTGACCCAAGGTATTGCTGGTTTTGGAGTGTATAATCATTATTCAGCATATTTTTTCAAACTCCAATCACCTTGTTCAATTTTCGTAGCTGAATTAACAGCCTTATATTTTACGTGTTCTTTGATTAAACAATTTTTACCCAATATTTTTATCATATGTTCAGACAGCTTGAGTTGTTTGAATGCAATTAAATCTATCAATTTTAAATCTAAAACTCATCATATCATTTTGAAACTTAAAGAAGAACTATTTTATCTACATACTCAGGGATACATTATTAAATTTGTTTGGGTTCCTTCTCATTCCAATATTTATGGTAATGAGCAGGCTGATTCATTAGCTAAATTGGGTGTTCGTTGTGGAATATGCTTTGATCGTCAAATTGCACCATCTGAATATTACACTGAATTAAAAAAACATTCTTTAAACAATTGGCAGATTTCTTGGAATTCTAGTGATAAAGGACGTTGGTGTCATTCTATTTTTCCTATTGTCAATCAAACTACATGGTTCAACAAATTATCTGTTGGAAGAAATTTTATTTGTACATTATCAAGAATAATTTCTAATCATTATATTTGTAATAGTCACTTATATCGTATAAATATAAGTGATTCTAATTTATGCGATTGTTGTGAAACTTATGAAGATATTGATCATATAGTTTTCCACTGTACTCGATATATTATTCCAAGAAATAAATTTGTTAGCGATTTAAAGACACATCATGATCATCTTCCTTCATCTGTACGAGACATATTAGGAAGTAGATTTCTACCATCTTTGAAATTACTTTATAGATTTTTAAATGATGCTTCGTATTATGTTTGATACTTGTTTCTTTTTTATTTCAGAATTGGTTTGAAGAAAATTTTTCCAGATCTGTCCCGTTTTGATGATTTCAAGTAGATTCTGGTTCCTGGTCCTCCTTGAAGATTTTGGCTCTGCTATGGATCAATGCCGTTTGAGCCTTTAGTTTATAATTTTTTTTTTATAACGATTTTAGAAAAGATGAAGAGGTTTTATGCCTTTTTGAGAACGATTTCTTTAATGATTATCACTCAAAGGGGCTTTTCCCTCTTTCTAAATTATTTAGTTAAAATAAATAAATAAAATAATAATTAATTTTCAAAAGTCACGGTTTACTAAGACATTTGTCGAGCTACCACAATATCTAACAAGATCAGAAATATTTCCACAACATATAGGCCTCTGGACTGTTTTGATTTCGTATGGGATTTTGACATTTACTGGCCTTGTTGTTTACAAATTTCAAGGTAGAGTGAAAGAGGCAGGAAGATTTTTGTGCGGAGCCCTATAGTAAGATCTGTTCTTTTGAATTAGACCGGTTGAGCTAGATTCGAATAACAAGTAGTACACAAAATGAGTTTTGGACGTAACAACATCGAAGAAGTTTGAAAAAATTAAAACTGTCCATTTCAGCTGACATCTCTAAAGATCACAGAAATCGATCTAGAGCTTTGGGCCACTGTGCGACGGACAGTAAAAATACCCAAGATTCTAAGGAAGTCCGCTCAAATTTTCTAATTAATTGCTTAATCATCACTTTACTCTGCCTCACACAACGCCATGCGAGCAGTATTGTTATCGTACCATTTGACCGCTTTGTCTTGCGTTCGCTCGCACTTGACACTGACAGATATGTACATAAATTTCCGGCCAAATCGCCGAATCTTTTCTGCTCTGCCGTCACTACATATTTTGTTTTGGTCGCTATACCGTCGCGCTTTTTTTGTGGGTGGCGTCAACGTCGGCAATCGTTTGTGCCATTAGGCCCATTATAAGGCCGTAAAGTTGTCGTTGCCTAAATGAGGATGAATTTGTAGCTCGCACAATGTGTACAGAATGGACATATTAGTCGGATTCTAGTACTACATTCGGTCCCTTGGTATCACACTCGGCGTAACGAAGTTTAGGTCTTCAATTCGTCCTTGATCCAATCAACGAAAATTCTATCAAATTCTTAACGAGGATTTATTTATCATAGCTGTGGGCGTGTCACGTGTCGATAATAATGCTGCTGAAATTGTTGCTCTCCTGTTGCTATTCTTGGATGCATCCGAGCTGTTTACTTTGTGCCATCCATCTTACCAGCATCCGAAAAAAAAAAACAAACTTTGACTATTTTCATCATCCATTATTTTCGAACGCGCGTGAACTGATGTTACTCGCACACAGAAACGCTCTTGGTTTGTCATGTTTTCTAAATTTGTGACAGCCACTTGAAAACATATTTCGCTTTGGAGTGCTAAGTATCACTACGGCGTGTCTTACGACAGACATTTGAACAAAACATCGCTAAACTAAATAAGGGATCCATAGTGTTCGATGCCTTTCGCACCATAGTGCACCAATGTGCGAATTTAGCGCAATCTACGTCTAAGTTTTTGATCATCGCCAACAAGAGTGCGTAGTAGGCTGGGTGGTCGTCTTTCCCATCGCCAAGGCGGAAAAAATAACGATTGCTTTTAGGTGTTGTGCTTTGCTTTGAAACGTAGTAGGCGTGGATTATGGTGATGGCTTAGCTCCTTGTACGGCACCAAATTGACAAATGAGAGATGGGATGTAGTTGCCCGCATGAGAACGACATCATCAACGAGGAAGTTATCCGTCCATTACACACAGAGAGGTCATTAGATTATTAAAATAAGCAATGTTTTGTCGTCATGGTAAAATGTTCAATTTATCATCGTAGCTATGACCTCATGATGAGGAGCATGCTGTTAGTACACTGCTAACGCTACGCGGCTTACCTTAGCTGAAATTTACTTGATTGGGTAAGTGGTAAGCAGACGAGGGTATACATTTAGGCGAATTTGATTGTTGATCGTTGTTCGGGATGATCTACAGTCGCCCTACGGATGTGGGTCAGGGTTTATTGCATGTTTTATCAAACAGTGATTCAGTATACTGAAACCTCCGTTTGATTTCAATAATCGTTTCAGGTTACCGGAGAGAGTCTTTAACTTCATTCCATCAGATTTACTATCGTAACCAACCATTCTGGGTTGATACAGACTTATGTAATTATATAAAGAGCCGAATCACCGTTTACAACATCCAAATATTTTTGTTGTTCAAAAACATAACCAGTGATATTTCGTGAGGCTCATGGATGAGAATCATTGAAGTCATTGAAGTTTTTACCAGAGTCTATGAATGGAGAGTTGCGCGAAGAGACTTCTTCGAATGGTTGTTCTTCCTTGTCTTCGAAAATAGCCCCTATCTGTTTTGCTGGTCTGCTCGATAGGTAGACGGTTTGACAGTTCGATAGGTAGATTTGGTTTCACTCTTCGCGCAACTCTCCATTCATAGACTCTGGTTTTTACAGCTATGAAATTTCCGTTGATTTCTCACTCCTACTACTGATAAAAGTTATTCGAGAATTTCGATAAGCCTGTAACCATTACCAGAGACCTTTCTAATCTATTTTCTTTTTCTCCTTTCCAGCGTTACGTTCTAAAGCTAGGTAAGCTGTTCCGCTCAAGAAAAGTAAAAATTTCTGTCCAAGAAATGGTCAAGAAATTTCCTACAGTGAGCTCCATTTGAATTGACATTTCTTTTCAACTGCGTACTGCGATCAAAGAAAAATACTTTTCTTGAGTATTTCATGCAAGAAATTTCTCACGCATCGAGATAGGCGATTACTTTTCTGTTGAAGTGCATACTTCGCTTAAGTGGGAAATGTAGCGTGACATAATTTGTGTACCATCCCTTAGCTTCAATTTCAGACATATTTTATCATATTGCCACCTTTAAACTTTTTATGAATGCCAATTCTGAGCGCTATTATTGCGTTTAATGTATGTTCTTGATTGAGGCCTTCCTTAGCCGAGTGGTTTGAGTCCGCGGCTTCAAGGCACAACCATGCTGAAGGTGTGTGGGTTCGATTCCCGGTCGATCCAGGATCTTTTAGTAATGGAAATTTTCTTGATTTATCTGGGCATAAAGTATGATCGTACCTTCCACACGATATACGAATACATACAAAAATGGCAACTTTGGCAAAGAAAGCTCTTAGTTAACAACTGTGGAAGTGCTCAAAAGAACACTAAGCTACGAAGCAGGCTGTGTTCCAGTGGGAACACAATGCCAAGAAGAAGAAAAAGCATCATTCTTTTCAAAATTAAATTTACGAAAAGTTTGTTGAACATCCAATTTGTCTTAAATCAAAACTAGTCTTAGTTAAAAGTAGTTTTCTCTAAATTTTTCCTCTTTTTACTAAAAAAAATCATCTTAACTTGACCATAACTTCACAAAAACTCATCCGAATCCAAATCTTTTTCAATGCTTTTGAAGTTTATTTAGTTGTTTAAACTGTACATGCATCAAGCATAATCAAAAACTGTTTTAATTTTAAAGTACACAGAAACATGATTTTTAATGAAAAAATCTTTTTTTTTATGTACAACTGTTAATATTTCTATGCAAAACTGACCCAAATAAAAGTGAAATAGTTCAAAATCATTATTAGACATCTAAAACTAGAAAGCATGGAAAGTCTGTGATGCCAACGACACATTAAGCATCCTTGAAAGGGATTGCTGTTTGGTACTGACCCAATCAAATTCGCCCCACTGATCGATTTAACCCCGGATTACGGTACACACAATCATTCCACAATATCTGCACACGCTAAACTTCATCCGCTCAAAAATGAGTGCTGAGTACACAAAATCGACCTCTCTTCATGCAGCACAGATTCTGTGCAAAGGGGGCTGTACACAGTTTTGTGCAAACGGTGGTAAACAAACCGAATGAGTGAAATGCGCACAGAGGAGGAACGTTTGGAATGCGGAATACGCTTCAATTTTTGTCTTGGCTTCTGAAAACATTGAAAATACATTCAAATTTTAAAGTTTTCAGAGATTTTTTCATTCGAATAGCCGAAGCGGAAGCAAATGGGGAAAAAACTTCCGCATTTGCGACCATCTTCAGCCTTTTCGCTGGAAAAATCCCAGAAAACTCCCAACCAACGGCCAACTGTTTGCTACCGTGCGGGAGATGACTGACAGTTCCATTTCCATCGATCCGCGCACAGCCAATGGCCAACACATCGGTTACACACAGCATGAGTGCGACTTACACAGAATTTTCACTCAGCCAGCCAGTCCTGCATTGGTTGCCTCATTCTGTGTAGTTTTAACCTGAGACGAGACTCGCGAAGACGGTCTTCTTTTTCTGTGATTGCTGAGTTTTTTTCTTATTCCACTTTGTGTTTATACCAGGCGTTGCAGAATTCGCTCTCATTTGAGTATGAAGCACGATCAAAGCAAGCAAAGACAAACATCGCATCTGTTGCAGTCCACGATCGTCATTGTATCGCAAGGTGTAACAAGTCTGATAAATGGAAGCAGCGAGCGAGTCCCCAATGAGAGAGCGATGATAAAATCCATTTTTCTCGCTTGTTTACCGTTGGGGATAGGTGTTTTTCTTTACTGGCACGATAAACAATCCACGAACTTCCAATAGCAATAGTGCCCCCCAGGCTTGGAGCATGTTTAGAGGGGTTTTATCGTGCACTACTATCCCCCCAATCTGATCAAAGTTGTAGCAGTATACGATAAACAGTCACTCATAATATGCAGCATGTTATGATAGTTACAGAGAGCGATACGTGAGAGATTCTCTCAATTTTCTCTGGATTCAATCCCTGGTTTATACCAATTAGGCGCATGTTGTTCAAATCCTCATATGAACCTCTCAGCAAAAAATGATTGAGTTTGCATCACATCGAATCATAAATAGCCGTTTGAGTGAAATTTCATGCCAGCAAACGTAGCAGACATTAGAAATAATTAATCTTCTGCTTATATTTATCAGCAACTTTGGAAAAAACTGCTCCGCCGACTGAGGTTTTTAATAACAGTTTACTTTGAACACAATACTTTTCACTTTTTCAGCCATAAAAACGGTGCTTCGTGAAGCCCAAGCAGGACAGTTCGGTTTTGCGTCGTCCGATAAATTTTGCTCAAAGTTTCGCGCGTGTTTTCGTCGTCGGAGATTTTTTTTTCCTGTTTTGGAGCGTCTTGCTGGGTAGTGTTTCGTTAAGCCCAAGCAGGGCAGTTCGGTTTTGCGTCGTCCGATAGATTTTGCTCACGGTTTCACGCGTTTTTTCGTCGCCGGAGATTTTTTTTTCCTGTTTTGGATTGTTTTGCTGGGTTGGTATTTGGGAAGGCTCAAGCAAGACGGTTTGTTTTCGGGACGCCAAGAAGTTTTTCTGTCAGTGTCAGTTTTGTGTTCAGTCGAGAATGGATTACCAACTGGTGAGTTCGTTTCATGCTTATGGTAACACATTTTTTCTTGAAAGCGTAACTTTTATGTAATATTAAAACAAACTTTGTATGGTTCGTCACTATAAGTGTCGGCATTATGCTTTTTTCTTATACAATTTCAATATACATATATTTTTCTCTTTTTGACATTATTAAAAATTATCTTTTGAATTGTTCGACATTCGTATTTTCTAAAACTTCTACCATATCGAGACAAAATGCACAGTAATACTCATATGTAATTTTCAAACAAACTTTGTATGGTTCGTCACTACAAGTGTCGGCATTATTCCTGTTTCATATGATTTAAAATATATACATGTAATTTTCAGTTTTCGTGATTAATGAAAACGTCTTTTGAATTGCTCGACATTAGATGTTGACGTATTATTTAAAGCTTCTACCAAAAACTTCTCGAGACAAAAATATAAAACTAGCTTCAAATATAAGTCGTATATTTCCCCCTTGTCCATGGATTGCATCACCGACCAGAGGTGACTCCCAGATCTTTTCCTCTCTCACTAATAAACACCCTTCCCGTGGTGATTGTGGAGATGCAGAGGTATTCTCGGTCTCTAGAAGCAACAATCATTACACCCTAACATTCCTTCCCCATCCCAACTGACTGTAAGGACTTGGCCGGCGCCGTTATTGATCAATAATATTAGATCTGCTAAAATTGCACTTCGAGAGTAAGCGGAAGCTCCCAACCCTTATTCATTTGGATCGTAGTGCAATTCTTACCAGTTCCGATCAATCACGGAGTAGCAACCATTGACATTTACAGTCAGTCTATGCTATGCTATGCATAAAAACGGTGGGCTGCATTTGACGTTTCGTGAGAGGGGAATCTGGGCTGCATATGACGTTGATATTTTTCCTCTTCGCGAGTATCTCTCAGGTTTTAACACATGCCTGCGTGAAGCTGTCTTAGCGTGTAGAGATCTGCTCCGCACATGTCATGATTGAAATTTTCATGCAAAATCACTCAATCAATCTCAAGCCGCCAAAAATGATTCAGTCGAAGAACTCGTCAAAACCGAATGTTGTTGTTTACGTTAGAAAGTATTACCAGTAGCGTAGCTAGGGGGTGCGGCGGGTGCGGGCCGCATCGGGCCCCGTATTCATAGGGGCCCCAAAATTGTGGAGAGTTTTATTTAATACTGGGTAACCCCGTTGGTTTGACCACATTTAATCTGAACACTTTTTAATTTGTACCCCGCTAATTTGCACATCGTTCAGATTAAAAATGGTTCAAACGTCATTTAGCTCATGGAACGCAGTAAAGTGGAATGGAACGCTGTGGAACGGAAAGCAGAATCAAAACAGTGAACAGTGAAGGAGGTGACCAGAAACACGTTTCTAGGGTGACTAGATGTTCAAATTAAAAATGAACCCCGATGGTTTGCATGAGGTATCGTTCAAATTAACGGGGGTGTACGGTATTATGATATTGATTTCTTGAAAACTAACACATAAACAAGCGGATAAAATATCAGTTTGAAGATGACCTTGTTCGGCAATATGTAGAGGCCCCATGATCAATGTTATAAGTGATTAGAGCAGCCAAATACCTATTCAAAATTCATTCTCGATAACTCGGTTCAATTTTATAATTCAGACGGATCTACCTAAGTGCACGAGGCCCATAAATGTATGTGGAACTGATTTGTAGGTATGTTATAGACCATATTCTTAGTAGCCGTCCTACAGGGTGTCGGCAAATTATCCGAACAGCAAAATATTAGAAAGATGATCTCGCATTGAAAACAATGAAAAATCAATGTCCATGTACCATTTATAATACATCTATATGTTAACACAAAATACAACTTTAAAAAATTTCAAAATAATTGCATGTTACTGAGATAGGCAAATTTAAATTTTTCGGAGACGTTTTTCCTGAGGGCCGCTAGTCATACTGGTGATGTGTTATCCCTAAAACCTAAAAGAGAAGAATTCAAATGTCCTATTATTATTCGAAGTAATCTACAGGTTAATGGCTTCAAGTAAGACTGGAAATAGAAAATTGTACGGTTCAAATCCAGTGAGTTCTATGGACATTTCTGTTCCGTCATAAAGCTCAGAAAACAGCTCCTTTTAAGACACCTCAATACATTTGGGTTGGTTTGGCAATTATTTGAAATCTGAAATGTGTCAAACTTACTTCTTAAGAATATAATAAGCCGATGTTTAAAACCATGCAAGAATATTGGGTTTATTATGTTTGATTGAACAGAGCCATGTCTTCAAAGTTTGTACGGATAATTTGCGGACACCCTGTATTAAGGGCTTAAGCATGATGATGAAATTCAAATAGTATGTCAGTGTCAAAAACCTTAATATTGCTTTACTTTACAATGTGAAGTGTTCTGAAGTATAGTCCAGTAAAAAGTAAATTTTGATATCAACCATTAATTTTTTAACATAAATCTGAAGCTCTTCCTTTGTCCTATTATTACGGTATACCAAAAACATATATTTAATTGCATTCAGTATATTTTCAACGTCACACAATGTTCGAGCATTGGAATTATGCTTCCTCTATGTCAATGACACTGGACGGTACTGTCAGTTTGTGTGACTTTGGACAATTCTATAAAGAATTGTAATTGATTACTTTATGTCATGATTCGATAACAAACCAACTGAAAAGAATATTTTTTGGCCGGTTCCGCCTCCTTTTCCATCACAGCTGTATAATATTAATGCAATAGATTAGGTTTTCTATCTGAGACCACTAGTCGCTGCATGTGTGATTGACACAACATAATGTCACAATATCGTATCATAGTAAATACTTTTATATTAAATTTAGGGGAGGGATTATTAGAGTATGTTTAAAACTACAATATGAACTTTAAAACTTCACTTTTGCAAAAAAAAAAAATACTAAAATCACTTGTGAGGCGACTTACACACTTCTTCAGTGTCGAGTGCTCGACTTGAAGAGAACATCGCATGGATCTATTATTTATACTAGAAAAAAGTGTGTGGGTATGTTAGAACTAGATTCTACCTGTAATCGTATACAGGGGGTCATTTTTTAATTGTGTACCTAATCAAAAGAAAGGATTGTCAAAATTAAAAATTCCTGCTTGTTTGGCAGGTGGTCAATTAATGTGTTTATGTATAGTGTGTGTGAAGGTTAGGTATAAGTTTAAACAGCCAAGAGTACCCATTTTCTTGATCTTTGTTTAGTAATTTATTGTTGTTTTGTTTGAAAATTTCCATGCTTTCCGCTACGTCAAGCTTCCAAGGATTTGAAATATGTCTTAAGAGTTTGATATTTTTGGTGTTAAGAAAATGTTGTTCATTGTAAATATGTTCTGCAACTTTTGATTTTAAATGGTATACATGTCCTTTTTCTGTGTCTTCAATTTGTAGTTTTAATAGAAAACATGTTTTGAGCAATTACATTTAGTATGACTATTGGAATTTCGAATTTTTGAATGTGATCTTCAGATACCGCAAGAAGCTATTTTCGTTGTCCCAGTATTGCGGTATATGCTTCTACTCTAAAATATAGATTTTTTCCTTAAAATTCAACATCTACTATGTAACTACATCCATCATGAACTGATATAACTGCTGCATGTAATTGTTTTTATTCCACACTTAAAAAATCACGCTTATGAAATTCGTTCTGTAGATAGGAGAATCGGTTAAAAATAAAGGTTCTTCTTGGTACATCATTTAAACTGTTCCTCCAATGATGAAAACCGTTAAATTTTGAAAGAGTTCATATATTTTAGCTTGGGAATACTATAAATTTCCATCATCATCAATAATACCCATAGAAAACAGAGTTTTCGATTAATAATGAGGATTTAATTCTTATACCGCAATTATGGGAATACCGCAATAATGGGCAAATTACCCTAGCCGATTTTTATTTCAACCACAGTTGAAAATAAATCAGTTACCATCTTAGGAACATGGTTTGTACACATTCAAGAATAGTAGTAGATCTCATTTTAGAAGTTTGGTCTCTATTTTAATGCAAATTTCTTTTTTAACGGTAGGTCTTGAAAGCCTCTCCTTTAGGCAAAATTTTCTTTAAAGTCACTTTTTCCTTTATTCTGCTTGCAGTAAATTTTGCTTCAAGAGGTTTCAGAGATACCTTCAGAGACGTCGTATATTATTTCCATAGGTTCTTCGGGAATTACTTTTCAGATTCCTCGAGGAAAAAAATAAGAAAATCCAGTGATTTATACAAAGATCTCTTCAGGAAAACTTCTGAGTTCTCCTTCAGAAATTTTTCTATAGATTCCACCACCCAGTCTCGTAAAAACTCTTACAGCGTTGTTTAAGGGATTGTTAGAGGATATTTTTCGTAATTTGCTCCAGGAAATCCATGAGCACTATACAACGCTTATCATGACTTTTTCTATTTCCTCAGTAGTAACTATACAACGTCTTTCAAAGTTTCCTACAGAAGTTTTTTTTTTTTAAAGACACTGATACGTTAATGCTTCCACTGGAAGGAAGCACCACACTAGACAACGGACTAGCATGCAACGCCCAGTGGCATAGTCGGAAAACAGTCCTCACGAAAAGTTTACCGGCCTGAGGCGGGAATCGAATCCACACTCCCTAGCACGATGCGGCTAAATGCCTGGTGACACTAACCGCACGGCTACGAAGCCCACAAGTTATCTCAAGAAAAAAAAAAACATTCTTCATTTCTTGACAACATTAATTTGGCGATTTTTCCAGGAAGATCTACGAGAACTCCTATGCCAGTTCCTAGAGTTATTCTTTATCTAGATTCTTTCAAGCATTTATCCACATTTTCCCTAGGAGTTGCTTCTAAAATTCTTCCTGGGATTATACGAGGATACATAATTATTACTCTTCTAAGAATTCCTCTTCAAATTTGACCAAGATTCAAGATTTCTCCCACGTTTCATGCAAAATTACTCCTGCGGATCTTCCAAACAATTTATCGTCTATTTTTTGACATCTCTTGGCAAATCTTAGCAGTCACTGGAGTAATTCTTAATGGAATTCTCTGGTTGAAATCTGAACGATAATTTTTAAGGAAATTCTAGAAAATCCCTGGAGCAAATAAAAGTTGAAACCTTGAAGATGTTGTAAACGAGAATCTTGTTGGAAGTTTGAAAAAAAGATGGTAAAATCATTGGATATATTCCTTAAGCACGTATGATTTTCTTGAAAAAAAAAATCTGAAATAATCTTTGAATGAATATATGTTCGACCCGAGATGAACTAGCCCAGGGCTAAAAATCTCGTTAATAAAGATAGAAAAAAAAAAATAGATATATGTTCGAATATCTGTGGTTATTTCTATGGTAATTCATTATAAGCAAATTTATCTATCTTAAAGGCATTTATTTCATCAAGAATTTCAAAATCAATGTTCAAACTTTCTTAGAATACCTAATTAATTTGAAATTAATCATTGCTTTCCATATCAATCCATATCTTGATAATTTTCAGTAAACTTATGTGTTTCTGAACAAGAATTAAGAAAAGATTAATTGACATTTTAGCCATTATACTGCCACGACAACATATCAACATTGGTTACATCACTTTAGTCATAATTCTACAAAAGCTATTTGTTTAACCCGTATAGGCCTGAGTGAAAGCAAAAATTCTAAAACCCTCACCGCTCAGCGAATTCTTAACGGATTCAAATGATTTTTTATCAGTTCACTGGCCCACATATCTAGTTTCTGGAAGTGGCCAGAGGAACTCAGAAATATTCCTGTGGCCGGAGTTATTCTGGTGGGTCACTGGGTCAAGTCGGGTAAAAAAGGGCTTTTTTTTTGGGACATACCAAATAACCTTTATTTATTTGCAATGACAATTATTTTAATTTGCATAAATCATTAAGATCTGATATTCAACATTATAAATTAAGAGTTTTGCACCGTTTAAAATATACCTGATGTGGCCATTCGGACGTAACGCCCGGAAGAACCAGCTGTAGATTCGTTGGATACTAAACCGTTTCAGCTCTCGAAAAGTAGAAATCAAACATAACTGTGCACTAAAATGCGTTCCCATAAGCTTGGCACAGATGTTCAGATACAAATTGACCACTTTATCATAAATTTGAGGCGTCCCGGGACCCGAAAATGGTCATTTGTATGACTAATCTAATGTAAAACTCATAGTTTTCCAATTCAATCGTTTCTCAAAAGGTTGACACTGATGCAATTTTCTTAAAATTCCGTCATGTAGTGGCCACATTATAGCCGATTCCGGAAATTAGCTGTGACTTGAAATTTGCCTACCTTCAGGGGCACAAACGCACAGTACCCTTCTTACCCGACCTGACCCAGTGATCCACCGGAATAACTCCGGCCACAAGAATATTTCCGAGTTCCTCTGTCTACTTCTAGAAACTAGATATGTGTGCCAGTATACTGACAAAAAATCATTTGAATCCATTAAGAATTCGCTGAGCGGTGAGGGTTTTAGAATTTTTGCTTCCACTCAGGCCTATACGGGTTAATGTTTATTTCAAAAGTCGATTCCACATAAGCGTCTTGCATCTAGACGGCGCCTTAATTTTGCGGGCCCTTAAATCAAACTCCGCACCGGGCCTCAAAAACCCTAGCTACGCCACTGAGTATTACTACAGGCCTACTAGGCTAATGCGAGTAGCTACTATAAAATCACCGTCGAATTTACGGAAGCCAAGCTTCCGTGACAATAAACGCACTCTCCGTCTCCACATATCCGATTAACCCGAGCGACGACGCATCCATGCAATCATCATCAGCTTCATCAACCGCGCGTCGCGTCGGCTCCAATCAATAATACGGTAATCTCTCAATCAAAGCTGCTCTTAGACGCGCCTATATTTCTCCAAACCATTAACCGACCACAAAAACGAAAGCCATCCCAAATGAATTGACGGTAATAAAGATTAACGGCCTGGCGGGGCTGACTCTAACCACCATCAAACTGAACGACGAGCTGGGAGGTGCAGAAGCATATTTCTCGCCTTGTTCAAAACTCCGCTCAAGATCCGCTCCAAGCGAGATGCGTTCGTGAGCCGTCGTCGTCACTGTTGTCTTCGTCGTCGCATGTAAGACTTAAGTAGCTACATACGTGTACAAACATATCTCTTCACCTTCTACAAGGCGAAACGAGCATCGAACCAGCCTGGACTGCCTGGACTGGAACCGAGTGAGCCGAGAGGAAAAGCACTTGTCTAATGTTTATCTGTTTTACTACCCATGGGTTTTTATAGCACGCTTTGGATCAGTGGCGTAGCAAGGGTTGAAACATTGGAACACATATCGAATTGAAAACAAGTTTTAAGCTTAAAAGGATGTTTGATTCTTCAAATTAGTGCTCCTTGAAAGTTGAAGTTTGGCTTAGATTATGTAAAAGCATTTTTTTTTCCTTGAGCAGGTTTATTTAATTCACATGTAATAAAAACCTAAACTGGTCGCTAGAAACCCAAACCACACCCCCTAGCTACGCCACTGCTTCGGACTGCTGCGATTAGTGTGCGTTGCGCGCGCGTCTTCTTCTGCACCACACCATGTGCAAGTGCATTTCGCTTCGGAAAACATAGAACTTGAACGCGGCACACTATGTCTGGGTCTCGTGCGAGAGCATTCCAACGACGCTTCCAGCCAATGCCTACTCCGGTTGTCGAGCTTGTATGTATACTGTGGATGCATTTTGTTCGAATTCTCCCCGCTGCATCGCCTGCTTAGATGCTAGCCAGCACTCGGCGGCGCAAGCTAGCGGCTTCTCTGAAGCGAAGAAATTCCACTCGGGTTTCCGTTTTCGTGCGCTAAGCCATCTATCCATCTCCATCGATCGTCGTTGTCATCATCGCTGCCCATTAGGGCGGCTAGAGTGTCCATTTCCCGGCCATTTTGCTCGTCCCGGGATTCGGGACAAAAATCTATGTTTGTCCCGGGAAATCCCGGGATCCCGGGATTTATCAAATTTTCAATAAAACCAGCATTTCGGTTGAAATGGAAGTACAAATTTAACAATACATTTTTTTTCTATGAAATAAACAGATAATGTAACTTTTCAAAATAATATGTTTATTATAGCAATCACATTTCAGATAACACTTTCTTATTCTGATGAAGTAACCTAACAAAAATCAAAACTTAGCTTGACTATTTACGGGTTTGCTATGGATTTTTTCAAATTCTCTATGACACTTATGCATGGAAGTATGATAAAAACTTTAGTCATAATTTTAAAGCAATTTGCTTCAAACATTTGAAAAGTCATAAAAACTTTAGAACCAAAGAAACGATTAAAGATCATTAAAAGTTTTGCACATCATGCTAAAAGGCAATTACTGAAAAATATTTACTGCCGTGAATCGCAAGTTAGTCCCATCTGCATTTTGGGCAAAATTGAGTTGATATCAGTTTTCATTATATCTTCTAATGAACTTTCAGCTGCACTAACGAGAAATCACGTTTTGTTCAGTAAAATTAGGAAAAAAAATACCAAGTCGAGTTGTCTTATAATGCAAAGTAAATGTCAGCATGTCAGTCCCACTGCAGACGTGTAACACAAAAATGAAACTTTCATAGAGATCGAAACATGTTCCAATCTCCTGGAATTTTTTGAATATTTGTATGGAAAACGAGATTGAAAACTTCTCAGTCAAGTAGGCATTGCTACTTTTTACAGATGGTACTGACTTGCGATTTGCGGCAGTTGAGGTGTACTTTCAAATTTGTTATCTCAGCATAGGCTTATTAAAACGGCTAATGTTGAAAAGAAAACAATTAAAACTTAGCAACTAGACAAATAAAAATGTGTGTGACCTGCTTGGTGACTTGATCTTTTCATGAAAATAATGACTCGTTTATTCTCTTTTTCATTATGCTTTTCTACTTTATCAAAAAAAAACGTTGATAGTAAGGAAGAATGTCATTGTTTTTCATTGAAATTTAGTGTTTTTTATTAAATTCTACATACATTTCGGGAATCCCGGGATTCCCGGGATGTCAGAAATGAAATCCCGGGAAACGGGAAATCCCGAAAATTGTCAAATCCCGGGATTTTTTGTCCCGGGATGTCCCGGGATGGACACTCTAGGCGGCACTGACTGTGAAGCACCTTCTTCATCGTCATCATCGCCGTCATGACGATGGAAGGTAACTAGTATATCCGAAATGAAATGCATGTCTTCGACAAAAACACCATCGCACAAGACGTGACTGATTATGCTGCTTTTCCTAATGATTCTTCGCTTCGTTTCCGATCGTGCTTTCGGTGTGGAGTGCGCTTGTGGAGTAGAGTTTTGACTTGAGTGAGTCACGTTAAGATTAGGGCCTCGCGAGGGCGCCAACCAGCCAGCGGTAGTCTCTTGGAGCGATTATGGAAATGGGTTTTTGAATATTCAAGGTTTTGTTTTATGGATTGATGTTTTCTTTTCTGGGACGATTACATTATAATCTGTTCACGCCTACGGGCTAGGTTCGGGTAGGTAGCTGAGTTCACACGGTTCCGATGGAATAGGAAGCTTAAAATGGATGCGGGTTTAGGGATCAAGTCAGACATTACCAATTCGTTGAAGACTAGAATTGTGTTCTGAACGATTACAGTCATCTCTCCCTTACTCGATATTGAAGGGACCATTGAGTTAGGGAGGTATCGAGTTACAGAACACAAAAGCAGTGCAACTGCGTTCCAAGGGACCATCGAGTTAGCCATGAAAACCAACTTTTACTATGGTTCTCTAATTCGATATCGAGATACGGAATATCGAGTAAGGGAGAATTATGTAACTGTATATCCATAATCTATATATAATTAATCAAACACATCGAATAATATTGCTGTTAGCGTTTGACGTGCAAATCCAGTCGAAGTAAGCTTCAAATGCGGTAACACAAAGTAATCAAAGGATACTTAGCAACCATGATCCATATCACCGCCAACCAAGCAAAGAAAACCAAATTTTGATTTCGCTTTCCTTGTTAAAAATCTTACCGCGTTTGGTGTTCCCGCATTTGATATTTGCATTTCAAACGCACACAGCAATATGTTGCATTTGTTTTGATTGATACATTACATTTGATTTTCGTTCTATGTACTACTAATAGATTTCTTCGATGACTTCAAAAAATTCGAAGCAAGCTTTTCAACAATAAATTATTCTCTATATTGAATTTATTGTTAATATTTTAATTGGTTTTCCTAATGTAATGCAATTCAGGTTTCATGAACGACAGATAGTTTTTGTTTTGCGAGAAGTAACTTATAGTAATGGAGTTAGTGCGAATACTTTACTTTAAATTTCTTGACTTCAACTGACATTGTACATTGTGTATTACCTGTAATAAAAAAGAGAAAAAATGTTATTAAATGCTACAGTATTTAGATTAGAATAATATATGTTTGAAAAGAACACGTTAGTTAATAACATTATCATACGCTAGTAGTTAGAATTCCACAGCTGGTTCGTTAAATAACCATAATAAAGAATTATGGTTCATTAGGGATTGTTAATAATAGACTAAGTTTAAATCTATGTCAAACAAAATAAATTGAAATAAGATTAGTACAATTCACTGTACTAGTAAATGGATATGGAAAAGTGGGAAGTGTTTTTATCACTTTTGATATAGCTTATAAAACTATCGACTAAATAACTGTTACTGATAAAAGTAATTGTCAAATCACTTTTAGCTTACCGTTTTTTAATACTAATATAACCAAACTCAATTATGGGCGAAGAATGGGTTTTCACTATGGGATGAAAAGTTCATTGCACAAATCTAGAGAACCTGACAACCGTTCGCGCTGAAAATTTGATCGATTGGTCACCACTGGCGAGTTGAATTTTCAGCACAAACGATTTGATTGGTTCTCTAGATTTGCGTTCTTGAAAATTCGAGGTTTGACTACGATTCATTTTCACCTTGAACCCCACTAAACAAGCTCCAAACCAGGGGGACAATATAGAGCTTAGTAACAATAGAACACACGAAAACTCGTATACGCTCATCATACTCAGTTTGTTTTTGTTTTTCTTACGTTACGCAAATTCTGGAAACATGCGTTTTTTTTTAAATAAACGAGATTTATTTTAATTGATTTTTTTGGCTGGTCCATAGAGGAAATCATTCCAAAAAACCTGCAAAAACTTCCACAAATTCTTCCACGTTTCATCAGGTGATTTCTCTTGAATTTTGATGATACTAGCATTTTACTTTTGGTGACTTGTAATCAGAAGACACAGTGTGTTTGTTTGACAAATTGGGACATGACTTTGCGAAAAAAATACGCGTTCTAATGAGGTCGTAGAGCGTGCGACCGCACTGAGAGCTCAACGCATACTGAAATTCGTGCCGGCAAGTATTCGGCTTATAGGTATGCGGCTGTATCGGGAGATACAAATGCGAGCGTGTTGGGGGTTTGGCATCTAAATCCGAAAGGAACATGGATTTGCGAAAAGAGACGGGTTAATAGTTAGTACTCGGATTCAGTTTGGCTTTCTATTCCGCAGAATCATAAGGTGTTCTGTAGCTTAGTTGGTCAAAGCGCCGGTCTAGCGTACACGGATTCGTGAGTTCGAGTCTCACTAGAACGCGTATTTTCTCGCAAAGTCATGTCCCAATTTGTCAAACAAACACACTGTGTCTTCTGATTACAAGTTCCCAAAAGTATGTTTCAGACATACCAGCAAATCCAAAAAAAAAAACACTAGAATTCCACTAAAATTTTTTTCTTCTATCAGACATTAACCTACTCCTTAAATAACTTCAAGTTACTTAGAAAGTTTTTTGGGAATCTGAAAAGTGCTTTTTGTTGAATTATTTTATGAGCTTATTATTTTAAGTAAATTTTTACGATTAGAATCAAATTTGTTGTAGGATTCTTTCAAGAATTAATCAAGAAGTTGTTCTAGATAATCCCCACGATTTTCATAAGTTAGAGAAGAAGCCTCCAAGAAATTCTCGTTAGGTTTTATTTAAAGATTCCTCTATAATTTTTAGCAATTGATAATACGATTAAACATTAATGAACTTTTTGTTTTTTTTTCAGAGATTAAAAGGAAAATAACCATCGTCGTTTTAAAAATTTTCAAAACCAGTTTTTTTGCTCAAATTTGAAGCAATCTTCATGAAAATCTATCATTGCATTACACTTGCTATCTAAAATGCAATGATAGATTTTCATGAATATTTCTTAAAAATTGAACGAAAAAACTGGTTTTTCATTTTTGATGATTGCTGATGATTGAATGATGGATTCTTGAGCCTTAAGGGTTTTAAGAATATTTCCGAGGAGCTTGCTAATTTGATGTTTTTCGTAAAATTTTGAATAGCTGCCATGTTTGGTACCTTAATGGACTGATGCACGAGTTCACTATTTGACGTTTGAGCGGTGCCGTGTTATTTACGTGACCATGGTAACGAGTGAATTCGGCACCGCTCAAACGTCAAATTAGTGAACTTTTGCATTGGTCCATACAATGGTTCTTCTTCTTCTTCTTCTTCTTCTTTCTGGCGTTACGTCCCAACTGGGACAAAGCCTGCTTCTCAGATTAGTGTTCTTATGAGCAGTTCCACAGTTATTAACTGAGAGCTTTCTTTGCCGATTGACCATTTTTGCATGCGTATATTGTGTGGCAAGTACGAAGATACTCTATGCACTGGGAAGTCGAGACAATTTCCCACCCGAAAAGATCCTCGACCGGTGGGATTCGAACCCACGACCCTCAGCATGGTCATGCTAAATAGCTGCGCGTTTACCGCTACGGCTATCTGGGCCCGCAATGGTTCACTATAATATAACTGAGTTCCATGATTTTTCGAAGGGAGCTGTAAAAAAGTACCGTACTGCGTTGATTTGTACAACCGTTGAGAAATTATTCGAAATCCATTAATTTCATTAAGATTCATCATGATATTTTCTCAGATTCACTTTAACAATTCTATTAGGTATTCTTGTTCTTCTGTTTCAAATAAAATAGATAAGAGGATTTTTTTTTTTCAGACGATTTTTGAAGAATCAATCTTTGGATTTATCTAGAATTTTCCTCAAATACTCATCCCTTACTCGTACTGAAAAGTACGTGTGAAGTGTGTAAGTAAATATTACAAGCTTTTTTTTCAAATCCAATTCATAAAAACATATTTTCTCATGAATTTATTAGTAAATTATACCCGCAGATCTCAAAGACTTCCCAAGAAAAACTGTACAGATCTCTTAGAAACTACACCAGGTATTTTGCATAAAGTATTATCGACGAAATTACCAAGAATTATTCTTGAAAGTTGTCTGACGATGAACGCCTAAAGAAGTTTTTAAGTTTCTTTCTTCAAATGGTTCTCTGAGAATTCTTAGGACTTAGGTATATCGAATACCAAAGGAATAACTTCATGAATCTCTCTAATGATTCCGGGAGAAATTCCTGAAGTAGAAATACTGTTTAAGATTCAATAATGAAATAAATGAATACCGAATTCAGTACTATACCTTTCAATTCCACTGGAGTATGTATCCTTTGACAGATACGCGTGTTTCGACCTCAACTGTAAGACCGTCTTTTGTGGGTCGTCGTGTACTAAACTTGTTCATTATGCAATAATTCCTTCCACACATTTCTACAATATTTTTTTTACTTCTCTAGAACTTCCTGAAGAATTCTTTCAGGATTTAATTATTTTTTATGAAGAGTTCTTCAAAAGTCCTCTCTGAATGTCTGAAACTGCTTCAACTATTCATCGAGGAATTTCTATAAGTTTTTTTCAAGACGTTTCTTATAGAAGTTCTGCTGAAAATCTCACAAGAGAATTTTTTAATTATTATTAAAATACTTATAAAGGATTTTTTACTGGAGTTTTACTAATTCTACTAAAACTCATATATAGATCATGAATTATTCAAAAACTCATAGAATTTCTCTGTACAATCTTTCATAAATATTTCCTGATGTTATCCTATTTTTTTAACTTATTCCTCCATGTATTTTTAGTTTTCTTTATTGAATCAAAAATTTCCTAATTCATCATTAACTCCCTACAAAAAATTATATCACAACATTCTGAAAGGGTTTTCGCTATAGTTTCCGATGTAAAATTGAGACTCTTTCTATGTACTTTTTATTGCT
Source organism: Aedes aegypti (assembly GCF_002204515.2). NCBI lineage: Eukaryota > Metazoa > Arthropoda > Insecta > Diptera > Culicidae > Aedes > Aedes aegypti. The sequence continues at coordinate 46,062,104 of NC_035107.1, forward strand.
GCCTGTATAATAATCACTTAAACTTGTCATGGAATTTCTCTTGAGATACTTCTAGGAACACCTCTAAGAGCTTCAGAACAAAAATTACTTTAGAAATAATCTCAATTTCCTACCAGATTATTTCCGAGGATTCTTTGAAGAATTCGTCCAGAAGATTTTAGAAAAATAGTAATTTCTCAAGTCATTTCAATGGGCATAATGGGATCTTTGGCTTAGTATTTTTTGAGCAACTCCGAAATATCTTTTGAAGTATGACTGCAAATTTCTTCGATTATTTTGAAAGTATTTCCAAGTATTTTTCCAAAGACTGATCTAGAACTTTAAGAATTCTTCCAGCTTCTTTCAAAATGTTTTCGAGAGTTTTCACATAAATGAATTGTAGGGTGAAATTTGGAAGTCATATTATTGGTAATTTCTAGATCCACCCAAGATTTAATAATTTAATGGAAAAAACTGGTGAAATCTTGAAGTAAGTTTAAGAAAAGTTAATTGATTTAAAAATCAATAAGAATTGTGTATAGGAATCGTAGTAGACAACCCAAATATGTTTTCTCGGAACTAAAAAAATAATGCTAAAATATATGGTACAACATATTAAGAAATTTATTGACGAATTTCAAGAAGATTCTATGAGCAATTTCGGCAGGTATCCTTGAAGTCATTTCTATACAAATCTTTTGAAGAAATATCTAGAGCTATCTCTGAAGGAATTCGTATGCAAATTACTGAAGGAATGTATAGAGAAAATCATACAAGAGTTTGGGTGCGAATCCGTCAAGAAAATGTTCCGGGTTATTTCGAGGGCCAAATCTGACCATGTGAATCTGGATTTTCGATGAATATCCTTGCTGTTTTATTCTTATTACTACATGAGCCACTCATTTTGGACGCTTTTGGTACCAAGTATTTCATATTTAAGGCTAAGTAGCCCGTCATTCGTTTTGGCAACAATAATGACTTTTCTGCTTGCATTTCGAAGTGATAAAATTCAGTCTTGATAGTTTTTATTGACTTGAAAATGTATCACTGCACTATGGTCGGGCTCCATATAAAGGCGCGGCCAAAACTACCAAAACACTTTTTTGAGATTTTTATGGTTTTTATCATTTTAAAATATACCTCATGTATTGTACCATTATGATTCCTAATTGAAATTGTACTAAAATTTAAATTTCTTTGACTTTTATGACGTCAAACTGACTGAAGTCAAAAAATTGAAAAATGTTACAATAAAATAAAGTACAAAATTCATATTTAAGGAATGCAATATTTTCCCAAAGTTACGCACTATCTGAAAGCTTATGGTTCAACACTTTTATCGAGTATGAAGATGGAAAACAATATTTGGTTGAAGCTTTAATACTGTTCAATATTACACTTTAGTATGTTTGATGATTTTGAACATGAAAAACAACTCTTGTCGCGTCATGTCGCCGCAATTTCTAATATTGAACTTTAAAATGCATCCATAGATCTTACAAAAAACGTTTAAATTTTTTGCAGAAATTTGCTGATTTGCAGGTTAGAGCTATTTGAATAATTCAATATTTTCATACATTTTTACGATATTTTTCGTACAAAGTTGTAAAGTAAAATATATTTAACCACTCTTCATACATATTTTGATCAAACACGTTAAAATACAAACAAAATTTGTGCTTTCAGCTGAATTTAATTGCATTTCTAATAAAAAAAAACCTTTGAAAAAAATTACGTAATATGTGAATAATACCTTCTGAAACAATAAAAACGCCAAATAACATATTCAAATTACATATTTCATCGATTAAGGCGATGAAAGTAGTTTTGGCCAAACTTCGTTTTTTTCCGACCATTGTACGCGCTAACATGCACAAAGTATGTTGATACTTTTTCAGCTGTGTCAGTGCAGAACCAACTGATTTTCTTTGATTCGAAATCGTGAGATGAATTAGCAACAATTATCAACGACGCGTACAAATTTCAATGATGGCCTACTTCGCCTTAAACGGGAACTCAGATTGATGCTGGTCCACAGATTGACCAGGACCAGGTTTCATTTAAGGTGAAGTAGGCCGTCATTGAAATTTGTACGCGTCGTTGATGATTGTTGCTAATTCATCTCACGATTTCGAATCAAAGAAAATCAGTTGATTTTACACTGACACACCTGAAAAAGTATCAGCATACTTTATGCATGTTAGCGCGTACAGTGATACTTTTTTCAATTCAATATAAACTATCAAGGCTGAGTTTTATCACTTTGAAATGCAAGCTGAAAAGTCATCATTGTTACCAAAACGAATGACGGGCTACTTAGCCTTAACTAAAACAATCTTCTGAACATAGTTAGCATGATTAAGTTTGCTTTTGTTGACCGCAGCTCCACGGCACATTGAATTTTATGGGATAAATCAACTATTGCGATATTTTCTTCTTCCAACTCAGTTTTACGCGTGTTCCGGGTATAATTCATATATGTTAATGTGATGAGTTGTAACACAACAGTTGCTGCAATTCTGATGATTAAATTATACGACAATATATTTCAGTCGGCTTTAACTACCCAGAGTGAAGTCTCCGGTCAACGGGCCACTAATCGATTCAGCAGGCTTTTCCCGATCAGGAATGGTGCAAACCGTTAACTGATTCCGTTACCCAGTCGAGATATTCCATTTGGTCGCGTTTTGGATCCCTGTTTTCCCACTGTGAACGCTTCGAACATCTCTTGTCAGTGTGACTATTGTCGGCAGCCTCATTCTCTTCGGCAGCTTTTCCATAAGAGCTGCAGGCGAATCTCTTTGGCAGCTCCAAATCAATCGCATTTCAAGGTGTTTTCATTTGAACTGATGGCATCACTGGCAAAATTGTTTGTTCAGTCTCGGAAATCTCGTCAGCGGGAAGCTAACAGAGCGAAAAATTATCTGGATGTTTTCATTGGTGTGTTTTGATAGAAAAATACTGTGTATTTGGGGTTTGAAATTTGGTTGCCGATAATAGTCGAATGGTGCTGAAGGCGTAAGTCTCCCTATTATAAATAAAACTGCTTTTTTCAGTTTTGACATTTGGTTCAATTTCACTCCTTCACTGGCCTTAAGTATCATACTATGGACCTATGCACGGCTTCACTATTTGACGTTTTAGCGGTGCCGTGTTATTTATGTTGTCCTGGAAACCAGTGAATTCGGCACCGCTCAAACGTCAAATTGGTGAACTCGTGCATCGGTCCATATTGCTGTGTGCGTTTGAAAAGCAAATATCAAATGCGGGAATACCAAACGTTGCTAGGTTGGTGGTGATATGGATCATGGTTGCTTAGTATCCATAACAACTCCGTCTACTTGACTACTTTATGTTTCCGCATTTGTAGTAGTGATCCTTTATAGAGAGATAAGCGGAAGTAAAATGGAATGATTTGGCAACAGACCAGCAGTGCTGATTTTGCTCGGCGTCGAGAATAATATTGTAACACGGACATGACTTCCTCATTGCTATAAAGTGTATTTTGTTTCCTTATAGATCTTTGAGCTACATATCAAAACTAATAAACAGCCAAAAAATCAAAAAATTAAAAATCGCATTGACAAAAATTCAAAAAAGGAAAATATTTCATTTTTTTTGCTTCATGCAAAATTACTTTTACCGAAATAATTTCAAGCAGATTACATTACTCCTCCAGAAAAGTTCAAAACAAACATAACGCATGTTCGTTTGGCTCATACTTTGACAGCTCTCGCTGCTCGATTGGCTCACACTTTGACAGAAATGTCAGCTTCCGCGAATCTCTCTTATAAAGAATTTCTAATTTGTAGCTCAGTTGGCCTGGATTTGCACGTCAAACGTTAACAGCAATATTGTAAATTTTGCACCCTATCGGACGCGACGATTTGTAATCGTCGCCGGTAAAACCGTCGCCAAAATCGTCGCCAGCCAATCAATCGCTGTGAATTTGACGTTTCACCAGTCTTACCAACGCAATGGAAAATCACCTCCTTTGATTTATTTTCTGGCATTCGACGTTTCACCAGTTTTGTCAACATAGGGTGACCATCTCCTGGGGATTCAAAATCAGGACATTTTGCAATTTCCACGATTTTCCTTTGCAAATTCCAAAACATTTCAATTTTTTGAAGACACTTGTGTGTATTGACTTTTGATTTTGTCAGGCATCTGACAAGTATTTTTTCAATGTTATTATTTTAAGTCTGCCAAAAACCGCAGTAGGAATCCTCTTTACAAGACTGTCGCTTAAATCAAGCAGCTCGTCAGGAATCTATTGACAGGAATCCTTTACGAATCAACCGAGGGTCTATAAATATCCAGTTATCTATTAAATCCTGGAAAGCCTGCAACAATCTCGCCCTCAATGTTTTCAAAAAAAATCAGCTAGCATGTGATCAAGGTCTCGCTATTACGAATGTCAAAAATAGCCTAAGAATGTCAAAAGTATACTTCATAGAACCTAAAAATATATTTGATATCCGTTCTAAATCTTTTCAAAAAATTTATAAGAATCATGCAAGGAATTCCGCTTGGATTTTTTGAATCATCAACAGTTTTACAAAGAAGAATTCGTTAAGTTTCCATTGAGATCTCGTGATAATTTTCTAAGGATCTTGCTAGAAATGTATTAAGAGTCCTACCTAAAAATAAAAGTTATTGGGAGAAATCTGGCTAAGATTTTCACTGTAAACCGACAGTTTTTTCCTGGTCCTGGTTGATTTTTGTATTTTTGGTCATGGTTTTTATAAATATTAACCAAATGGTCGCTATGATAGTAAGCCCAAAAAAAAAACCTAAATTTCATATTGTTTTTTTTTAAAGATCTTCAATGATGGCAGAAAACGTGAACTTTTTCATTTGATATTTCTTTGAGTTCCAAAAATATGGCAAAATAATGAGAAAATGCCTTATTAGGATGCATAAAACTACTGTGCATTGCACGATTATTTATCGCGGCGGAGATCTTGAAAACTTCTTAAAATATGTGTAGATCGCCACAGGTACTTCAAATCGTTTTGGTGTCTTCTGCGCGATTATTCCTGATTGTCCAAAGCATGATCGCGCAGAAAACGATTTGAAGTACCTGCGGCGATCTACAAGCGTTTTTTAAGATAATCGGCGCGAGATTTTTTCGCGGCACGCATTATATTGCACAAAGATAGAAAACTGTTTTATGCTTACATGTTTGCTTCCATTTGTGCTAAAGCTAATTATTGGATAGCAATTATTCAGAATTCTGTGAAAATACACCAAACATGATGGCTTTTGTTTTAATACGAGCCCAAGTGTTTCTATTAACAACACCTGAAGGTGTTGTGATACCAGAGGCGCGTCCACGTTCTGAGCCATGGGTAGGACAAACTTTAACAAATATTTTGTGCACAGTGAAACAAAAAAAAAAAAAAAATGTTAATTCTATGGAATCTTAGGCTGGAAATTGAAAATTACTATATTTGAGCTGTGAACCGTTTCACCAGTTCGTTTAACTTTTAGTTAAAATTTGACAGCTCGATAGTTATTTCCCCTCCGGTTAGAAATAACCCTGCTCTGAAGTATGGTTAAACTTGACAGCTTGAAAGTTATGTTCTGCTCCCGTGAATTTGAGAATAACTAATCATCTGTCAACTTCGTTCTGAAATAACTACTCGAATGTCAAAGCTCAAATGGGTCGACCGCGATGTTCAATTTAACCATTTGAGGGGAAAATAACTATCGAAATGTCAAATTTTAACTAATAGTTAAACAAACTGGTGAAACGGTTCACAGCCTTAGGTGTTTAGACGCAAATAGTGTCAGCCATTACTTTAAGACGAAGAAAGTATTTCGTCTTTACATGGCACTATGGGCCAGGGACGCAATCTGGCGGGACATAATTAATAACTCGGTAACGAAGCGTTTCCGGTATTTGGTGTCTTCGGCAAAGCACGATGATGAAATTAAAATCGTATTGCAGTGTCCAAAATCTACATATTATACTATTTTGCAATGTTAAGTGTTAAAACTATCCTTAATCTGGAGTATAGTGAAGTAAAAAAGTAATTTTTGGAATCATACCTATATTTTTTTGACATAAATCCGAAGCTCTTCCTCTGTCCTATTATTGCGGTATTTTGTCCTATTATTGCGGTAGTTCCGTCCTATTATTGCGGTATACCAAAAATCATAAATTTTGTTACATTCAATATACATTCAATATCACACAATGTTCGAGCATTGAAATTATGCTCCCTCTATGCTAATGACATTGCACGGTATTGTCAGTTTGTGTGACTTTGGACATATCTATGAGAAAAACTAATTCATTACTTTATGTCACGATTCGAAAACAAATCAACAGAATCGAATGATTTTCTGCCGGTTTCGACTCCTCTTTCGTCATAGGTGGACATTGTTAAAGTGAATAGACAAGGTTCTTCCATCTGAGACCACTAGTCGCTATATAAGAAATGAATTTGTTGACTTAAGTATAAACTACAATTTTAATGCTTTTAAAAATATTTTCCACTAGCAACACATTTTAAAAAGATTGCTTCTTTGCGATCATCTTGTATCTTAGTTTTTCAACGTATTTTTGGCATGTGTTCCGATTTTTAGTCAGTTTATGTGATTTTTTGGTAAAACATTGAGTTTATTTGCAAAATATTTGTAAAAAAGAGGAACTACAGGGTAAAAATAAACATAAACCTTTTATTTGACTAAATAAATGTATGAATAAGTCAAAATTATGTCCCTAATTAGTATCCTTATAATAAAATTAATGTTTCCAGCAATTACATTTAAAATGACTGTTGAAATATCGAATTTTTGAATGAGATTTACAGATACCGCAATAATAGGTAAAAAGCTATTTTTATTGTCCTATTATTGCGGTATATGCTTTTTCTCAAAAATATAGAACTTCAATTCAAAATTCAATATCTATCATGTAACTACATCCATACTGAACTGATATACCCGCCACATATACTTGTTTTGGTTCTAAACTTAAAAATTTAAGCTTAAGAAAACCCGCCCATAGATAGAGAGACTGGTTAAAAATATAGGCTTTTCTTGATGCATCATTTCAAACTGTTCTTCCAACGATCAAAATCGTTTAATTTTTAAAGCATTCATCTGGTACAGCTTGGGAATACTATAAGCTTTCATCATCATCAATAATATCCATAGAAAATATAGTTTTCGATTAATAATGAGGGTTTAATTCTTATACCGCAATAATAGGGAATACCGCAAATCGTCCGCATAGGTGGCGCCACAATCTAACTTTTTACTGTGACGTGCTAGAGACTTCGCATATTCGGCAAAGTTGTTCATTTTAATAAGATAAACAACTCTCTCGAAGACGTCAAAATTCCACAGCCTACTGTTTTCGAGTTATTGGCAAAATTAGAGAAAATTAGTGTAAAAACGATTTTTTTAACCGAATTTGACATTTTTCCTAAGAATCATGTCATATAATATTTTTTGCTGATAAATGTATAACAAACGCAAGCTCTGGTGGAAAATTTTTAATAATACGACGCACAAAAATGAGGAAACTATGAAAAAACTTGAAAAATAGAGCAATTTTTGAACCTTAATATCTCCAAAAGCGCAAAAAATCGCAAGCTCAAATTTTCAGGCAACTTGATGAAACAGATGTCAAAATTCCAGAGAGGTATATTTTGGTGAAACTTTGCCGAAAACACCAAATACCGGAAACGCTTCGTTACCGAGTTATTAATTTTGTCCCGCCAGATTGCGTCCCTGGCCCATAGTGGCATGGTTGGTAGCTGTTGAGGACCTTAAAAATAGAAAATTATAGACCTTCTGTCTGAAAAAAAGAGACCTAAAAGGAATAAAATAGAGGCCAAAAAAAAGACCGAACAGGAATCAAGAAAACAAAACGAAACCTTATAGGAGCCATCAGATAAGAGTTTGATTCTCCATACCATCAGAGCACATATTTATTTAAGATCTAACACTATTTTCTTAAGAATTCCTCGTTACATTAGAACAAGTATTACTGCTCGTGTTGTGTATGTGTTTTTTATGATCTTCTCTAAGATCAGAATTATTTCAGGTATGTTCAGATATTACTCCGGAAATTTATAAAGGCGTACATTTAGTAACTATTTCTCAAGAAATTTCTCCAAGAATTTCGTTTAGGATACCTCAAGCATTCAACCTGGATTTTTCCAAGGATTACCACAGAAAAGAAATTTCTCCTGAAATTAAATTCTTTAACTTTTTTTAAGAAAGTTTTCAACCCCGCCATGAATCTATCTAGTGATTCATACATCGTTTTCTCTGAGACATTCGAGGATTCCTGGGCAAAACATCTTCTAAAATTCATTCAAAATTTAACTTCCCCAGAAACACATCCAGAAATTTCAAGGGATTTCTTATGATTTGAACTCCGCAAAGAGTTTTGGATTTTTGGGAGGAAATGTGGATCAATAATTGATGGAAACATGAACTATTTTTTTATACTTTGAAATCAACCTTTGTGGATTTTCCGGATGAAATTATGTAGAAATCTATGGAAGATCTCCTAGAGTAACAACTGGAGAATTAGGTTGAAGGAATAGTGAAAATATATCAGTAGGAAATTCTAGGATAGTTTGGGGAAAAAATCAAAATAATACCTGAGTAAATTACTGGAAAAAGTAGCTTTGGAGTTCTCATGGATTTCCTAGAACAATTTCTGGAGAAATTCTCTTAAGCATCCTTTGAAAAATCGCTGGTAGTATTTCTGGAAGAATTGGTAGAGAAATGTCAAAAAAAAGGTTGGATTCCTCTCGAAGACCTTGAAAATATTTTAAATAAAATCACTATGACAATTCCTGAAGCTTTTCCTCGGAAAATATGGAACGAAATTTTTGAAGAGCATGTTGAACGTGTTAAAGTTACTGGAGCCTGTACAATTTTGCATGAGGACAGCAAAAGTTCTGTTAATTTGTGTTGCAATGCTTTGATAGACTTTATCAAGAGTGATAGCCCATTTAGAAATCGCTAACACCATCACTGCGACTGGTCTTAGTTTAATTCAGTACTTCTTCCAAATATTCTTCAAGAGTCTTTTGAAAATTCTCTATGGATATTCCAGAAACTTCTCAAGAATTACTTCCAGGAATGCTGACGGAAATTTGTCTCAGAACATATGCAGGGTTGGGCGTAGATTTTTTTTGGGAAACCATCTATTGATTGTTTCAGAAATGCCGGAGAGGATTGCTTCATCAATTTTTCTAATAGTCAAAGAAATTTCTTGTAACAATTCCTACAGTTAGTTTCCCATGATTTTCACTATAGATATTCTCAAACGTTCTTCACACGAGCCAGCACTTTTTGAGGGTCATGCACAAGCCATGTCACGCTTCACTAAATATGAGAAAACAATTAAAATCCATGTACCGTAAATTCGGGTGTAATTGATCAGTAGGGTGAAATTGATCACCGTGTCACGCGATTTTATTTCTTACTAATAATGCACCAAGCTCATCGCAACCTATAGTAAATGAACGTTGTTTGTCTTAAATAATGTCTAATTGTGTATAGTGAAGTTTTTTGTGCCACAGAATGTTTACTTCTATGAAAATAATGTAAAATTCTAGAATCAATTTTAGTGTGAAATTGATCATCATCTATAAACTTCTAGTTCTAAACAAGGATTTGGACATGGTGTAAACCTGAAAGTTTGTGAGGATGTTAACAATATATCTCCAAAACAAATTTTACTATCAAAACTCTTACCAATTTGCTCGTTTTGTTGAAAATTTCAATTTTCTGCAACAAAGTTGGGAAATCCTTTGGAAATTGCCTACATTTAGGCGTTTTTCGCGGTATTTTTGAAAATTAATTATTGATTATTTCCATAAATATTGTCTCGTTAAGAATTTGGCAAGCATATTTGGATTCAGGAGGCCCAAATTAAGGATGTAAAGTTGATTTTTAAACTAACAATAATAACAATGATAAGTGATCAATTTCACCCCGATATGGGATTCCCCGATTTTTAATTTTAGACCAGATTTTTGGCACTAACATCACATTTGCTAAAAAATTTCGGTGCATGAGCCAATGAGGTTCACCGTCGTACTTGTTTTACTGCATTTAGTTGTATGATATTGATAACATTTTAGGAAGCATACCAAGAAAACAGTGAAAAATGATCAATTTCACCCGAAATTACGGTAATGTCTTCCATTTTCAATCAGAATAAGTACGATGTTGATATATTGAACAGATGATAAATAGTTTAATTTATTTCTCAAACTTTCTGCTGATCTTGTTTTTTTTTGTTGAATCGTGGGTAGGACAATCCATAGGCTGTCCTACCCAGGTATTTTTGTGCGTAGTACATGTCCTACCTGTAACGCATTCCAAACTTTGTATGTGACTGAAGTCGATTTATAAACCACAAAACACAACATGGAATTCGTTTTTTGGTACTTATTAGGATGACTTTTTATCATTCGAAAAATCTCTAACATTCAAAGATATTCGCCAAGCAGGACAAAACTGAAAATATGAAAAATATATCAGGACGCCTTAAAAGAATTTCAAAATCAGGACATGTCCTGCTAAATAAGGACGGATGGTAACCCTATGCCAACAAAGAGGCAAATCACATCCTTTGATTGGTTTGCTGGCGACAATTTTTCCATCCTTTCGAGAGTTGGCGGCGCGTTTTGTTGCGAATGAAACAGACAATATCATCATATCATCATTATCCTTTCCTGGTTTGCTATTATGTATTTCTTTCACCACTGGACTGCGAAGTGCGGCCTCATAAGTGCGAAAGTGTGAATAAAAGTGCGGGATTGCATCGAATCACGTTGGTATCTTCAGAGCACTTATTCTCTGATTTACAAAGAATAAGTTCCCCCAGACACCTACCCGATTTGATGCCATTGCGCACTTTTATTGGCGTTTCCGCACATATAAAAACTTCTGCGATAGTCCAGTGGTGAAAGAAATGCGCAATACTGTCAAAAAAAGGAATCGCCTATCTCGATGCGTGGAAAATTTCTTCCCAGAAAATCATCTTTTTGATCGCAGTACGCATTTGAAAAGACATGTCATTTCAAACGGGGCTCTCTGTAGGAAATTTCTTGACCCATTCAGTCGAGGATTTTTTTTTACTTTTTTTGAGTGAACCAACATACTTAGCTCAACGGTGAAAATGGGTGTGTCCGGCAATGGGAATTGTAACGAGCAATTTGAATAAAAATGGATAAGTACCTAACATTACATTATTCAGTAAGCAATCTACAAAATATTCCGTTGCCACGCAACGAAACTTTCCCTTAATATATATAAAAATCAGGAATTATGCAAAATATCTGCTTTTATAAGACAGAACAAACCCCGAACATTTCCGCTCGATTAGAAAACATCGATAGAAGATGGGGTTGCAGCTTTGGTTTTTAAACTACACCCTTAAGCTAAGTTATACAAAATTGAGTACGATTCGCACAAAATCGAGCTTTTCTGTACCAACTCATCAGATGTATTCCAAACACATTTGGAATATCGTCTCCTGTGCATGCCAACTAGAAAAAAAGATTTATCGTTTATGTTGGCTTCTAACTGGAAATTTTCCATTGAATTTGTTATTCTCTTCTTCTTTTTGGCGTTACGTCCCCACTGGGACAAAGCCTGCTTCTCAGCTTAGTGTTCTTATGAGCATTTCCACAGTTATTAACTGAGAGCTTACTATGCCAATGACCATTTTTGCATGTGTATATCGTGTGGCAGGTACGAAGATACTCTATGCCCTGGGAAGTCGAGAACATTTCCAACCCGAAAAGATCCTCGACCGGTGGGATTCGAACCCACGACCCTCAGCTTGGTCATTCTGAATAGCTGTGCGTTTACCGCTACGGCTATCTGGGCCCCATTTTCTATGTTTTGCTGTTTATAAACAAAACGCTACAGTAATTACTCTGATTAGAGTAAAGTGGGGCAAAAGTTCGAGTGGGGTAAGAGTTTCTTTTTAAGATTTTTAGCTCAATTCAAAACAAATCTTATAAATGTCATGGTGGTTCGAATGCTATTCAAGTAAGAGACTTTTACTCCAAATATCATAAAAATTGATTGAGATTTGGAAAAGTTATGGCTATTTGTTGTTTTTCGACGTGAATATTGTAATTTTTGGTCAAACTTTCTTTGCATGGAACCAATTGAAGATAAAATCTTTTTCAATATTTTATTTAAGGGCGTTTCTAGGCCTATCATAAGGTTGCTTTGACGTGTATTAGATTTTGCATAAATGCTTGAAAACAATTTTTGGCTCATAGTGGGGCAAAAGTTCGAATCAGTGGGGCAAAAGTTCGACCCATGTATAAAATCACGGAAAAAATTTCAAATTGCCTAAAATCCACATATTATCTTTAAATTTAGTTAAATTTGTCTGATCGTGTGAAAACTGTTACCAAAATTTTACATTTCCACTTAGTTTTGCGAAAAACTGCTATTTTTGAGTATATTACAATTAACCCGGTTTTGGGCAATTTTGTGATGAAAATTTAGTGTGCATTTTTCGGCAAACTTAAGTTTACGGCTGGTGTAAAGTATGCCTGTCATAAAAGGATCGATATTTAGTGTTTTAGCCAGCGAACTTTTGCCCCACACTAGATTCGAACTCTTGCCCCACCGGTGGGGCAATAGTTCGAATAAGACAATACATTTTGAAACTGTTATAACTAAAAATTGGTAAATATTTGGACACAAGTTTGTTCAGCAAAATTATAGCCAATATATTGAAGGTTCACTGTATGGTATTTGTTTTGTTTTAACTGCTATTGTTTTCCTGGAAACTTTGATTATACCACTAAGGTCGAACTTTTGCCCCACCTTACTCTATATGTTCTCCTGGTTGCTTTGATGCACTCAACACGACTTAAAGTGAAATTCAATAAACATATTGCTGCAGTGCACCAGTGGCTTTCCCCCTGATATACTAAAATGTATATCGTGTGTAAGCCGTTAATAACAATTCGATCAGCTGCATATGGATTTTTTCCTACCACACACGTGCTCACGCGCCAATTACTGTGCGCCTCTGAAGCGCTTCGAAATGCCACAAAAACCAAACCACATTTGGAGCACTTCGGAACCTCGTAGTGTTTCATGCCGTTAAAGCGTGATCTTTTTTCTCCACTCCCTTAAAACTATGCGCGATGCACTCAAAAGCTGTTGTGTGAACAGCTTTTTTCTTGTGCCAAACGTCATCCGACCGAGCTCATCTTGATTAATTGGTTCCGAAGTGCATTTCCCTCCGCACGTTTCCTCTTGGTGGAGATGTGGAAGCCGATAAGACGATGGGACGGTGCAGATACGAAAAACCGGACATTCACAAACGTGGACGTGATTTTCCTCCGGAATGGTTCATTAAGAAAACACGCCAAAAAAGCATAGCTGCTGCTGCTCGAAAAGCTTAAGAGACTTTCTTCTGCGACTTCTGCTGCTGCTGCATGACGACTTTCCGACGTGCATAAAACAATAACAACATGAGACATCTGGTTGTTTCGACCGCTCCGATTTTTTTTATTCCCTTTCCAAGCATAATTTCGGCGTTTGACCACACCATCCGTTGTTTACATACAATCGTGCGTCCGAGAAATCAAAATGACTCACAACGAGCAGCAGTAGTAGCTCTCTCTCTCTCTCGCGGGAAAATCTGGCCATCCAGATCCACTTACCCGAATCTCTGCTGAAATTACCAACGGCCCCAAGTACCGTTGCCTATGATGCTGCAGATTCTCTGCGCGCTTTCCCATCTGGGCCGTGGTGTGCTTCGGTGGGTTGCACGATCGCCGTATCTTCTTCTTCCGCTCCCCACCGCGCCCGTAAATCCGCCTGGTGGCTTGGCGTAATTATTTTCGTTCATAATCTGAATTCTTTGGCGATTCAGCACTCTGCGCGCCAAGGCGCGGGCTTTGCTCCCAGCCATAACTTTAAAACGGCGATCGTAGCAAGCTGCGGCTGGGCGGCCTCGGTTAGAATTTGCCCCAAAGACCGGCCTACTCTTTTCTATCCGGTCTTCTGTCCAGAATCGGGTTTAGACAGCATAGGCCCGCGGAGGCCGGAGAGCGATCTTTTGTTTTCCCACCTACTACGTTATTTCGTGTTTCGCTCGAGTGGTGCTATTGTTGTTGGTGCTGGTGTTGCTGCAGAACTATGGCCAATTTTCTGCTCAAGCAGATTCTTTCTGTTGTTGCTGCATCACGTTCCGTTCGGTCTATTGTTGTGCTTGTCCGTCCAGTGCAGCATGCATGTCGAATTGTTTTGTGCCGATCAATGAAATGACGAAACGATGTTAGTGGCGGAGTTTAGGGTAAATAGGCCACATCTACTTTTTATAACAAGTGATTTTTTTTTATAAACTTGAGTACCATTTAAAAATATTATGAAAACCTTGTTTTTCATGTATTTTGATTTTTTTTAGAACGCAAGTTGTACGAATGTTTGCGCGAACCAGTGGCGCGGGAAGTGGGTAGGACAGGTCTTACCTGTTATGTACTACGCACAAAAACACCTGGGTAGGACAGTCAAAGGATTGTCCTACCTACGATTTAACAAAAAAAAAAAAAAAAAAACAAGATCAGCTGTAAGCTTGAAAAACGAAATTAAACATGAAGACATGATAAGATTTCCATTGTATTCTCATGCATAGTGAAGTTTGACATTGTTTGTACATCACCCCAAAAGTTCCGGCTCGTGAGAAGAACGATTGAGAATATCTTTAGTAAAAATCCTGCAAAACCAACTATAATAATTGCTACCAGAGACTTCTTTACCCATCAGCAAAACAAATGGAGCAATCCTCTAAGGCATTTCTGGATGAATTAATGGATAGTTTCTCAAATAATCTACGGCCAACCCTGTACATGTTCTGGGACAAAATGCCGTGAGCATTTCTGGAAGTAATTCTTGAGAAGTTTCTGGAACATCTATAGACAATTATCAGAAGATTTTTAAAGAATCTTCGGACGAAGTAATGGATTAATTTGATACAATTCGCATCGTATTATACACAGCACGAGTGAGATGGTGCTAGCGATTTCTGAACGTGCAATCACTCTTGATATAAACTATCAAAGCATCACTGAATCACTTGACAATTTTCAAAACATTTCCTATAGAACTCGCAGAACACTGTTTTAGGCTGATCCAGAATTGCCGTAGAAGTATATGGAATAGTTCTTAGTTCATTCATTGAAAATTATTTGATTAAGTTCCTACTGATATTTTGTGGCATCATTCATAAACATATTTAGAGCAGCTCACGACGATTTCTCGAAAGATTTTTTTGCGGAATCAATCAAAAAATTCCAGCGGACTATTTAATTGAGTTTCTGCGCGATGAAACATTTTTCAAGAATTTTTAATTTATCCTGAAAACTTATTGTAATTGGCCGGGTGCAAAGAAAAAAAAAAACTACTGCATAATATTTGCTGTTGATCTATTCCATTAAATAAATTTGGTTTTGTGTTCAAAATATCGGATTATTCGCGAGTTGAAAAAAATGCAACAATGTTGCGCCCTGTGATTGTCAGGACAATTTTGCTTTTGATTGTATCCCAATCTGCAACAGTTGGGACAAATGGATGTGAGCGAGTTTGTTTTGTTGTTTGGTTTGCATCTGTTATGGTGACAATTTGATTCACTGCTTTCAACCAAAATGGTCTAAAGTCTCTCTTTTTCCATATTCTGCTTGCATTGAACCCTGATGCAAAATTGTACAGGCTCTAAAGAAACTTTCAGGGACTATAACGGGTTCAACAGGCTCGTCAAGAATTTCGTCTTAGACTCTCAGAGGAAAAGCTTCAGGAGTTATCATAGTGATTTTATTTAGAATAGTTTCAGGGTCTCCCACAGGGATCTCACCAGAAATTCTTCTAGGGATTTTTCAGACATTTGGTCGGTGTTCAGACAGACTGAACCAAGTGCTTTTTCGTGGTTTCAGAAGAACGTACGCCAGTCATTCCCCAGACAACCAGAATGTACGTATAACGAAATCACCTTTTGCGTTATACGATACTTTAACGTGCAAGAAAATCCTTAAGAACTCCAAAGCTACTACCTTCGATATTTTTTCCCAAAACTATGCTACAATTTCCTCCAGATAATTTTTCTCTAATCCCTCAACCAAATAATTATTAACCAAGGAGAAGGTTTCTACAGAATTAATTCCGAGAAAATCCACAAAGGTTTATTCCAGAGTGTTAAAAAACAGCAAAGGGTTTTTTTTTTTCAAGAAACCATTCACGTTTCCTCTCTGAAATCCAAAATATCTTGAGGAATTCTTCGAACAAATCTTTTTTTGCTAGGTATTTTTCCCGCATTTCAATCAAGTATTACTCCTGCAGTTTTACCAAAAACTTCTTAAAAAGTTTCTCAAAAAAATCCTATGCAATCTTCAAAAGTTTATACAGGTTTTCACATCAGTTCATACTACAGTTATTGTTCCAATAACTCCCTCTATAATACTACAAATTTATATAGAGATTTTTCTAGCATATCCTGCGAAATACAATTCCAAAATTCGATTGATTTTTTTTTTCGATTATATTAGCCATTTATCTAGTAAATCTTCTAATATTTCCTCAAGAGTCTAGGAGCTATTTCAGAGATCCTTGTTCATTAAGCTTGACTATAAAACATACCCAAGTTTTGTCAGAGGTTACTCTAGATGTTTTTTAGAAATACCTCACGGATTTTATTTTCAGAAAAAATTCCTTTTCTCTGGAACAACTTTCTTGAGATATGTCAAAAAATAACTAGGGGAATTTCTGTAGAAATCTTAGAAGGAATCTCTGAATCAATTGTTTAAGGTATCTCTAGAGAAGTCTTTAGTTGAATTTTTAAATATATTAAATAAACCCAAATTTAATTTTTGAAGTATCCTTAACTAAATGGTTGGCAAAATCCCATAGGAAAATTCATGGAGAAATTCCTTGGGAAATAATTCCTAATGTACTCCTTTAGAAATTTTCGGAGTAATATCTAAACATTTGGGTAAATACCTGAATAAATTTCTGATGATATTTCCAGAGAAAATCACGAAAAACACATACATTAATACTTGTCCATAGGAGAAGGTATCGACCGTGATTGTTTTTATTTTATTTTGTTTTACGGCTATAGCGGTCATGCGACTCAAAGCTAAAGGGAGTCTATAGAAGCAAATGATGGAAACGAATAGGTGCATAGGCGTCGCAAGGGAGCGACAAGATTGAAAATTTTTAATTAGGTGGTGAAAAATCCCCACCTAATTAAAAATTTTCAATCTTGTCGCTCCCTTGCGACGCCTATGCACCTATTCGTTTCCATCATTTGCTTCTATAGACTCCCTTTAGCTTTGAGTCGCATGACCGCTATAGCCGTAAAACAAAATAAAATTAATACTTGTCGTAATATCACAAGCAATTCTTAGATTTTAGAGAAATGTTTGCTCTGATGCTGTGAAGAGTCAAACTCTTGTCTTAGGGCTTCTATTACATTTCGTTTTGTTTTCTTGGTTCTTGTTTATTTTTTTTTACAACCTCCTTTAGGTTACTTTTAGGCCTCTTTTTTTCTGGCAAGTGGTTTTCAATTTCTTATTTTTAAGGCACTCAGTCACTACAAGCCCGACGAAAAGATTTCTCAGTCTTGTGGTAAAGACTGGTATGAAAATGAGAGGTTGAAAGCAAAGGAGCGCCAATGACAAAATCCTAGTTTTGTAAAAATGTACTCTGACATTTTTGTTCAAAAATTTTTCATTCTATGAAATTACGTAATTTTCTTTATCTTAAAGGGTGTATTCGAAAAAAAATAGCACACATACATTTTGTCAGAAAAATTAAACCGGATATCGGAATTTCTTAAAATTTTCAGGGTATGAAAAACCACTAATGGGACTTCAATTACAGCTCTGTTTTAATGATTTTAGGGTGTTTGCAAAGTTTCGTCTTCCTAATTGCCCAGAATTTCTCAATTGGGCGAAGTTCCGGTGAATTCAGTGGGTTAATATCTTTCAGCACAAAATTGACTCCGTTGGCTCGGTACCACTCCAACACGTTTCCTTTGTGCTTCCTTATGAATGGTAAAAGCCTCTTCTTAAGGCACTCTTCCGTGTGTTCCGGAAGTGATGAAAGGAGCGCTTGTTTCACCACATCCGCAAATCGCCTGCCAGATTAGAAACTTTTTTGCAAATTTTGATACTTTTTTCTTGAACTGTTGCACCACTTTCCTGGCCATTTTCTTGTCCATTGGACCACTTTTACGACCACTACCTTCCTTCCTTCGAGCACTCAGACACTCCTTGAAGGTTCTTATGACACGAGACACAGTTGAATTCGGAAATCCTAGCTTTTTAGCGATCCATCGGTGGGACGCACCTGGATTTTGATTATAAGTGCACAACATTTTTTTCACGGACAATTTCTTGATTCGACGACATGGTCAGAACTAGTGTTTGAATTATTTTGACAGTTGACAGATTTACACAATACACTATGAAAAATATTTACTCCAATTTTCAGATTTTTTACTCATACGGTTCAAAGGATACAGAGAATTTTCGGTGTGCCATTTTTTTTTCGAATACACCCTTTACATTCAATTTCTCCTATGAGTAACTCAATCTTTCATTATTAGTAATAGGTAATCAACGAATAATGCACAAACATTTAACATCTTTCACCCGTCGATTCAATTCTCGATCTGACAGCGCAAATTTCCTTAACGTCCCCGACCCCTGTCAAGGCATTTTCAAATAGGTACCGTTTCGTAATTTTAATTCGTTATTTTCAACCTCTTTCAGATCCCCCAGTACCGGACACTTATGTCACTAAATTCATAACTCAAAAAACATTGGTTTTCGGTAATCCTGGTACGTGATAGTGCAATTAAATGTTTTGGAAAGTATCCGGAATAATCGTGGAAAAGGAAGAAGACTAATGTGTAATTTTGTATGGGGATTACACTGCCGTGAATCGCAAGTTAGTCCCATCTGTAAAAAGTAGGCATTGAGAAAATTGGCTGTGCAGTTTCCAAACTCGTTTTCCATACGTACCAGTTATGGACATAATGGTTCCCTATTTCGCCATACGTGATAACTTCCATGTCTTCAAATTTTTAAAATTCTTTTGTATTCTAGTAGTTAGATTTACGATAGATCTTGATGTTAAAACATTCAAAAAGATTTATAATTTGAAAGTTATCAAAATTTCACTTATGGCCAAATAGGGAACCACTATGGCCATAATTGGTACAGTTTCCCTAATTACAGTTGATTCGAACATGTTCAAATCTTAATGAAACTTTCACAATTTGCTTTTTACTACGATATATATCAGATAAAAGGTGTCTGGGTTCGGTTCGCGGTCGGTCCAGGATCTTTTCGTAATGGAAATTCCCTTGACTTCTCTGGGCATAGAGTATCATCGTACCTGCCACACGATATACGAATGCGAAAATGGCAACTTTGGCAAAGAAAGCTTTCGGTTAATAACTGTGGAAATGCTCATACGAACACTGAACTGAGAAGCAGACTTTGTCCCAGTGTTGACGTAATGTCATTAAGAAGAAGAAGATGTCATCATGGTCCTCTGATTCCATTTTTCCTAGATGGTTTTAGAGAAGGTTTAGATATTTGTTTTGATCTTAAAAACATCTTCTATATATGCGTTTAGTAATTTCTGCTACGTGTTATTCAAAACGTGTGTTGAAAGTGCGTTTTGTTAGTCCTTTATACATTTTGTTATTATGTTCGCACGTAGTTTTGCAAACGCCTGATTTACTAAAACTGTCAATTGGCTGTTTTGTTGAACCTATGAGGGTCTGTAATGTTCTCATGTTCTTTTGTCGATGAGCTGTTGTATTGTGTGTCTTGTGTAACCGTTCAATTGTCCTGTTTAAAAAATGTAGCCAAGTTCCTTTCTTCTACCAGTTTCATGGAGGGGGATTGTCAGCATTCGATGTATCAGCTGATTAAAAGAAGACATTTTGTATTTGGAATAATACCTTGAGTGTTAGAGGCAGTCCATTCATTACGTAAGACAATTTTGACAGTTTCTCGAGTCTCCCTCCCTCCATGGTGAGAGGGGCCCAGATAGCCGTAGCGGTAAACGCGCAGCTATTCAGCATGACCAAGCTGAGGGTCGTGGGTTCGAATCCCACCGGTCGAGGATCTTTTCGGGTTGGAAATTTCTTCGACTTCCCAGGGCATAAAGTATCATCGTACCTGCCACACGATATACGCATGCGAAAATGGTCATTGGCATAGCTTTCAGTTACTAACTGTGGAAGTGCTCATAAGAACACTAAGCTGAGAAGCAGGCTCTGTCCCAGTAGGGACGTAACGTCACAAAGACGAAGAAATGTGAGCGATGATATTTCCTTCACAATAATTAAGTCTAAGAAAGGCAATTTGTTATCATTTTCAAATTCGTAAATAAATTCAATGTTTTTGTATATGTCCATTATTAATAGGCTCTGAAGGGTGAGATATGTTTTTTAACTACACTGAAAACATTATCAACGTATCTTCAGACCAGATTTCAGCAAGCTGGTTTTTATCTTATAAACGTTTTTCAAAGTTTGTCAGAAAAATCTGACTTAAAAATGGAAAAAGAGGATTTTACATTGGGGCTCCATTCAACTGTTTGTATGTTTCATCTCTCACAAGAAAAATAGTTCTCTTCCATGCAAAGTTTAGTTAATTTCATATATGTACGATTTTGTTTTATCCAATCTTTGTCTTCATTTTTACTAAATAGACAATCTTTCAATAGGCTAATGGCCTTTTTAACAGTAATGCTAGGCAATAAATAATTAACATCAAACTTCAAACTTTATTTTTGTTTTTTTTTTAGATTTTAAATTATTTTTTTGAAATGTTTTGAATTTTACTATGATTTTTTGGCAAACTTTGGAATTTCTACTTTGCAATACTTTGCCATCTTGGGGGTAGGTGGTCCAAAAGCTGGAACAATCTCACGCATATCATTACCAGGTTTATGAACTTTAGGAAGTCCTTCAATTCTTGGCAATGAACGGTTAGATTCCTTCAGTGAGTTTCCAACATCATCCAAACCCGGTTTTGATTCTTTGAACGCTTTGTCAACACACCTCACTGTTCCTGGAAGAAGATCTGTTCTTTGTATACGGTAAGGTCCTTCTTGAATTTTATTTTGCATTATTTCTTCGTATTATAATTTATCTAAAATTGCTGTGGAATTTTCTTTATCTGCTCTTGAATAGAAAACCGGTTTTGTGTTGTATTGTTTAAGTTGTGTAGTGTTCAGTGTAGTGTAAAGCAGTGTAGTTTCTGCAGTTCGGTAACATCAGAACACCATTACATTTGTCTGCATATAGATTGTCAATATCTGGGAGGGAGAAACCGATACAAAATTTATGTACGTCAAGGTGAGTCGAGGTTCTGCTGTCAAAAAAGGCGCATAATTTATCGAAACATATTTTTGCATTTCAATAAAGTTGGCAACAATCAGTTGAAAATCAATTCCTGCACACCCAAAAGCAATGTCACGATAGCGCCTTTTAATTTAATTTAATATAAAGTAATAAAACACGCATTTTTTTACTATCTTCCAATCAAAATTAAAATTAAATACATCTTAAAATTATGGCACTTTTCCCATGTTTGTCCACAAAGATGATTGTACATAAAAAAGATAACTAGCGATTTTTACCAAGCCTGCCATGATTGTCGTTTGTGAGCGGGAGTTGTCTTGCAATTTGGAAAAGTGCTGTTTAATATTTCGTGTGTAGTTTCTGTGCCTCCCTCCCAGGTAAATACCACTGCATTTAATATATATGTTGATATAAATGAAGATTGATTAAACCTCTAACTCTAAGAAGAGTTTTGTAAAGCTGCTTGCTCTTGGTCACCATTTGAATTCATAAAACTCAGCAAGTAGTCATCACAAGCAATAATAGCTTCAACTGAATCATCAGCCAATCATTTGCAAAATTTCTACGAGAGGAAATCATTTGCAAAAATCGCAATTTCCAACAGGCTTTCTATTGCATTACGAAATTATGTCATTCGAACATTTTCTACCGATTTTCTACTGCTGAGTGTAGGTATTTATTTCAATTTGCCTATCGATGCTGGACTTAACCGCATTGTTGTCAGGGGAAGAGGGAGAGGGGAATCGGATTGCGAGGGGAGGCAGAGAGATAGTGCAAATATCAATAAAACTCGGAATGGCAATTTGAAATTGAGCTTCCACTTTTGCCGTTGCTGTTGGGATTGCTGCTGATATTGACGAACGAAGCAGGCGGTGATGACGCTGAAGAAAATTTAGAAATTTAGACAAATTTTGAGCACACCATCTGCCGCGGGTTGGAAAACCTAATGCATAAGAAGCAATTCCCGACCAGGTGGAAGGAACAGGATTACAACAGATCGTTTTTCCCTGATGCGATTTTTCTATATTGCCAGTTGTTATAAAACATGTACCTTTAGTAGTTAAAATAACACAACATCTAACCAAATTCGTAACAAAGGATGTCTCCCTTACTCGATATTTTGTACAGTCAACTCTCCATAACTCGATATTGAAGGGACCATCGAGTTAAAAAGGTATCGAGTTACAAAACACGAAACCAATGCAACTGCGGTCCGAGGGATCATCGAGTTAGCCATGCCAACCAACATTTACTATGGCTCTCTAACTCGATATCGAGATACGGAATATCGAGTAACGGAGAGTTAACTCTATTTCGATATCGAGTTAGGGAATCATAGTGAAAATTGGATTTCCTGCCTACTTCGATGGTCCGAATTTACACTGATTTTGTGTTCTATAACTCTATACCTCCCTAAGAAAAGAGTTACAATCTTGTTATGCGGTTCTGGTCGGGAATCCGCGAGCAAGCGAGAGTAAAAATTTCGGAAGAAACTGTGTGTGGGAAGGAAGCATGATAAAGCAGATTACGGGCCCCGTTTGCGGATGGTGGTGGCCAATGATGATAATAATAATAATAACAATAACAATAAGTAGCCCAGCTCTTCCACCACAGCCATTGGGGCGAATTGGGCGCAGGTCATTGTTCTGAGAGGTCGAGCAGGAAGTAAATTTGCAACTTTTCTGCAATAACAGCTGGAAGTGATTGGACTGTGTGCGTATATCTGGCTTACAGATGATTTCCAGCCGGAACCGCTAGTGCAGAAACCCTTGCACGATGGCTTTAATTATTATACCCATTAACAGTAGCGAAAAGTCCAAAGGTTTCATCAAGGATACGCTGATGAAGCAAATCAACATGTTCAAAGAAAGTGTTTCTGAAGGATTTTTTAAGAACCTCTAGAATAAGTATATTTGGAGCCGTTACAGAAAAAAAATCCATGCAAACCGAAGGGAAGTCAAGCTAACTTTGTTTGGGCAAACGTTATATTTGTTTGCTTCAAATTGAACTAAGGATTTTCAGCTCTCAAATAAGCCGCAGAAAGAATTCTAGTTAAAAAATCTTGAATGGATATGGATTTTTACCTACCTTGGTTTTTTACATTTAATTATTTTCCTAAATATTTCAGCCCCATTTGGGACGTAACGTCAGAAAGATAGAAGAAGACAATTTGGAACACAATCGTTAGAAAGTAACCGTCTATCAATTATATTGCATTTTATTACTGATTTTCAAACAAGGCCAAGGTGTACCAAGGCAATAATTGACTGCAGTACAAATGTTTATAACACTAAATATTGGACTCGAAAAATACGCGAAACCTTTGTTCTGGGTGTAACTATTTAATCACGTGGGTAAAATTTAATGAAATTTTGGGCGATACTAGTTTAGAGTGTTATGTTTATGTGTGCAAAATCGCGATCTGTCAAGTAGTTTTCAAGATGCATTCGAAACAAGAAGAGCAAATCTTGGGCGCGGTGATCGATAATCCTGGTCAGTCGCACAGATGGATCGGCAAAAGGCTTGGAATCCACCGTTCTATCGTGTCCCGCGTTGTGAAAGTGTTCCAGACCAGCGACGCTGCAAGCGGCCGAAAACCGAACCCGGAGAAGGCGCAGAAGATAAGGCAGTACTTTGAAAATGACCCGAACCTTTTCACCCAAGACGTGGTCAAAAAAGGTCAATTCGTCGAAGTGGTTCGTGCAGCAGACCATAAAGCGGACTGGGCTACGTGTTTTTGAGGTCAGGAAGGCGCCAAACTGAACTGACAAGCAAAACTCGGTGGCCAAATTGCGTGCGCGGAAGCTGTACCGTGAGTGGCTGGTCAAGCCAGGCTATCTCGTCATGGACGACGAGACATACATCAAGCGGACACCAAATAAATCCCAGGCTTCGAGTTTTTTTTGTCGGTACGTCCCGCATGGAGGTTCCGGAAAAGTTCCGGAAGAGAAAGATGGACAAATTCACGAAGAAGTACTTGTTGTGGCAGGCGATCTGCGAGTGCGGACGGTAAAGCAAGTCGTTCGTTACAACCGGCACCATAAACGGGCAGATTTATCGAGAGGAACGCTTGCAGAAACGCTTGCTGCCCTTCCGCCGCTCTCACCGATTTAGCTTTGAAGAAAAACAGGGAGAAATTGTGTAAGAAAGATGGGCAAAGTCTCGCCCAAGATCTCATGAGACTCCATCATTCAATCATCAAAAATGAAAATCCAGTTTTTTCGATCAAATCAAAAAAAAAAAAAAATCCCATGGCTTGCAGCGAAACAAAAACGAAATCGCGACGATTTATTGTCGCTGTCGCTGAAAAAAAAATCGCGTTGATTTGGGGGAGCCTTGAAAGTGCAATGCTAAAGTTTTTGGCAAGTTTTTCACAATAAATCGAAGGTTGGAATTTAGGACAGTCTAATGTGTGCGATGTATTGCGATGTTTATCATCACTGCCTTGCACCGGCCCTGTAAGTTGTTTGTTGCTTATTGTTTATGTTATGATTTGATTTGTAATGTTGTGTCTTGTTGATGCCGTGCATTCAAGGTTATGTGATCATGTTTGTTCCCGAAGTACCTAGTTCCAGACCAGAGATTTCCAACGAAAAGCTCGAACTTACAAAAAGGAAAATATGATTCCGTAACAGAATATTGTATCTATAACGAATTGAAAATTCATCAAAATGCATGAAACATATTTTTTTAACAACAATGAAAATAAAGAACATAAACTGTCAAATTCAGCAAACAGAGAGAGAGTTAATTTGACAAGCATGTTTGTTAATCCGATTCAAAGAAATGACAAACATTGCAAGAGCAGATGTTAGCTATCAAAATTATAGCATCAGTAAAGGTTTTGGGTTGAGGAGGTTCCATATTTTTTTGATAAAATCTTCATTTCATTTAGTAACACAACAGAGCGTACTCTTGCTACTATTTTGTCAAATTTTTCCGCTCAAATACCGGGTACCCCCGTTGGTTTGACCACATTTAATCTGAAGACTTTTTAATCTGTACCCCGCTAATTTGCACGTTGTTCAGATTAAAAATGGTTCAAACGTCATTTAGCTCATGGAACGGAGTGAAGTGAGATGGAACGCTGTGGAACGGAACGCAGAATCAAAACAAAACAGTGAAAGAGGTAACCAGAAACACATTTCCAGGGTGACTAGATGTTCAAATTAAAAATGAATCCCGATTATTTGCATGAGGTACCGTACAAATAAACGGGGGTGCACGGTAGCGACTATATCATATTATATATAGCTTTAATTTGAAAAAATGAGTCCTTGACGCTTTTGATCCTATGTTTGACGATCTGAGGTTGGAAAATAAAAGGTTTTTTGGGTTTGAAAGAGCGAAAAACATTTGAAAATTTAGTAAACATTTGCTTTTGGCCTAAACTTTAGCGTTTGGTACTTAAATTGGTGTCACCTATCTCAAGTAACATTAATTGCTTTACCTTTCGACTCTGGTACCTACGGGATTTCTGAGCTATAAATACTGGATGCTGTAGGCTCAGTAGGGAGACTTCCCGGACTGTGGACGAGTTAACATTATTATTTTATTCTTTATTTACAGGATATAAAAATTGGGACAGGGTTTTAGAACCCTGCTCAATAAAACTGTTCATTGGCCTTCAGGTGACGAACAGTTTTGTCAAGTTTGACCAAAGATTCTGTTGAAGAAATAATCTAGATTAATAAGAGGCATTCGGGAGCAAATAACTGTGATCTTTAATGTTTAGAGATCAACACCCAACTTACGCTACGACAGGACGTGACAGCTCAACTGCGATTGCCTCGTTGTATCACATCAGATTGCCCTGGCTGCGGGGCATCAATTGCTACCAATTTCTCTGTTCAAAGTAACAACCTTATTCAGTGAATATTCCTTCTAAGAAGTTTTCTAGTATGGTTTCCAAGAAGAATCACCACTATTAGCTTTCGCTAGCGGCTCCAACGAAAAATCGAAGGCACGGGTTCTAACAAGGATCGAAAAGCGATGAATAGGTGTGAAAGTTTCTCTGAGAAGTAATGAGAGTCCGATGCGCACTGGCCGGATTGCGGAAGTAATTAATACTTGCGGCGTTTCATGAATTCAAATCCCAAATAAGTCAACAAACAATGTAATCATCCCCCAAGCCGTAATTCAACTGCGCCACAAAGCGACGAGAATCGCTAGTACCTCCTTACAACGCCTACTTCGTTTACTAGATCATCATGATGGATGCTAATGACTAGATTTAAACACTGCGATAAAATCGCACCTAAAAACCAACTCGTTTGTCATTCGTACACAAGCGCGGTGTTAGATTTTTTTTTTACACGATTCAAGTGTTTGATTTTTTTTTGGTAATTTCAATTTTTGGGGATTGTTTTGTTACCCCACCATCTACGGAGGAGTCTATGATCTCAGATCGGGTCTCACCTTCTTGGAATGTTTTCCTGGCTGATTCCAACGCTAGTGGGTGGTTGTAATTCCAAATTACTCCGCAGTCGTTGGGATTGTTTGTTCACTCCTTCTACGGTGTGCGCTAAAAGTTTTGCCAAACAAAGAACTTATCCGCCAGCACGCGAATTAAAATTCCTCAGTTGAACCCGCTGACACAGGACGCTCTGCAGCCAAAGCTACGGAGAAGGCCATAAATCGTGCACTGTGTTATCTTTTTTTCTGACTGGTACCGGACTTGGCCCTGTGCAATATTTTCTTTCTCCAACACAGACTTCAGCAAAACGCGGGCGATGACAGTCCTACTACACTCTTTACACTCTTACACTATCTGTATGCAAACAATCAACGGCCGAGGGCGAGAGCTGCGCTTCGCGGACACTTCCTCCCTGCCTTGGCACGATATTCTCACTCTAGAGCTTCTGCACTGTATTCTTCAGTTGCATCTTTCTCGAACCGCGACGACGACGACGACGAAGACGATTACCGACCGCAGACACAACCGCCACTCTTCAGCAAAAGAATATCAGAGATTTATAAAAGCGCAGAGCTGTACAACGCCACGAACCGTAGAAGGCGCAGACTGGAAGAAATTCTTTTCTTTTAAGCTCTCACACGGCCTACTGTATTCTAGATGCCCAGACCCGTACACTTCCGAACAATCAACAGGATGCGGGGGTTCGTTGTTTGCGTTTGCCTTGGAGTCACTCGCGACGAATACGACTTCAACGGTGAAGTTCACGTTCTTGAACAACACCGTAGTTACACTACACTATTCCCAGTGTATATTCTAGGAAGTCGAGAGCTTATCTCGCGCGTTAGATTTCGAGCGGCGAAAAAAAGCGTTCTTTACCGGATCGCGACTAAAATCAAACTAAACCACTGCTCAGGAAAGTGTGATCGGAAAAAGCTACAAGTCAGCCAGCCAGTCAGCCAGCCAGAATGGTAGAGAGCGGATCTCGTGAGTTACCGCCTCGTCTGCAGCAACCGGAGCGCAATAGTAGGCATGGGATTATAAATAAATAAATAAGCGGGGCTCAAACGCCTCCAGATGATCGGTCCGGTATCCGTCCAGCAAGCGCAGAGCGAAGACCTGCTGAAGCGAGCGAGTGAGCGATCGAATGATTTCCTACACGCGAATGCAGTTCGGTCATTCCACGTCAACTGCCCACAGCACGTGTGTAACCGATCAACATCGATTTAACCAAATATTGGGAAAATGTTGTCCAATTGTTTTTCCAAATTAAACAAAACAAAAACAAAATTTTGCTTACTTCTTTAAATTTATATCTTCAGACATAAAAAATAACTTGAGGTATATTTTAAGCAAATCATTTGAGAAGTTCAGAAAAAAAATATAGATATGGTGTTGCCAAATTTCGTCGAATGAGTACTTTTAATTAAAAAATTTCGGTTCTATCGTGCTTATAAACCCAAACGCAATGATAGCGGAACGGCAACAGGAAGCGGAACCGGTTCGCCAGCGTGAACTATAACATGCTTGTCGACTCAGTATTGGCTCACTTTCATTCATAGGCAGCTCAGTCGAGATTATGTTGAGCCAATCCCAAGGATAGCGTTTTGAAGTGAAAAAATAGACCGAGTTTTCCATATAACATGATTTAAAGTGTAAATACTAACATGTTATCGTATTGCCAATAAATTACAATTACAATTATAAAATAATAAGCAACATTGCATTTGTCGTAAAGTTTATGGAGCAATGTTAAAGTTAGGACATTCTGAGCTGTTAAATAATCATACAAGCAAAAGACAATGAAAAATGACAACAGTGTTGCCAGTTCAGTACAAAATATAAATAATATATTTTTTCATATCATCCGTTATTTTAACAGACAAAGGATCTTTTTCAACAACATAAGAGACGGAAGTTTGCCAGATGTGATTTTTTTTATTTTGAAATAGACATTCTACAGTCATCTCTCCCTTGCTCGATATTGAAGGGACCATCGAGTTAGGGAGCTTTCGAGTTACAGAACACAAAACCAATGCAACTTCGATCCAAGGGACCATCGAGTTAGCCATGAAAACCAACTTTTACTATGGTTGTCTAACTCGATATCGAGATACGGAATATCGAGTAAGAGAGAGTTAACCGTATCATTTAAATCAATAATTGAGTTATATATAGTACTAGACAGAATTTCCCTGGGCTTGGGATTATATTTTCCAGGGAGCGATGAGTTTTGATAATTGATCGCTGTTCTTAGTAGTTTTGATTAGTTTTTGGGTGAATTTCAAAGCAATGGCAACCTTTCTTTTATTACAAAATACAAAATTCAGATTTTATTTGCTGACCTAAAGATCCTGGTTAAACTACTGCATAATAAGGCTATCACTCTTCAAAATTACTTTCACTTCGGGAAAATATAATTTCAAGCTGGCGAGAAGATTACAAGCTGAGAGTGGGTTAGGAGCACAATCAGACCCTTGAATGTGCAATGTGGGGTAGTAATTAGGAATGCCTTTGACGGTTCGTAATAGTCTACGAGGTCTACGAAACCTAATAGGGCGCGCACACCGGGTTGCGGATAGGAGCAAAGGGAGATCAATAGCATCTACTTAAAATAATAGAGCAAAAAGCCGTTCCATGATTAGGTAATGTTTAGCGATCTTCTATGGTGTTCTAATACTATAAAATTCTTCACTCACTGGGAATTCTGGCCTTGATAAAAACATAGAATAATACCTAATACTTAATAAGTACAATGTAGCTTCACTGTAGTAATAAATAATATAAAATCAATTTTCTATACTTGACAAGGTTTTGGAGACAATCAATGAGTGAAAGAATTACCTATTAGAAAAGCCACATCAGCTAAGCTTATACATATACAAATGTTGGTCATAGGGTCATGGCGAGCATTCGGTGTGTATGTCTTTGACTGATTCTTATCCAGGGCTGTCCGGCTTGCGACACTGACGAAACGAGTCTTCTCACTGTCGCAAGTCGAAACTATATTTCATGTGCTCACTTCGTCAAGTCGCAATGACAGAGCTCTCACGAGAGCAATTTTAATGTTGTTTTGCTATTAAAATTTGTATCTCATTTTGGAGAATTTCGGGAAGTAAATGTGTTTGAAACGTTAATATATCCTTCCTTTATTCCATCGATATAAACAACAATTATACCAGATAATCAACTAAAAATAGTCAAAATTGCGATTCAGTCACAGGCCGTAGTGACGGAAAAATGAAAGAGAATTTAGAGAAAATCTCTGTCATTGTCTCGCCGTCCGATGACAGTGAGGTAAGCAAGTATGTAAAAATCGCGCGACATCCTGTATTTACATTGACGCTTTCCAACCCTGTTCTTACATAACAGGGACATTAGAAGACCACGAGGGCAATTTCGAAACAAATTATTTTATACATCGGTCTTACAATCCGAAAGGCTCAGCTATGCTGTAAAGTCATTTTTGTTTTAAAGCTATTCATTAGTACTGTGTAATTGTTCATTATTTTATTACAAAATTACATTACAACAAAACTTATTACAAAACTACATAATTAACTCATTACTAATCACTGTTACTATATTCTCTATTTCTCACCTTCTTATCTGTTGCATGATTATGGTCTCTACTAATATAATGCATGAGCATGCACAATAAGAATAATTTCAGGATTGTAAGCAGTAAATGGATACCTGGATAGAATAGCTTCGAAAGGGTGCTCAAAATAAAATAATTCTGGTCAGGGAAGTATTATCATCAAGAGTAAGTAAAACTTCTTCATTGATAACTCCTACATCACACAAACAAATGAACTAATAATATCAAATATTTTTATATAAATCAGCATCGTCAATCAGTGTACATGTATATGATAACAACAGATAAAGTTTGTAAAGTTGTCACCATCGAGTGAATTGCGTTCTTTAAAGTAATGTTCAATCATTATCAAAAGCTCCTAAAGCGTCACATCGTGTCATCAGCAGCCTTTAGCATCACTCTTATATTGTTATTATTTTGTTGTTTATAAAATTCCTAGAAGACCAGCTTATTCTTTCTTACTTGTACAATGGTCGGTCTATTTGGAATTTTAATAAGTTAAATCAAACTTTGATCTACATTTTGCAGCATGTATCGCATTAGATTGTCAAGTCTTCTCCAATTCCCTTAACCCTACCCCAATCCTTCCTATCCTTTCCAGGGCAGGCAATCGTCAGATTCGTCACAGTGCGATGACGAAATAATAAAATACATCGTCATCCAGTATAATAACTCTGGCAGGTCGTCGGCTCGTCATCGACGAAAGAATGCACTACGAACGTCAATCCAAAATCGTCAACGAACCACTTTGTCTTCATTCCGTTCGCTCCCCTTTCTCAAACGAAGGAGGCGTTTATTATATATTCGCTTGCTATGCCCAAAACGGCGAATGCCATCCCAGAATTGCTTTTATTGGCAATTTAACCCGTACTCCTCAAGCTTTAACAATAGCTCTGTTGGTAAGCGCGTGACATTGACAATTCAGAGCTCGTTTGTTCAATTCCGGACACGTTTTGTTGTTTTATTTTTGTTTTATTTTTTCAAAAAAGGCTCATAATCTATCGACGCCACGGTTCATATTTTCAGTCGGCTCAGAGCTCCCGAACGAAGATTCGACCATAACGAAGGAGAATTCTTTGTGCGTCATGACGCCGAGCCTTTGTGGCGGACAACTGCAGCAAATCGTCATCCAACGCTGGTTGAGTGACGATGACGATTCTTTTTTTAGTTTCGTCGCCGACTTTTTCCATTTGACGGTGACGATTGCCTGCCCTGATCCTTTCCGATGGTGTTCAAGCGGTCCGCATAGACTATTACGGCCATTACCTATCCCTGACCCCGGCTTTGGACTGACTTGCGCTCTCATTGCCCCACCAAACGCTGAAAAATGAAAATGAATATGAAAAATGAAATAACTCCGCGCTGATAAAGTAAAATCCGCATTGAATTATCGCCGAATCAATAACTGCTTTGTTCGTCGTTTGACAAATTTTCGAATACAATTCTACTAAAAAACTGTCCCGATTGTGATCATTGGTCACCTAGCTCGGAGTTATTTGAATGTTTTTGGGGTACCCTACATAACTCTCCATAAAAAAAATACTTCGACCGCCAGTTTGTTTTTAAAAAACTCAACAGTCAATCTACCAACGCAACGATGATTTGAAAGATGTTCCGGAAAATTAACTTGAACATCGATTGGGAACGGCTTTGCAGTTCATAATTCAATGTTCCAACTTATACTAAATCAAAAACAGCATCGGCCGCGTCCTTGCAGACAGGTGAGAATAAAAGAAGGCATGGTAATGTGTGACCTCTGCTGTTTGGAAACCTTGTTTACCATCTTTCCAGCTATAAATTTTGAATCACCCCGTTCTGACATTTCTTGCCTTCATTATATAATTTTATGGTTCAATTGAAGCAGGCTTTGTGATTTAATGTTTACAAATCAGTAATCACAGTAAGTAATCACAAAGCTTGCTTCGATTGAACCATAAAATTATATGATGAAGGCAAGAAATGTCAGAACGGGGCGATTCAAAATTTAAAGCTGGAAAGATGGTAAACAAGGTCTCCAAACAGCAGAGCATGTTTAATGTTGACAACTTATTCAATCTCTGAATTCTCCACTTCAGGCCACGACATAAACAGGCCAAGGCAGTCTCTTTACTGTTGTAAATATCAAATTTGGTTGTAAATATGTGACGTCATTCGTATCGTTTGCTGTAATAATGGAACTTATCTATTGAAAGATACATCTGTATCAAAACAGCATAAAAAAAGAAATGAAGCTCTCCAAGTAATCATGCTACTCAAGCTGCAATTGATGCATATAAACGGTGTATATAAAGCTAGCATTACAGCACATGTACAATTAAAATTGAATTAAAGTGACAAAGTTCCCCACTAGACCCATTTTGAAGTTATATCTTATAAAATTAACTCGATATTTTTGGGGCCCATTCCCACTCAAAATCAACAATAACTGTACATATTCAGTAATGCTAACTTTATATACACCCTATGGAAGAACTGCCCAGGATTACAATGATTTCTACACCAAGGATAATTCAGCTTTAGATTGAACAATACCTTTGATTGAGAACTTAAATTTTACAAATTAAATGTATTTGAATGAAATACGATTAGTTTCTAAGAAATTTGATACGAAGAAATGCATAACAAGTGAGAATTCTTGACGAGTGAATCAATAAACGCTAATCCTTGCCTTGCCTACTAAGATCTTACTATACAATTGGTAGGCAAGTAATGTCAAAATCGAATCACCCCCTGCTATTTTACAGCTAGCTTAAAAAGTTGATTACAATTGGTCGGTGTTCAGTCAGACCGGACTACCAGAGTCTACGAATGGAGAGTTGCGCGAAGAGTGAAACCAAATCTACCTATCGAACTGTCAAACCGTCTTCCTATCGAGCAGACCAGCAAAACAGATAGGGGCTATTTTCGAAGTTTGAGTTTTCGAATACATTTTATATACGGGGTACATTTTACTGAAACTATTTAAAAACACTTGGTCCTGTCTGTCTGAACACCGACCAATCGTCAAGACAAAAAAAAATTATGGGAAAATTTGTTGGTTCGCAGTATCTGTCTTTTATATAAATAAAAATGAGGTGGTGTCTGTATGTCACGAAATGGCTTGGAAACGAGTCAACGGATTAGCGTAAATTTGTCACTGTTGCACCCGATTGTGCGAGGAAAAAGTTCGGGAAAATCTGTGGAATAATTACGAAAGCGTGAGTAAAATAAATGACCTATTATTTTGTACTGGGGATTACATGATGTTTTACAACAGCCTACTTGATGGCAAAACAAAGCTTGCCGGTACCAAGGGTCCTTTTGTGATAAGATTCTACAGTTCCATCAATTGTATCACATCGTTTTTGAATTGAAATGATTTAATTTACGAGATCAATAAAGTTCAAAAATCATCTTGCATAATTCATTCAAAGTAATTGATGTCCAATTGGTCTTTCATGGAAGTCTAGTCATTTAAGGTGCTTCAAATAGTTGCCCAAATAGAGATTGATTCTGAGTTTTCCAAAAAATAAAAAATGACGATGTACATAAAGGGTTGCTTTAAGTGGTGTATTTAACAAATCCCAGTTTGGGGAAGATTTGAAAATTTCCACTTCATACAAAATGTTTGAAAAGCAAAACACTGATTAATTATCCATTAATTGTGTTACTTTTTTATGATAAACTTATCTAAAATACTGTTAGATGTCTTGAAAATGTTTTTTCTTTCACTGTACGTATGGAAATTCCGATTAGTATTAAACTCCCATATTATTAAACGGACCTACAGCATCCCATACATCATCCTTTTTTTATTGGTGCTATGCGACAATTCCTAAAATTTCTTCTACTGCTCTTGAAATTTCAAATTTTTACTACGTTACGTTCCCACTACAGCCCACATCTCAGCTTAGTATTCGAAGAGCACAACCACAATCATTAACTGAGAGTTATATTTATCCCAAAATTCCAATTTTTGCATACGTGTGGCAGGCACTATGATAAGAGCACAAATCTAGAGACAAATAAACCATCAGCACAGAAAATTGGATCGATGTATGGTCTTGACTAAAGCAGCAAATTTTCAGCTCAGAGCACTGTTTAGTTCTCTAGATCCGCGCTTTCGGAAATATGAGTGTAGTGGTGACTTTATCTCCACTCTAAAATGTTAATGTTCGTTATAAGATAATCAAAAATATAAATTGATAATTCAACAACAACTGAATATTTGTGGATGAAATACATAAATTCAAGGACAAATAATCAATCGATGTCTAGCCATGACCGCATATCAGTAAAATTAGCATTAGCATTAATCATTTCGCACAAATTCGTGGTTGGTACACAGTAAAAAATCAACACATTCAATTGAATGGATTAATCACTTGACTCAATTTAAAACACCAATCACCATGATTTGAAGAGTTTTTACTTCGGATTTGCTCTACTGTCTCTAGCACTAGACTCTGAAGTGAAAAGTCGTTGATTTGGAACATCATCGTTGTAGAAACTGATTGAGATCAATTCAACCCTTTTCAACAGATGCAAGTTGGTGTCGAGGCAAGATACAAGACTTGCACTCCGAAGATTGAAGGTTCAAATCTGGGTCAGCCGGCAATGTTTATATTAACTTTTTTCATTTCGAATCAAAACATACAACGTTGAATTCAAGTGCTGTTACCTTGATATTGTCAAGATATAACAGTAGTGCAAATCCAAGTGCAGAACTGTTGATAGCATGGTGCTTATTTTTTACCGTGTACAGTCCTAGACCATTCTATGAGGCATTAGGCTGGTCCTTAAACAAAAAAGTTGTAAACGGGGCATCCCCTGGATATGAGCTTTAGGGTAAGAAAAAAGCTCTCTCAACATTTCAACTCAATTGGTTGTTCCACCAGCTGGCGCATTCAGTTTGAAGTTTGTATGGGATATCCAAATATATTGAAAATTGACCCTATGTCACTGTTTCGTTCCGTTTACTTGTTGATTGCGTTCAACTGAGCCCAGATTGACAAATACACAAGTTGGTACTCTAATGAACATAATTGCAGAAGGTTGTGTCTGGCTTTAATCTCATTTTCATCACCCTTTCAGTTGTTGGCTTAGATCAGCACTCCCGTACAATCACTTATATGCATGCGTCTTGCGCAGCAGCAATAGAAATATAAGTAGTAGAACGCTGGTGGCGCTGTAATCACAAAACTGATTTCAATTATTTTTACCTTAGTTATGGATTTTCACTGTTTGTTAAATGCCAATGATTTGTTTTGGTTTTTAAAATTGATTTGACACTTTGAGGCCCGGTACTCAGGCTGTCAGCGCTTGGCAAACTAGATGTTGGTAACACGGGCAGTAGCGACATTAGCATTCTTAGGTTAAGGCGAAGTAGGCCGTCATTGAAATTTGTATCCGTCGTTGATGATTGTTGCTAATTCATCTATCGATTTTGAATCAAAGAAAATCAGTTGGTTTTGCACTGATACAGCTGAAAAAGTATCAGCATACTTCATGCATGTTAGCGCGTACAGTGATACTTTTTCAAGTCAATATAAACTATCAAGACTGAGTTACATCACTTTGAAAAGCAAGCTGAGAAGTCATCATTGTTGCCAAAACGAATGACGGGCTACTTAGCCTTAAGGCTCAAGAATCCATCATTCAATCTTCAGCAATCATCAAAATGAAAAACCAGTTTTTCGTTCAAATTTAAAGAAATCCTCATTAAAATCTATCATCACAATCCATATACCGTAATTTCGGGTGAAATTGATCATTTTTCACGGTTTTTCTAGTTTGTTTTCTATAATGATAACAATGCCAAACAACTAAATGCAGGAAAACAAGTAAGAAGGTGTGCCTCATCAACTTATATACCGAAATTTTCTAACAAATGTCATTTTAGTGTTAACAAATATCTCTAAAATAAAAAAACAGGGAATCTAATTTCGGGGTGAAATTGATCACTTGTCAATGTCATTATTTTTAGTTTTCAAAACAACTCTAGGGGTACCGGGGGCAGTATGGACACCCGGGGTAGAATGGACACCCCCTGTATCTTTGCATAAGCGAATACTTTTACACTTTAAATGCAAACAATATTTCAGTTGCCTGTCGGAGGAGTAAATTATCCACTAAAATTTCAGAAAAAATGTTCAAAACATTGATTTTAAATAGAAAAATTAAGCATATTTTTATTTGGTTCGAAAATTATAACATTCACACCTCACCAAAAAAGGTTTCAGAGGCAAATAACTGCAAGTTGACCGATCATATAGCTCTTGATTGAATCTTGAATTATTTATGCTATATTCAAAAATATAGTAGATTTTTTTCTGGTTCTTTAAGATATTGAAAAACTTATATAAAAATTTCTTATACTGTTGGGGCAATATGGACACCGGGTGACAAAGTAAAGCTGACACTTCAAAGAGAAAAATATATAACTTCAAATACAAAATTATCCAAAAATATTTAGCATTCAATGCAATGATTATGAAGCGGAACCACAAATCAGTTGAAAATCGTAAATTCTTGATTAAAACTAACCTGGAGGCAATATTGAAAGCATCTCTACGAAAAATGTCGTAAATTGGTTTAAATCATGTTTCCAGTGGCACAGTGACCTGTCACTATGGTTTCCTGAATATGAACTTCATTTTTCGAGGTTTTGAGAACGATCGCGGGACAATTTTCCTATAAACATTAGGGTGTCCATACTGCCCCATGGGGGTGTCCACTTTGCCCCGCTAGCTTGATGGCGACTACCAAATATAAGCTTTTTTTAAACCTATTTTTGAAAACAAAATATTTTTTTCCCAATTATGCAACCATGTTTAACAAATGCTTAAGAACTCTAAAAAGCATACTGCACATAAAAACAGTATAATATTCATGTCCTCACAGTCAAAATAGGCAAATTCTTTAGGGTGTCCATACTGCCCCGTGTTCCCCTACATGATAAATTTGAGCTCCCTGAATCCGAATATGCTTGTAAAATTCTTAGCAATGCAATATTTATATAAATAACGAATAGTTAAATTTCATGAATTACGCGGAAAACGCCTAAATGTATGCAATTTCCAAAAGAATTCAATGATATCTAACAGAAATTCAATTATTTCAACCATTTGAGCTAATTGGAACGAGTTTTGGTGATGAAATCTGGTTTGGGGATATATCTCAAGCATCCTCACAAATTTTCAGGTTTATACTATGTTCAAATCCTTGCTTAGAAATAGAAGTTTATAGATGTTTGTAAATACTGCACCGTGCATGATTTTGAAATTTTACATTATTTTCATAGTAATTCAACGCAAAAAACTTCACAACACACAATTCGACAATAGTTACGACAAACAGCGTTCATTTACTGCAGCTTATATTGATATTTGTGCTCCATTATGAATAAATAAAATCGTATGATACGATGATCAATTTCACCTTCCTGATCAATTACACCCGATTTTACGGTAGCAAGTGTAATGCAATGATAGATTTTATTGAACATTGCTCAAATTCTTAACGAAAAAACTGGTTTTGAAAATTTGAAAAACGATGATGGTTATTTTCCTCTTAATGCTTCCACTGCATCAGCTCGGTCGGCGTCATAGGTGGCTATGATGCGCTTAGTGGC
The DNA here is from genome assembly GCF_002204515.2 of Aedes aegypti. Taxonomy (NCBI): domain Eukaryota; kingdom Metazoa; phylum Arthropoda; class Insecta; order Diptera; family Culicidae; genus Aedes; species Aedes aegypti. The sequence goes on from NC_035107.1 coordinate 46,100,115, forward strand.
TACCTGGGGGGGAGGCACCGATACTACACACGAAATATAAGACAACGTTATTTTGAACTGCAAGATAACTCCCGCTTGCCAACAACAATCAAGGCAGGCTTCGAGAAAATCGGTAGTTTCCTTTTGTTGTGCACCTTCGATATTTCCTGACAAACATGAAAAAGGGCCCCAGTTTTCTATGCACTAAATATTCATTTTCATTGGAAAAAGTAGAACGATGCGTTTTTCAATGCTTTATGTTCAATCAGATTAAATGGTGCTCACGTGACATTACTTGCGTTGTGTGCATGAATTGATTTTCATTCGATTTTTATCACTTTTGAAGAAATACGAAAATGTGTTTTAATCAGTTACGCGCTTTTTTCATGTTAGTCGAATGTTTGAGATCTGGGCTCACAGTGACAGTTCATGACAGCGGAATCTCGGCTCACTATGACGTACAGAAATTTTGTATTGGTTTCTCCCTCCCAGGTGGCTACCACAAAGCTATATTAACTTCAATTCAAATGCGCCAGCTCATGGAACGACCAAATGAACTGAATTTTTCCGAAATGTTTCCTCTAACCCCACGGAATATCCTGGAGGGTGCCCCGTGGAACCGTACAACTTCATTTTTCTCCCATACTGAGCTGGGCCAGTCTAATGAGGCATATCAGTGAAATTGTAAAAAATAAGCACTAAAACAAACATCAAGACGATTTGTTCCGCGTTCAAACATATTGAAATGGTACAGTCATGATAAAACAAATTGGTATTTAGATATTCAAGAATGAACTTGCAAGTTTTATCATGGCACTCGTATGTACTGAGGACTTGCTAACTCTCAGCGATAATTACTCCAAAACACAAAAATTCAAATGTTTTTTTTTTTTAATTTTGCTATGGTCAGTGCACCTGTGTTGGCCTTACTTTGTAAGAAACCTGCAGATAAATTCTGTAGATTAATCTTCATTTTTTTTATACGCAAAGTGCTATATATACATTTATCAAAAGATTTTATGACAAAATTAGAAAGTTGTCACTACAAAAGAGTCACTCAGGTGTCCAAATTAAAAACAAAAGCAAAAAAACAGCATTTTGGACCGATTTACGCATAAATTTTGATAATGTCAACAATTTAGATAGCAGGGACCTGGTGTAGTGGTTAGAACACACGCCTCTCACGCCGAAGACCTGGGATCGAATCCCATCCCCGAGATAGTCACTAAAAATTTCAGGGGGGGGTAAAGCCGTTGGTCCCGAGATGAACTAGCCCAGGGCTAAAAATCTCGTTAATAAAGATAGAAAAAAAACAATTTAGATGTATGCTTCGCGAGCCAAAAAGGCTTAAACCACTTGTTTTATACAAATAAGTGAATTTATTATGTCGAAGATATGTACACTAAGGTTTTTTTTACACGGTCCCCCGTGCCGTGCAAAAAAATTCCGTGCAAAAAAAACCGTGCTAATTCTGGAATTTGTGTTAAAATAAACCGTGGTAATTCTAGAATCCGTGGAAAAAGTACCGTGTTAATTCTGAAATCCGTGTGAATAGGAAAAAAGCCGTGTTAATTCCGAAATCCGTGTAAATAAGTAAAAAAAAAACCGTGTTATTTCCGAATTTTGTGCAAAAAAAGTACCGTGTTAATTCCGAAAGGCGTGTAAAAAAAGCCGTGTAAAAATAAAGCGTGCAAAAAAAACCGTGTAAAAAAAGACTTTAGTGTATCCAGATTCCAGTTCTTTGATAAAACCATTTCTAAATATTTTGTATATTTGGACTTTTAGCATAACTTGAATGTTTATTTTTTTGCAGCGTAGGCAACAACGGAAGGTACAATTCGCAATGATTTTTCATACTTGATTTTATTCATTCTGATATAGAAGCGATATGCCCATCGGTTCTAACATTTTTAAATGAAAAAAAAAATACCAATATGCCCCTCTGATTTTTTTTCGCAATTTGATAAGATAAATAAATTTGTTAAATATTATGTTTTAGTACTTCAGTGCAGGAAAGTAGGCCATTTCATGACAGATTGGCGTGATGAAAAACAGCCTATTACGATGAGAAATTGCAAAAAAAATATATATTTGAACTTCTCAAACGGTTCACATAAAAAATATTGTAGGTCATTTGTGTAATGTAAAATATTGTCGGAAGTGATCCGAAACACTTGGGCTTTCAAGAGAATGAACATTCAACCAAAATGTATCGCCTATTACACGCTTGTATTTTTGGTGGACATTTGGTATGGAATGACCCAGTTGCTGGTGCTGGAGAGTTTGGTCGTTCAAAAGCGGAGGCTGTGGTGGGTGAACCGGTGTGCGGTGGCGGTGAATCAGCGAGCGCAACAACGAGCGTGAAATCAGCGTGCGGGCGGGCGGGAGAAACATAACGAAAGGGTTAAAACAGAATCGAAGAAGAGAGCAGAAGCCGGGATCGAGTAAAGAACGGTCAGTTGAGAACTCAACCAACGGTTGGGCCGGAGCCCTACCCCAGTTCCAAGGGGCCCAAGGTGGCATGGAGAATTGAATGTAATGATTTAGATCAACTAACCGACCGACGACGACGACGACGACCGGATGAATGATCATGATGGGATTCACTCTCCGCATGCTGAAAGAAACTGGGATCTGGGACTTGGAGGCGCCACTGTCGTAATCGACGAGCTGGGAATGGGTGAGATTCCCAGAACGATTGTCGGACGACAAAAAGGGAGTTGAACCAAAACATTGTTGCAGACAGGCTTTTTGGTAAGAGAATTATGACCGATACTTGGTTAAGGGAGGATTTTGTTCACGGTAATGATTAATTTACTTGTGAATGGTTGGTGCGGGTGTAAAACAACGCAATAAATGAAATGGGGCGACAAACCTATGGAGAGAGCAAAGTCCAGCGATTATAAAGGTTCGATCATCAAGAAAATGTTGAGCTCCAATCTATTGGAGTCACATTGGAAAAACCGATAACCGATTTTGATGGTCAAATCACGTCTTTCTCGGCAAACCTCGTTGTACTATTCGTGCTGTAAAAACATCATTTTGCAACCTGTTACGTTTTAAGCACTATAAATTTCATAAAATATGATCACTTGTGTATGATTTTTGTATCACTCCGAGTATCAAACGAACGTTTTTGACACACTATACTTAACAGTGTATTCTAAATACCACAACGCTTATTTTTTTTCATAGCTATTTGTTGGCGTGGATTATAAGCCCTATTGAAAGTTTCCATCTTTGGTAACCTTGCTACTCACTTTGTCGCTATAATAACGAAGAGTTTTAAAAAGCATTAAACAATTAATTTTAAATTTATGGCATTCAACAGGTCATTCGGGTAAGCATATGTGACATTTGCTCCCCAAAACAGAAAACTCAATTCACAAATCATCTCTCCGAAAATGGAATCCAAAAGCCATTCCGACTCTGGTGGACTGCATATGCGAAATGGATAGCAGAAGTCAGACGCCTCTGTTCGGGGAATAGTGGCTTGTTGCAAACGCCGACGCCCGACTTCTGTCCCGATCTCAACGCGATGACCGAATTCGGTTTATCAATATGGATCCGCTTGGCATCGCCAAAATCGACTCCTACCTCCACCGACTAACTACAACAACGGGGACATGTAGAAAATACTCTTTCAGTCTCATCACGCAGCGATCACGTTGAAACTGGTGCACTCACGCGAAAAGCAAACGGAGAACGGGAGGTATTAAGTCATAAAACAGGCTTCCGAATCTCCGGAAAGGGCTTACAAGCCAATATGCGTGTGTCACTCTTTTGGGATTTCTCCAAATAGGGTGTGACACAATTCGAGAAGATTTCGCTCGCTCGCTGTTTCAGATCAGCAACTGTCCCGCATTTTGGATTGCGTGTATGAATGACACTCCGAGGCCTTTGTGTGGCCCCAAAATGGAAGAGATTTAATATGTAGTCTATGACATAAATTTTATTGTGCTTGTTTTGTTTCAACTGTGCCGCCCGCCGAAGCCAAATTGGCGATGATTGATGGGTTTGCTTTCGATTCCCCTCGATTCGATCGTTCGTCACCGCCGGGAGGTAGTGTCGCTCACACGCAGACTGAGTGACTCCCGGCGGAGTCCGTAAGATCTGCGGATACCTAATTCTACACAAAGGAAACAGCCGCACTTTAGCCGATCATGATCAATTTGCCACAGCGAGTTATCACCTTGTGATGTATCACAAGGGAATCTAGTAGTCCGTGATGCACAACATACGCGCGAAGAATAAGTCAGAGTGCATCCACAGACCAACCGACGTAATACTGCAGAAATTTCTATCATTCTCACATTTAAGAATCATTTCAAAGTCGCTACAAGGAGAAAACAGAAAACTCATATTTGAGTATTTTTAAAATTATTTTTGAGTTATTTTTCTCTCCCTATATTACTCGTTCCTTCTATTGTTGTCAGAGGGCGAAGAGCAAAACAACCCAAACACCGAACCTTAGTGCGTTACCTCAAATTTGAGTAAGTGGCATAGTACTGGAAGTTGAGTTATTTGATCTGCTGGTTGAGTGAAAAGAATTCAGCCATTAGGTACTATTTCGCATGGCTGCAAATGAAAACAGCTTCTACCCCATCAACTCAAAATTAGGTTAACGCACGAACCCCCTGAATGAGAGGAATGAACTCAGTTTTTAGTACTTCATTTTCTCCGTGCAGGTCTTGTTGCACCAAACATTATTTCGTACAACATGATCAGCCTATGAGCCTATGCATGCTATAAAACGTTTGATTTTTACTGTGCGCCCTGTTTTCAAGTTGTCCGCGAGAGAGAGCGAGGCAGCACCAACACACGACGCGCAGTAAAAGTCAAAAGAACAAAAGAATTTATGGCACGAACAAAGGCTCATAGTCCATTTTATGAAACGGAAACACTGATGATATTGCTGTTACTTTCACACGTTACGACACCGTCTCCTGTCAAAATTTCATTCATAAAATAAGCGATCAGTTGTTCAGAAACGTCTCGTGAAATGGACAATGACCACATAACATAAGTGGAACTCGAGCTCAAAAAGCGGTACCCAGTTTAATATTTACATGCTGGTTTAAGAAAATTGAAACGTCAAAAGAGTTATACCACCAATAAATTAATTGAAGGGTTTTATGATACAATATAAAATAAAAATAACCGAGATTATAATATATTATCTGAAGACGTTCTAAACACAGTTTGTAGCATACTACTAGATAAATGAGATAAAATAGAAATGGATTTTTTTTCTGCACCTGACAGCTGTGGGGGGTCTATAAAAACTCACTGTCATTATAATTAGTGCTAAGTAACAGCCAATCATTCAATTGTTGTCGCACTAACGATCAATAAGATAACGACTGTTTATTTCGTTCTTAAGCGCTGACAGTTGGCGCCAGCAGCAAATATTACAGACAACAATCTTTCGAACATTCAGTTTCTCATACTGGCCGACGAGCGGCGACACTGATGTTTGTATTCCACTTACTGATCTCGCTACGCTGGATTCTCAAATTTCTCAAGCTTCCAACACAAGCGCATGAAAGAATGGTAGTCGAGAACTGTCAACACGTATGGAAAATAATAAAAAACGTAAATTATTCGCAATTTGGAAACTGGATCGAAAAATTGGTGATTAGAAATCAAGCGTAATGTGAATGCATAACTTTTTGTGTTTAGTTCATCTTCCGATGTGCTTTCTTTGCTTCATATTTTCATATTCTAAAAGAGCCATCTATTGCCATTTCAGTTTTGAATATCGCCCTGTTTTGCAAGTTGCTCTTGCGTTTTCTTTAGGAAGATGTTTCATGTGCCATTAGAAGATTATAGGGGCTCACTTTGGTATTGTATTGAAAAAAATGAATGATAACATATTTCTAGATAAGCAACGAAGATAATGAAAATAAACACGATTGGAACCAATTTAGAATTAGATTTAGAAAATTAAGACTATTGAGTAAAAGCCGATGCCGGTTATGGACACTTTGCGTATTATGGACCCCCCACAGAAAAAAAACATAAAATTAACACTAAAGACAACCTTAATTCTATAAATATCCACCTGAGGAACTTACTCATAATCAATGCAATAATACATACTTTTTTGAATCATATCATATGATTTGAAAGTTTCAATTTTAGTTTAAGAAATCCGGAAAAATTGTCGTAATTTTCGCAAAATTTATGAGTTTATATACTTGAACAAAATATCCCAACATTTAGAATGGAATTTTGTTGACTTCAAGAGAAACAAAAAGATTCGAAAATATTTTGGATAAGCAAGTAAAGTGCAATCCTTTTGCTTAAATTCTTAACGATTTTCTATCGTGACTTTTCCAACTGTAACAAAAGCTTTCTCAATGAAGTTTAAGACTATGTTGGAATGCCATTTATAGATCTGCAGATCAAGTAATGGGACCTAATTATTAAAATATTAGTTTGGCAAATGACTCTATCGATCACACTGCATGGTTGGTAGCGTTCAAGTGCCTTGAATATAGAAACTTTGGAGTCATCTAGCTTGGAGAAAGAGACTCAGAAGAGACTACACAGGAACCAAAGAGAGAACGAAACTGGACCAAACAGGAAACAGAAAACAAAACATAATCTAATAGGAACCAGAAGATGCTTCATCATACAATCAGGTCAGATATTTCCCTTTTTTTTTAATTCCGTGTACGACAGTAGTACTGCTCGCACCACCGATTTTTTTTCATGATGTTTTCTAGAAGTTTCTTGAGAAAGTAGGTATTTTCCCAAAGATTCAGAGATTATTCTGAAGATTTCTCCAGAAAATCAGTAAGTGATGATTTCCCTGGGAATTCTTTCAAGAATTTTCTTATAGAATTCTCTCAAGCATTTTGTTTCGGATATGCCAAGAAAATATCCTGGATTTTTCCAAGGTTATGGTTATCCTTAATCCTTATCCATAAAGTATTTTAGAGGTTCCATCAGGATTTTTTCCAAAAAGGTTCTTGAGGTTGCTGAGATCCCAGGATATTTGTTTGCCGACTACTCGGCTGTGCGGATCTCGGTTGAAATTAGCCGAGATTCGGCATTCTAAATTGAGTGTGTGAGAAAATAACTGGAAATAATATCGTTGTATTGCTCAAGGTTTTCCTGGAGGAAATCATCAAAGTATCCGTCACATTAAAGTCGAATACGACTTGAATAAATCACACTCAAGCGTATTACAGTGGAAAAAAAATTAACTGTTATTCAGCTACTAATGCTACTTGGTCTATTTATGGCTATTAAACATAAATACTGGATGAAAAAGACAGAAAACATTAACATTTTTTGAAAATATAAAACTTTGCTTTGTTTTCTGATACAGTGTTCGTTCGATTTTGACAACATGTCCAAAAATATCATGTTGCCAAAGGGGAACCATGCCTAAATCGATCAGTCTTTACAATTAGCTATTTACAATTTATTGTGAATTGAATTACAGAATCATCCTATAACTTTGTTTTTATTGAATTGTAGAAATTGTCGAAAATGATTGCAAAAATCAAACATATTTTGGAAAACCGTTCGATTTCGGTACGGTGTCAAAAAAAATTCTCGAAAACTTATTCAAATAGACTCAAGTCAAAAAAGTATACAAACTTATTTCATCGATTAAACGTGTTTCGCAGACGAAACTCTACACATTTCGCTCTGAACCAATTCGACTTTCACTTTTAAAACGTTTTATATTCTGATTTACAAAACGACGTAAGTAAGATTTTCAACTTTCGCAACCTAACCACTACTTTCGCCGCTCCACTCTATGGAGAGACAAAGTGACTTAACCACGAATCAAAACAAAACATTACTTGAGTCGATTTTACTGCCCATAAAAGCATAACTGTCCCATATGAATTTTCGAACCAACACCTTTTTTCGTCACTATGCATATAAAAATAAACACACTTTGTTTAAAAATGTTGTGGAAAAATATGAAGTTGGTGTAGTCCCATATTGAAAAATGAAGACATAACAGTCTCTATATGAACTTTGAACCTAAATAGCAACTGTTAAACGTGAACCGTGTTCAAGTTTATATTTCTGGTTAATCCATAGAAGCAAAATGAGTCATCTGCGCGGTTATGTGAAATGAATGTGGTATGTATAAATTTACTAGAAAATAATGCATATTTGTATGAGAAGGCAAACTTCAAACTTTGAGCGCTATTTTCTCAATGCCTACTTTTTCCATATGGGACAGTTATGCCTTTATGGGCAGTTTACACTGGTACAAAAACGTCGCAAGTAACTGAATAAATCGGCTTATCATTTTGTAATGAAATTTTTTAGGGGAAATTATAGGAAATCCCTGGTTTTTGACTGCGAGCTTATTGTATGCCAAATTTGAGCAATGTACACGGTGAAAAAAATGTTAAAATGTGGTTAATTTTAAAACAGTTCTACAAAACAGGTTGTGATTCTTCTAAATTGATTTTTTCAAAACCGTATAGAAGTTACTTACATCGATTTGAAAAAGTAATCGAGAAATGTTGCCTAAAACCTGGGGGGTGCCGCTCGAACATTTTGATTGTTGTTCAAATTGAACGCAATCTTTTCCACGAGTGCCAACCATTGTTTGTTTGCTTGCCTTGCAGGAAACCACATTCAAAGTGCACTCTTAAAATACTTCACACAAAGCTCCATCAGTTAAATGCAGGAAATGAGCCCAATGAACAGACTTAACCAGAACGTTTCTGGCCGTATGTTAGTCAGAAATATATTTCAGAACAATTGTACAAGACTTGTAGACTTGTGTTGCATTGTATGTATAACAATTTTTAGCGTAACAAAATCATGACCGTACATTTCTATGCATACGCGGATAATTTTTCCCAACTTTTTAATTTGACCAGGTCCGTCCCACTCAGTCTTAGATTGGGTACCACTTCTAGTACTGCATTTGGTCCCTCGGTAGTGCAAAAGGTACCCAAGTTTGACAGATCGCAGTAAACTTTTCACGGCATTCTCGATTACCTTATGATCCATTAAATTTTTGGCAACTTCAAGGGACATGGAGGTCTTTAATTTGTCTTTGATTTGACTGCAGCCTGGCTGCTTGTTGATTTTTAGTTCGCAACCCCCTGCCTAAAAAGAACAGTATATTTCCAAAATCGAACCGTGCCAAATAAAAGCCACCCACCAGATGAAAAGACATAACAATTTCCATTGCCGGCCATGCCCAGCTTCTATGGCACCTACCCAAAAGGAGGCTAGCAACTCACCGAAGCCCTCATAGATATCAAGAAGTTCCTATGATAGGGACGGTAATGGTCTAGGATTAACTTAAGTCTACAAGTAATTGACGACAAAAAGAAGTAATTTTGGCGCACCTTAGCTGATAAGGCGGTTTTGGATGCTACGGACCTGATACAATCTAGAAATTTTTGTACTGTTGTAAAATAAAGTCGATGTAAGTCAATAAAACTTCCTTCTTATTCCTTTGTTTGCTACGAAATTATTCGAGTAGCAATTCTTTTTTTTTTTACTTGTTTTAAATACATATTTTAAGCCGCGAGACTGTCATGCGTTTATTAGTAACGTGGGACAGACCAAGTTTTATGTTGTTTTTAATATATCTAGAACAAACGTTTTGTTTTCTTATAATACCATAGTAGTGCATGCAATTTAACCCCTCTACCGGCAGCTTCATTTTTTACCGCAAAATTCAAATTCAAATCGTTATAACTTTTTTGTTTTTCAATATTTTTGCACCATTTTTTCACAAGCTCTCAAAAAACTCTTCTAGTTTTAGGATCTGTGTCGATATTGATCATTGGTCATCTGGTTTTGTAGATATTCAAAAATTCCTTGGGGGACCGACCCGTAACTAGAACCCCCCGTTAATTTCTCAGGCTACAGAATTTTAATCGTATTCGGATATTCACTCTTCGGCACAATACATTAATGAGAGTATGTTGTGAAAAAATGAAGCAATTTGGTTCTGCCGTCTTTAAGTAATGGCCATTTAGGTTTCTGGAACCAGGCTGGCCAAATAAAGATCTTAAAAACTTCAAAAAACATCATATCGTAATTTTCAGATATCTCCAAGAATACTGAACCGATTTGTATGATTTTTTCAGAGAAGCTTCTTATTACCTGGAATGATATAGCTCACATTTTATTTTTTTGATAAATTGATCAAAAACAAAATGGCCGCCAGAGACATTTTGTATCGCAAATGTCGGTCCCCCAAGGAACATCGGAATATCTTTAAAACCAGCTGACCAATAATTAATATCGACATGGATTTTGAAACTAGAAGAGTTTTTTGAGTACTTGTGAAAAAATGGTGCAAAAATATTGAAAAACAAAAAAGTTATAACGATTTGAATTTGAATTTTGCGTTAAAAAATGAAGCTGCCGGTAGAGGGGTTAATGACTTTTCCCGTATATAACTAAAAACTGACGAAAATTCACGTGGGACTGTTATGCATTTATAGGCAGTACAGGGCACCTTATGTTCTAGCCTGAGACGAGACTCGCGAAGACGGTCTTCTTTTTCTGTGATTGCTGAGTTTTTTCTTATTCCACTTTGTGTTTATACCAATTATGCGCAAGCCGTTCAAATCCTCACATGAACCTCTGAGCAAAAAATGATTGAGTTTGCATCACATCGAATCATAAATAGCCGTTTGAGTGAAATTTCATGCCAGCAAACGTAGCAGACATTAGAAATAATTAATCTTATGCTTAGATTTATCAGCAACTTTGGAAAAAAACTGCTCCGCTGACTGAGGTTTTCAATAACAATTTACTTTGAACACAATACTTTTCACTTTTTCAGCCATAAAAACGGTTGGCTGCATTTGACGTTTCGTGAGAGGGGAATCTGGGCTGCATATGACGTTGATATTGTTCCTCTTCGCGAGTCTCTCTCAGGTTCTAGCCAGTAAACTTTGGTTTAAGCGCCATTTCTCGCTCTTTAAAACGAGACGATAAACTGACCCAACCCTATGATACATAAATAGTCCAGATTGCATTGGAAATAAGCAGTTTAATCGGAACGAACTCATAAAAGCCATTTGTTTGTCCTAACCCGGAAAAAAGAGCAATCGGACCAAAAAGTTTCATCCACTGTGTTGAAACATGGAATCCACATACTCTGGACGGTTCCGCTTTTTCAATCTATGACATTGATGCATAAATATCACTTTCTGTCGCCAAAATGTCTCGTTCAGCTCTTTTCATTGTGTCAGCCCATAAAAAAACTGGTTATTTTTTCTTGGTTTGATTGTAATCGAATGCGGTTTACATACTTTTTTCAATATTTAATATAAGAAAGCATCTCATAACCATTAATGTGCATTCTCATTGTTATTTACCAGAATAACACTTTCACAACCGAAAAATTCGACCTAGCACTAATTTTCGACCCAATCTCTGCTTGAGTAATTTGTATGAACACCGAAAATTGGCACATTTTTCTTGTCGGTCGAAAATCAGTGCATTTCCCCTAGTACCTGCCAAACCTTCAGCGGAATCACGTAAAAGTCTAGCACGCAGACCACATCAAGCCATCTTTAAACAAAATTTTCGCCAAAATAAAATACTTCTAACACTTGACAAAACGTTTGCAAGAATATTCACAAATGGAATAGCAGCATCGGCTGATTCTATTTTTCACCGGCCGAATTGAAAATAACGCAGAACTGAAGCGAACGTGACAGAAAATTCAAAACATAGTCGCATGCGCGCACGGCTTGCTGCGATTTTCCATTTAAAACGAGAAAAATCCTCGATAAATTAATGCAAAAAATCCTGAAGGACGGTGAACAGAAAATAATTATAGAATTCCCAAAACATTATCATGGATAATTTTTTCAATAATATTTCAAAGAAACAGCATAAGATTTTTTATTCTCAGGGGAATCACTGATGTAATAATCGTTGGTATATATGGAGGAATTAGTAAAGAAACGCCAAAAAGAACTCGCAGGGTATGTTCTGGAGGAAACCCTTCGGAGATATTTGTGAAAAATATACTGCTTCGCGACTAAAAATGGATGAACCAACGTGCGAAGTTCGATTTTTGACCAACTTCACCGCGTCGCGAGTCACTTCGCAATAGTGCGCATCTCCCGCATAGAAAAATACAATTTGTCTTACTGTCAAAACAGTGAAATACCTTCAACCAATAAGGTTAGTGTATCACAAACACTTGCCATTCTGTTGAACAATACGATATCTAAAACCTGTAAACTATGCAAAACGGTTTGAGAGCTCCATTTCAAATAGTGACACTATAATTTTAAACCCAGATATTGTTAAACTGTATTGAGATAGAAAACTTGGGAGAAATTGTGGAAACATAATCTCACCTTTCGTGAAATGGTATTCATGTTTGAATTTGACAAATACATTTACACATGTGCATTTTACTATACAAAACATATAGTCAACAGTTTGGCAAACAGTTGCGGGCATTTGTATTCGTAAGCATTTTGTTAAGCACGCTAAAAATCAACACACTGAATGTTTGGCATTCTTAGAGAAATTCTATAAACATATTTTTGAGTTTCTCCAAATTTCGGCTAAAAAATGTAGAATTATTCAAATAAGAATTATTCAAATAAATCTTTGTGTCGAAAAATGCTAAGATATTTATAACATTTTATTTAAGGTTGAGTCAAATTTACACAGTCTCTGAGTTGATGTTTTCAAGCGTGTATTTTTCATGATTGTTTTGCTTGTGAAAAGAAAAAAAAGAAAAAAAAAACGGTCAGTGGCCAGAAAGTATATTTTTTCCCGGAATATATTCCGGATTTGAGCTGCGGCCTATGTAATAAAGCGATTATTTGCCCCAGCAGTGCCGGAACCTCTTCGTCGGAATCCGCTTTCAGTACCAAAAGATCGAATTCAATCATAATCCATTGGTGAGTGTTCGAAATTACTTCCAAAAATAAATCTCTGTAGGTGAATTCCGGCGAACAATTTCTTCGAAGAGAAGAAATTTTCTTCCATTACGCACCAGCAAGAAATTTTTCTTTTCTTCGAAGAAAAAACGCGCCGGAATTCGCCTACTGGTATGCACAATTTCTTCTATTCAGTAAATTACTTATCTCTTCCCACAGGATTTGTTTTTCAACGATCATGGAAAACGGGAAGCAATATTTGTATAGCTGCAAAATATATTCGCAACAGGAGGATGAATCCAGCCGTTCTATAAGGAGTTTGGTAGAGAAAACTACGTTCGATTGCACCTTGGTATTCACTATACACAAAGACTCTGTGTGTCTCCGCTACGATGTGTTTTGATACAAAATATTAAGTAATAATTGGAATGTGAAGTTGTAAAGGCATTTCAATTTAATGAATAAATAGATTGTGAATTTATGGATACACAGATTACAGTGAAATCTGTAAGTACTTGTAAAAAATTCACCACAATTGGAAGATGTACAGTTTAATCTGCTATGTAAGCAATACTTGTAAAACACATATTACAATGTAAGTGTGATTTTTGACAAGTACTTACGTATTTCATTATTAATTTGATTTATTAATCAAATCTTTACTTATGGTTCAAACATAACATAACAGTACGGTATGTGGGTAAAATAACGTAATGTACCGTAAATCAACTATTATGTAAACATTATTCTTTTTAATTCCTACCTTATAGTTTAACTGTAATGAAACGGTTTCTAATACAGTGATTTATCCAAAAAATGGATAGTATATAGATTATTTGACCAATTGTAATCGAAAAATTTTGTTCGAGAAAATCGGCGTTTTTGAATGGTTACATAACTTAACCGCCTATTACCCATATTGTAGATTAGCCATTTACCGTTTATCATGCTGTCAAAACCGTTTCGGGTATTGTGGACTTATTGTTATTTTAGGTGTTATGTGAAATTATCCAAATATTGTCTCAAACGGTTTCAAATTGTATGGAAAACAGTACAAATATGGTTTCTATCTATGCGGGCTATGCCCTCCGCCGTGTGCATTATGCGCACTATTGAGAATTGAGTTGCGACACGGCGATGTTGGTCAAAAATCAAACTTCGCACGTTGGTTAACCCATTTTCTAACGCGAAGCAATATATAACAAAGATTTCAGTTAGAAATCGTTAAAAGAATTTCTAGAGAAATTCAACGATAACTTCCTTGAAAAGCGCTTCCAACTTTCTGAACGAGTCTAAATAATTTTGAAAGATGAAATACTGCAAATATATTCAGAATCACATTGGGCGAATTTAATACTAAGGGCGGCAACTAAGCTAATTCACGATGGCAAGATATCCAGCTTTGAGAGTATTGTATCTAGAGTTACCTTAAGATCGGTACTAGGACCATTTTCATTATTTATAAATATTTGTCTTCCATCTAATACTACAGTTCAGTTCATCTCTTTGCTGACGTTGTCCAGATATGTTTGGCTCTAACTATGATCAGTGATGGAAAATAGTTAACATGTTTACTGAACCGGAACAAAAACAAAACAAAATGCTCGCGAGCGTCAGAGTGCTCACGAGTAAACGAAACTAAAGTGATTCGTGAACGTGTTCAAAGATGGTCAGAGTCAATTGCGCTTTTGAGAAAAAAAGCTATTTCTACTCCGAAGATTGTTTTCAAAGGTTTTTTTCACTAAAAACTGGTAGTTTACTGTCGATTTGATGGATATACAATTAATTTGTCTGTCAAAATCATCAATCAACCTTGTTCGGTGACTCGCGATTAAACGTTCGCGAACTTTTTGCTATGTTCTCCCGAGCAGGCGAGTGCGAACTTATTCACACCAAGCATATTCGCGAGTCTCTCATGTTTGTTTTGCGTTCCACCACTGATTATGATTCCTTGGGAGAAAAGGTGAACTATGGTCTACAAAGAATTTGAAATTGGTCGCAGGGAAATGTGTTACTTCCAACTTCCAATGTTTTTAATTCATCAAAAACTAAAGTTGTTCTGATCAAACAAGGGAGATTTTTTTTTTAGTGTCCGGATTTAGCGTTGGATGGTGAAAACACAAATTTTGTGGATCGTGTAGAGAGTCTATGAATAATCATAATATCTTATCTTGATTCGGATTTTTAGATAAACTCTCAATTAAGTGCTGCTCAAGGTGTTGAAAGAGGTTAAATTTAGTTACCAAATATTTTAGTACCCCTTTGGTAATTTTCACGAATGGTTAGACTTCCATGACGAAATTGCGAAGCTGCCAATAATGTTCTGATGACACATATTCAAACACCATTTACCTCCCTTGATTTCAATCACTACCAGCTGGTTTTGACACGAGAACACGACCAGCTGAATGTTAACATCGGAGGACCAGCTGGTTTTGTTGTGTTAACAAGATCAGCTGGTGAATCGATAACAAAGAGACACAGGGCCGGCCGGAGAAAACTGTTGTGAACATCAGGATAATTGCATGG
The DNA here is from genome assembly GCF_002204515.2 of Aedes aegypti. Taxonomy (NCBI): domain Eukaryota; kingdom Metazoa; phylum Arthropoda; class Insecta; order Diptera; family Culicidae; genus Aedes; species Aedes aegypti. The sequence continues at coordinate 46,115,489 of NC_035107.1, forward strand.
GCGGCGGTGATCGATTTATCTGCCCCTTAATCGAAGGCGAAATATGAGAAAGACGAAATTCAGATCACTAAAGTCTAAATGGTGAAAAAAAAAAATGCAATATCAAACTTAAAGTTTTAAAAACCTCACTTCTCCTTGATTTCCGATGCGATCCGATTGAAATAAAAGCGTTTTAATTATTTAACACCAATCTGCCACTTACAATCGATGTTTGTTCGCAAAATCCTTTCATTATACCTGGGAAGAATTCCTCAATAATATTGTAGTTTAAATTCACAAACATCGCTAGAGAATTTCGTGGATGAATAATCAGATTTGACTAATATTTTCATGAATGTATGAAGCAATCTGTTGATGAATTTATAGTCCGCGGCTACAAAGCAAAGCCATGTGTCTGGGTTCAAGTCCCGGTCAGTCAAAGATCTTTTCGTAATGTAAATTTTCTTAGCTTCCCTTGGTATAGTGCCTGTCACACGACGTACGAATGCGAAAATGTCTATGGAAGTGCTTATAAAAACACTAAGGTCTCACGTCACCAGCAGGTTCTGGCCCAGTGGGGAAGAAATCTCAAGCGAAAGGAGAAGAAGATCTGTTGAGTTGAAGATTTGAAAAGGATGTGTCTAAGTAGTGTAAATATTCCTCAAATAATTATTAGAGGAATCTCTGAAACTTTTTTTTTTTTACAAAACTAAAAATATTACTTGAACGCGATTTTTTTTTAAATTTATAACCTTTCCTGAAATTCTGAGTTCAACTTCATACCGGAATCCTTAACTAATCAATAACGTCAAAATTGATGCCATTTGAGGCACAAAATTACTTGCCCTCAAATGATAGACTTTGTTTATAGATCACTTAGTGGAGTGACGCTGATAATAGAATATTTTAAGGTAGAAGACATTTTTCTGTGGAGTTGAAAAAAAACCACTTTGTATCCCTGGATGCTGCTTCCATTCAGAAAGAGCGACTCCCGGGTCGATCTGTCCAGGTCAAGTATTAATTCTACACAAAGAAGATAGCCATAACTCTGCCGATCATGATCAATTTGTCACAGCGAGTTATCACCTTGCGATGTTTCACTTGGGAATCTAGTAGCCCGCGATGCACATTATTCACGCGAAGGATAATCCGGAGAGTGCATCCGTTCCGGCTGACAGCCTGCTGCGATGCGATGACGCGATCGGCCCGGCCTAGCCATATATCGAACGACCATTGATCACCTTCCAGTCCCGTCCCGTTCGTAAGATCGGGGTTGACAACTTTGCGCGTTGCATTCGTCATGATTGCGGGGGTGCGCCTAGCCATTTTGCACACTCGAATAGTGTCACCATCCTTCGAGGAATCTGTAAACTTGACGTAATTGGTTTAAAATAACCCCGTTCGAGACTCGACACGGTGCCAGACACTTGAGCTTCCCACGTACATATACAGGTCGGCACCTCCGGCAAGTCCACCGCGAAGTCCCACAGCATCTACGGAGTGAACCCGAACTGACGTGACGTGGCCTGCCTGTGCATTTGGAGTGTTTCACAATCATCGGTAGATCACACCCCAAACAGATGTCCGTAATGAAGTCGTAGAATCAAGTACGATAATTTATTGCGCTTTTAGATCGTGTTGACTCGCACACTCTTGAAGTCTTGTACGATCAAGACGAGGAGGCGTTCAATGGGCAAGTCAGGTTCAAGTTGATCCGGCTGCTAGATCACCCTCCATAGAGTGGTAGCCGATGGCGATCATATTAGCCTGCTGCGATCAATGTAACTGGATATCGCAGATTAGCTGATCCATTTTGTTCCAACACCCACCGCGGTTCAACTTTCTTGGAGAAATCGTTCATCAACGATGATCATCCTCTCCAATTTCATCGCGAGCCATAAATCGCCCGGTCGTTGGCTGTTGCTCTCACATTTGACTGAAGTTTTTGTTTGCCATGAAATTGCAGCCATAACAACCCACCCAAGAAACACTTTTTTACGACTCCTCCCGACCTGAGAGAGACTCGCGAAGAGGAAAAATATCAACGTCATATGCAGCCCAGTTTCCCCTCTCACGAAACGTCAAATGCAGCCCACCGTTTTTATGGCTGAAAAAGTGAAAAGTATTGTGTTCAAAGTAAATTGTTATTGAAAATCTCAGTCAGCGGAGCAGTTTTTTCCAAAGTTGCTGATGAATCTAAGCAGAAGATTAATTATTTCTAATGTATGCTACGTTTGCTGGCATGAAATTTTACTCAAACGGCGATTTATGATTCGATGTGATGCAAACTCAATCATTTTTTGCTGAGAGGTTCATGTGAGGATTTGAACGGCTAGCGCATAATTGGTATAAACACAAAGTGGAATAAGAAAAAACTCAGCAATCACAGAAAAAGAAGACCGTCTTCGCGAGTCTCGTCTCAGCTCCCGACTAATCACCACCAGTTCCACACTCGTTTCCACGCAAACCTGTTGAACGAATTTCTCCTCCTTTCTTCGGTTACGCGTTGACCAAAACAAAAACGGCAAAGCAAGCATCGATTGACTGTTAAACGAGAAACTTGCGACGATCGACGCGCCACCATAATTCATATAACGGTGGGAATTAGAACTAAGTTGGAGGTGATGTTTTCGCATTTTGGAGGTTAACATCACCTCCAAACACTAGCGATTTTGCGGTGAGATGTTGACGTTTGATCACGAATCGCCAATTTTTCGCGCAAAACCCACCGCCCGAACGCTATAATTTTATTTAGCACTTATAATTCAACGCTTTATATTGACAGGAGGCGATTGCCTTTTTCGGTCGAGTCGATCGAACACTGCGCACTGTTGTTCGGTGTGCTAAATGATCGAGCACTAAGTGCACCTACGCATCATCTGCCGTCCGGCCGTGTAGAATTCCTCCGCTGTTCCTCCGGGGGCTTTTTTTTATAAATTTGCTATTTATTGGAGCCACTCTCGTGAGTGAACTCACGCGCGAGTTGAACGCGATTCAAATTTCGCTCTGAGCACCACGCGCGAACTTCGGAAGAGAGTGAGCGACGACGAGCGCTTTGCTTGCTAAGAGCTGAGAGAAAGTGGATCAAAGAACTGCAGTTCTTGCGATCTTCTTTGATCGCTTGTCTCTTCCACACGCTAATTATTTTTTACTCAGAGAACAGCTACTCTGTTGGAACCGAAGATCATTTTTTAAATATAAGTAACATTTACAAATTGGTTTTTCATTTTTTTTTTTTGTATCGAAATAAATTCTCGACTCATCGATTACAACTTTTTTACAATTAATTAGTAAAAGACACAATTTTTCGACTATAGCAGAAGAATAGATAATAGTGTGCCTCAGTTTTGACAATGTCTAATTGCGTAGGTGGCTCCGAAAAAGGATGGAGTCGATTAGATGGTAGCAAATGCGACAAAATGATCTCTAAGCTTTACACCCACTAACTGATTGATAGAGGTTGTGGAGTAGCTTTCAGTATATTGTTTAACGATTAACTAATGTCATCGATTAATTGATTCGTTTGTATCACTTATCACCGGAACGATCAATTCCAATTTGAATACTCGATTGCCAATAATTACGTATTGATAGTTAAATATTCAGATGCTACAATTTTGAAATTTTGTTTGTTCAATAAAGGTATCAATCCACAAATAAATAAATCAAATAAAACAACTCTGTTTGACGAACTAATCATGTATTTGAGTTTTGAATTAGTATTCCAAAGTATCATATCCAGTTTTAAAACGGGTTAAGGCCGGGTATGACTTCAAATTAAACCATCAAATATTGCTAGTGCTAGTATAAGACAAATCGTTGGATGAGGGTTTCCCTCATTCCATCTGTCACCAAAGCAAAAGATGGAGGACAGTCACCTAACTCTTAATTCTTGGAGAGACAACTGTTCGACCTCTCATAAACAGTCTTTAAAAAATCTACAGAAATTTTGTATTGGTTTCTCCCTCCCAGGGTAAAACCTAAGACAAGACCGGACAGGTTAAAGTGCGTTAGTAACAACACGTATTATCAGTTCAATGGTTTATTACAGAATGATGTATGGTTCCTATGTCTGACTCTTCTCATATGTCCATGACTACTATGTTAAGTGAACTATTGTGATGTTGTGAGAAGTTTAGTAATGTACTCAATTAATTTACTACAATTCGGTCATCCTGATTCAACGATGTCCTCATCGTTATCATCATCAGTGAATATATGAGGAAAAGATAACCATTTTCGCATGTTTCCCGGTGAGCAAACTGAGCTATATGGAAGGCTAGAGACTTGAAATCCATCTATGTCAGTAACTAAATAACGATCATTTGGTAAAATTTGTTTTATAACGTAAGGACCTTTAAATTTTATTGGATAATTTATGAGTATCAACTCTTTTTATAACAACGAAATCTCCTTCTTTATAATCTTGTACACCCTTTTGCTTTTTATCCACTTTGGTTTTATTATATGCTTGAAGTTTTTCAATTTGGTATTTTGCTTCTTTCCTAATATCTACAAGATTCCTAAATTCAATATTTTCCTGTTTGTTTTTGACAAGTGTCTCTAAATTAAACCCAACTTTATTGAAAGTATTTTGAAGTTGGCCAAATAATAATATACTAGGATAGTTTTTTACGGATCTATTAAAATTGTTATTATAAATAAATTCTACATTCGGTAACAAAATACCCCATCTTTTATCAGTATCGTGTATTAATTTTGCTAACATTGGTGTAACTGTCCTATTCATTCTCCCTACTTGACCATTGGCCTCTGGAGTGTAAGCAGCTGTTTTTATGTGTTCAACTAAATAATCAACACATTTTTTTTTCGAATTTATCAGAGGTAAAACAACTTCCTCTGTCTGATATGATTCTCATTGGTCTACTATAGTGATTAATGTAAATTGATAGGTTTTTAATAACTTCTTCAGTATTAGTGGTTTTAGTAGGATAGAATTTGACAAATTTTGTAAAGGCGTCAACTACTACCAAAATAAATTTGAATCCTTTCGATGATCGTAACTGTATCGGACCATAATGATCAATGTGTATGGTGTTGAAAGGTTTTTCACCTTTATCAATTTTTTTTTAGGAAGCCTTCCTTTTTAGTATCAGCTGGACTGTAAAATATACAACTTAAACAGTTACTTATGTATTTTTTTACAATTTTCCTCATATTTGAAAACCAGTAAAATTGTTTTAATTCTAAAATAGTCTTTTCTATCCCAATGTGTCCTTAATTATCATGACAAATTTTTATTATATTGTCTATCATAATTTTCGGAATAACTAGCAACTTATTGTTATCATTTCTAAATAGAATTCCATTTTTTAATTCAAAGTTTGGAAATGTATGTGATTCAAGGTGTGTTTTGATGTTTTTTTTTAACTTTTCGTCTTGCTCTTGAGCAAGAATTACATTTCTTTCTATATCTTCTGTATTTAGCACACTAACAGCTTCAACGGAACTCACTTGTTCGCCTTCATTGTTTTTCGAAAATATTTTTCCTTCATTCATAGCTAACCTGCTCAGAGCATCAACATGACGCATTTTTATTCCATCGCGAAATTCTAATGTATAATTATAGTTTTCCAAAAATAAAGCCCAACGACTAATTTTAGGATTAATTTCTTTTTTCGTCAAAGTTTGAGCCAACGCGTTGCAATCCGTATAAATTTTGAATTTTGAACCTGATAAATAAACATGAAATCTCTTTATTGCATGTACAACTGCAAGTGTCTCCAACTGCAAGGGACATGGGGGTCTTTAACCCGTATAGGCCTGAGTGAAAGCAAAAATACTGAAACCCTCACCGCTCAGAGAATTCTTAATGGATTCAAATGATTTTTTGTCAGTTCACTGGCCCACATATCTAGTTTCCAGAAGTGGCCAGAGGAACACGGAAATACTTATGTGGCCGGAGTTATTCTAGTGGGTTACTGGGTCAAGTCGGGTGAAAAAGGGCTATTTTTTGGGACATGCCATGTTACCTTTATTTATTTGCAATGACAATCATTTTGATTTGCATAAATAATTAAGATCTGATGTTCAACATTATAAATGAAGAGTTTTGCACCGTTTAAAATATACCGGATGTGGCCATTCGGACGTAATTCCCAGAAGAACCGGCTGTAGTTTTGTTGGATACTAAACCGTTTCAATTTTAGAAAAGTAGAAATCAAACATAAATGTAAATTTTAGGCGTTCTCATAAGCTTGGAACAGATGTTCAGATACAAATTGGCCACTTTATCGTAAGTTTGAGGCGTCCCGGGACCCGAAAATAATCATTTGTAGGATTTATCAAATGCAAAACTCATAGTTATCCAATTCAATCGTTTCTCGAAAGGTTTACAATGATGCAATTTTCTTAAAATTCCGTCATGCAGTGGCCACATTATAACTGATTCCAGAAATTATCTGTGACTTGAAATTTGCCTACCTCCAGGGGCACAAACGCACAGTAGCCTTCTCACCCGACCTGACCCAGTGATCCACCGGAATAACTCCGACCACAGGAATATTTCTGAATTCCTCTGTCCACTTCTAGAAACTAGATATGTGTGTGTCAGTATACACGGAGAACAAAATATAGTGTTCGTAATCATTTTTCCGGTCAATTCAACTATATTTTAAGGTTAATTTGGAGATAATTAAAAATATAGTTGAATTGACAGTATATTGTTAAACATAACTATACCATATAGTTGTTGACAACTATATTTTTGATTGAATTTACAAATGTCAAACGTCAAAATTTAACTGTATTTTAGTTGACTCAAAGTGAATTTTATTGAGTTTACAATATTTTGCAATGTTTACTCAGCATTATGTTCTGCTTTATCAACATATCTGAATAGATTCGGTGCTGCTTTATCAATCTAAAAAAAAAAACATTGCAAAAATGAAAACAAAGAGCGAGTCGACAAACTTGATATGTGGTCTCCTGCGTGAGAGGTAGTCATCTTAGCACCTACTCTATTCCTTGCAAGTTAGAAGTAAGTAGATTTGTGAGAATGACTTGAAGTCTAGGGAGGTGAATGTTTCCGAATAGTGGTAATGATCAAAATTATATTTGTTATAAGTACAAGTGGATAGCTCAATCAAAGAAGTGTGTGTATTTGATTTGACGTTAATTTAGCGTCGGCGCAAGTTAATTTTATTTCGAAACAACTATTTGTGCGTAAGTAAAAGTAATTGACAGGATTGTAATCTTAACTTACAGAAATTCTTCTGCGTGTACTGACAAAAAATCATTTGAATCCATTAAGAATTCACTGAGCGGTGAGGGTTTCAGAATTTTTGCTTTCACTCAGGCCTATACGGGTTAATTTGTCTTTGGTTAAACCCAAAAATCTCTGAACGTCTTTGGCATTTTTTGGTATTGGAAACTCCAATACGGATTCAACATGTGATTTACTAGGTTTACGTCCAAATTCATTGATTATATATCCTAAATATTCAATTTCATTAAAACAAAATTTACATTTGTCAAAATTAAGCTCTAATAAATTGTAACTTAAAATTGTTAATACTTTTTTAAGAGTTTCTAAATGTTCTTCCATAGTTGCCGAAGCTATTAAAATAACATCAATGTAAACACAAATTTTTCCTTCCTGAATTAATTTCTTAAAAATTTTGATAGCGAATCGTTGAAAAACTGCAGGGGCATTACAGAGCCCAAATGGAACACAAGTATATTCATATTGACCACTAGGAGTTACAAACGATGTAAATTTCGTACATTCTGAAGCAATTTTAATCTGATGGAATCCTGATTTAAGATCTGTATAATAGAAAATATTCTTTTTCCTTTCAATTTATCAAAAAAATTCTTTCATTAAAGGTAATGGGTAATTATCCCTAAAAGTATCCTTGTTAAGCTTTCTATAATCTACACAATCTAATATCTCCATCTTTTTTAGGCATAACTACAACTGGACTAGCGAAAGGAAAATTGCTTTCCTTCATGACACCAGATTTAAGTAATTCATCAACTTTCTGGTCAACTTTTAATTTATCTGTCTGTGAAAGTCTTCTTGGTTTAAAATAAAAGGGTGCTGCAGATTTTAGAATAATTTTCATCTCATAATCTATTTCTGGTTTCAGAGGCCGTAAAAATTCAAAATAATATTTTTTAAGAAGATGCTCAAAATTTACCAAATGATTTTTATCAATGTCACCAGTATTCTCTAAATTTTTTTGGAAATCAATAGAACTTACAGTCTCTGTTACCTTTTTTGCTGGTTCAATTTGCTCACTTTTGAAGACCGGAGTTTTAAAAATTTGTATTTGGCCATTTTCTATAACCGTGCGCATCCCAGGTTGCATTATAACATTTCTACCAATAATAACAACATATGATTGCATCGTCAAATCAGGAACAACTAAAAACTCAATATTAAGAGATAAATTTTGAATTAAAACATCAGTTACTTAACATCCCACAATGTTAAGCCTGGTTCCTCCGATACCCTTATATGAAATTCTCTCATCATATTTGCGTATTTTGCCCTTTTCCACTAAACCAAGACGTATCAGACAAACCGGGCTACCTGTGTCGAACAATGCGTCAAATTTAGTGTTAAAATGTGGAAAGTATATATCTACCAGTCCATTGTTTTTGAATCCTACAACTTTGTCAGCTTAGTGAGTTTTAACAGCTACAATCTTCATTGTTTTCTCCGAACGATGTTGTCTTGATCGACTACCCTCTATACTGTCCTCAAAGTTCTGTGGTTTCGTTGTACGACATTGAGCTGCGACATGACCAGGGAAGTTACATCTGTAGCATACGATTGGCTTGAAAGCTTCATATGATGGAGGGCGAATTGATGAAAATGATCGCAATAAAGAAATCACCGACTTGAATCCAGAGATTTGTGCGAAGTTCTTCAAATTTTTGTCTGGAATCCCTTCAATGATATACTCGATCAACTCCATTTCTCCAAGGTTCAGTGGTGAGGCCAGTGTTCTTTTTTCAATGTAATAATCTTGAAACGACTCATGTCTTCTCCATCTTCTAAGTTCAAGTTTTTTTTCTCAATTCAAACGTTACCATGGATACCGAAAATGATGTCTTGAGGAGGTTGAAAAATTCAGATAAGCTTATTGTAAAACGGTTTTGATAAGAATTCAGCCATTTCTGGGCATTTCCTTTCAGTTGCTTGAAAATTAGTAATTTCATAATTTCTTCTCCAATATGGAATGTTTTTCGCGTATGTTCAACACTTCTTATAAAATCGTCTACATTTTCTCCTTCATTTCCCTCGAAGTTGTGGAAGAAAAATTTGAAGTTCGTACAATTTCACGGAACAACTTGAGTTCTGTATCCCAGCATGGTGGATAGTACCAAACGACATTGGTGCTTCTGATGCTTCTCCTGAATGCATTTCCTTCAAACTGTTTGACTACGTAGGGTTTCAATGCTAGTAATGGACCCCTTAGTAGCTGAAATTCATTCTAGACGCTTTTCCGCAATGATATCTCAGACGCATATACGTTTTGTGGAGTCTAACAACAAATTCAATGTCTTTACTTCATAGTACGTCTATGAAACATACAAAATCATTTGATTTTTCCATCCAAATATGCATTTGAAAATCTGTTGTCCGAATGCCTATTATGGACCCTCCCGGGGTCCATAATAGGATTGTTTACAAATTTGACATTGCGTATTATGGACCCTCCATTTGATTCCCATGTAATCCGGCTCGCTGCCGACGAGCCTATTATGGATTCACCTGGAAATGCGTATTATGGACCCTCTTGTGTGGTTTCATTTACAAAACTGTTCAAATATCTGTATTTATGCGTCTCAAACCAAATATTTTTGCCTGAAACTGCTGACTAACAATGTAATCGAAGTTCCCCCGGTGGATTTTCATAGGAATAAAGTTGCTTTGAGTGTTAATTTTATGTTTTTCTGTAGGGGGTCCATAATACGCAAAGGGTCCATAACCGGCATCGACTCCCTACTCAGCAAATCGAATTGAATTTCTCCAACCAAAGAAAGAAGACTTCTTCCGATATCCTCTGGTATTTAGAGATCCGATCGTTGACGAACGTCCAGGATTGCGACTGTGCAGGATTTTTTTAGCGTGTATCCCACTTCTGATATATAGTGCGTTAGTAACAACAATTATTATCAGTTCAATGGTTTATTACAGAATGATGTTTGGTTCCTATGTCTGACTCTTCTCATATGTCCATGACTACTATGTTAAGTGAACTACTGTGATGTTGTGAGAAGTTTAGTAATGTACTCAATTAATTTACTACACAGGTCAAAGTGCAAAAATGAAACACATTACCTGTCAAAAAGACCACTTCCCATTGGCCGTTTTGGCAAAGGCCTACTTTCACATCGTTGAGTTGGATTGCAACAGGGCACTTTGTTGATAGCCCGGCCGTGTTGCTAGTTCATTGGTCAGAGTTTTTATCGAAAGTTTGGAAATGTTCAATGAAATCGTTTTGTTTCAGATCTATCCATATTCGATGTTAAGTTCAAAACACGTGCTCCTACAATGCTAAAATAAATAAAAAGTACCTAATTGAGATCTAATAATGGAAATTGTGTCATTTTTCTCTAAAATATCGTCGGTCTTGAATTAAAACCTGATCTTTTTTCAAATATAGCATCTTCTCTTGCACGAAATGTATGATGCGTGCAAGGAACAATCATATTACGAGCCTTAAAATTTGAATTTGTTCACAAGATTTGCTTAAAAAGGATACTGGTTACACTGGATTTTGTATCGTCAAGGTTATCGACTGAAAAACAACGAAGCAGTCTTAGTTGAGCTGACACGTCCTGTCCTAGGGTAAAACCATTCATGTAATATTTGAGCTTCTCTAACCATAATATTGACCCCCCACCCCCCCTCCCCCTAATCGAACGCATCCAACAAAAGGTGGTCCAGAAGGTGCAGTTTGCAGAGGTCATATTCAACATTATGATGGCACCTAACCATATTATGTCCGTATCTGGAATTTATAAATAACTGACTCTAATTATATTCAAGAATTCAGTCGTCCCTTGCTTAAGCCTGATTCGCTGCTGACAAGTAATTTCTCGGCCTATCTTGATGCATGGAAAATTTCTGCAAGGAATCGATCAAGAATGCGCTTCTTTCTGATCGCAGTACGCAGTTGAAAAGAACTGTCACTTCAAATGGAAGTCGCTGTAGAAAATTTCTGCAAGGAATCGGCGAGAAATTTCTTTAGCGATTTCTTTTCAGTAGCAAATCAGGCTTTAGTTGGTGTCCTCAAGAAAAATGTACGCAGCGCTAAGGAATTGGATATGAAAAATATGAAATGAAATATGTCAGAAATAAAATTATTATCAATGAACGGTTTTACAAAGAATTACTTCGAAGTGTCATTCCCGTCCTTTCGAGCGAGATCCCAAACTAAAAACACTTGAAAGTCTTGCCACGATTAATACGTTATATGTTTAGGTTAAGTTAGGTTAAGTAAATTCAAAGCGTTTTTTTTTTCTTATAAGCAGGTGAAATCAACTCACCTGTAAAAAATCTGAACTGCTACGGCAAATGAAATGTAATATGTTGTTAACAAAATACTGTTAAAATCTTAAATTTGTTTTACCAAATTAGGATGATAGTGTTCTCTAATGTTTGGAATGATATTAATAAAGAAATTAAAAAAAAACTTTTTGTAATAAGATTGAAAATTCGATTTATAGAGGCTCTGGACAATTATTGACTCCGTCAATAATTTCTAAGATTAAGGCTAAGATGAATCGAAGCCAAACCTCAAATTTTCAAGAGCACGGATCTGGAGAACCAAACATCCGTTGAGGCTGGAAACTTACTCGATTGGTCACTCGCTGGTGGTGACCAATCGATTAAGTTTTCAGCTCAAACGCGTGTTCGGTTCTCCAGATCCGTGCTCTTGAAAATTTGATGTTTGGCTTCGATTCATCTTCACCTTATACCATTTTTTTTCGAAAATATTTCCAGAATTTCTGCGGGTAACCCTATAATAGTTTTCGTATTGTAGTATTCGTTTCCAAGAAAATGTCTCGGAATTCTTTTAGATTGCTTGAAGAATCGATTTTAGTTTTTCTTCCGATTATGTATTCTAACAAATGTAAAACATCAAGAAAACAAGGCAATAATTCACGATTTTAATAGTGACATTTGTGAACTGCTTCAAAGATTTCTCAAGTTAGAATTTATCTAGGGATTGTCTTAGGAATGTTTACTTAAGGAATCAGTCAAATGTTGTTTTATGAATTTCTTCTGAATTAAATTTATATTTATTTCTTGGGATATCGTCAAGATGGTTGTTTGGATATTGCTCCTAGTATTTTCTCTGGGGATTTGTCTTATGTGTTCCTGAATTCTGCCAAGGATTCTTCCATCGATCACTTTAGAGGAATTGCATTGAAGATTGTCAATGAAATACAGCAAATCAAGAATTACTCCTGGATCACCAAAATTCTTAGAGAGGTTGATATAATAGCTTAACTGCAGATTTCTTTTAAAACTCCCAACAGATAGTTTTTGGAAGCACCTATTTTGAGCATAATAAAAAAGATTCAGAGTTTTATCCAGAACTTTGAACATAAATTTTCCCAGGAGTTCCTAAAAGATCCATCCAGAAGTTTCATATTTCTTCTTCAAGAATGCTGCCAAGAAGTCCTCTAAGGATTTATCCTGGATTTTTTTTAAGAACTGACAGAAATTTATAGAATACAAGAAATATTATCCTGAAAATTTCCACTGGATTTGTGGGCTTCGTAGCCGTGTGGTTAGCGGCGTCAGTCGTTTAAGCGTATTGTGCTACGGAGTGTGGGTTCGATTCCCGCCCCAGTCGGAGAAAACTTTTCGTCAAACGAAAAATTCTTCACTGGTCCACTGGTCGTTCCGTGTGTCCGTTGTCTAATGTTAGTTATGTTCAGTCTGTGCAGCCTATGGCTGAAGACGGTGTAAATTGTCTTCTATATTGTCTTCTTTAGATCTTGAAAAATTACCGTTGGATTTTTGTAGTATTCTTATTATTATATTATCTAATGTTGCCTTGGACATATTCCTGGTTCGGAAGTCACAAGATTGCTAATGCGAGATGTTGAGCATGAGCATAGATGACCGTACAATTCGTAGTTGCTACTCCGTGATTGACCAGAACAATCGAAGTTGCACCGGGAATTAATGAATGGGGCTTGGGATTAGCTTACCATTCTTCAATGTGCACAAATCGAGAGCTCAAATTTAAAAAGTCAATAACGGTGCCGGCCACGTCCTTACAGTCATCGGGGAAGGGATGGGATGTTAGTTAGACAACCGTTGTTACTAGAGACCGAGTATACCTCTGCATCTCCACAGTTGTCATGGAAAGGATATTGGGTTAGTGGGATAAGGTAAAGATCTGGGAGTCATCAATGGTTGGGGTTGCGATCCATTATATAATCACGCCTAATCGGAATCGTGAAATAATTCGATTATCATATTGTCACCGAACAAGTGTTCATCATTCGCCCACGCAGGAGCAAGCGACGCGATCAATAGATCAAACACTACTAACGATCAGCGGTGCTTTTTCATTTCACTGCGCGAACAACGCGCGACATGTTTGATCCTGCCTCCATCGCTCATCCTCGCAGGAGCAAGCATCAAGGTCGAAGGATCAAACACGACTCTCATAAAGTTTTCAAAGAAAAGTTGATGGCGAAAAATAAAAATCGACAGGAAGTTACATTGTACAATAATTGTTAATTAAACAATAATTATTGTGCGTAGAACAGCAGAGAAGGCAACACGAAAAATGTGTGATTATAAGCGTCGTGCATATCTCTTCGTTCAATTACACTGCGGAACACGTTTTTGTCTCCAGCACCAAAATACCGCTGTTCATTTAATTAAGGGTTGCTGAATCCATTGCCGTTTTCAGAAATATCAAAGCACGTCTAGTTTTTGAGATATCGACTGTTGAAAATGCAAAAAATTACTATTTCAGCCATCTTGCATGCAAGTTTGCCAGCTTGTAAGGTAATATATTGGCTTAATTTGCCAGAGAATTCAAACTTTATGTATATAACAATACTTATCATTCAAGTTTGTAATACTTTCGATACGGAAATGTTATTTTTTGATGGTTTAGAGAATTGTTGTATTTTGCCATATAGAAGAAACGAAGAATTTTGTATGGAGACTGCAAGCATGTTGAAAAAATCGATTTAATCGAAATTTAATCGCGCAATTTCAATCAAATTAGGGTCGATGTACCAATAGCCGCATAGTTAAGAACAAAAAATCGTAGAAAATCGAAAAATAACGCTAGCGTCATTATTTTTACATCATCTAAAAGCTTTTTATCTTGGTTTTGTGGGAAAAATATGAAAACTACAATAACTCAAATGTTTGTATTTATTATCGCGTGTGCCACTATAGGAATACATGTGCCTATAGTAGCACTATTTCTAATTTCTGTTCCTATAGTAGCACTAGCATCACGGCATTGGCAAAATACTTATCAAAATCTTATTTTTACAAAACTTTTATATTTTTCCTACACAGTGTGGATCAAAAGCTTCCGTTTGATGTAAAAAAAGTTCTTATTTTATCAATTATTTTGTATAATAAAAAATAGTTTTTCTCAGTAGTGCTACTATAGGAACAATAGGTTAACTATAGGCGCAAGGGAGCTCAAATTTTAAGCAAAACTAATTATTTCGATCATTTTTTGAAAAAAATCAAGCTGTGTATAAATGGTACTTAGATTAATAGCTCTTGACCTTCATGTCAAAAAATATTTTGAAAAGATTTATAGCAAAACGGCCGTAAAAAGCCACTAGTGCGACTATAGGGGACTGTCCACTAAGGGAACACCGACCCTATGTCTGAAATGAAAGTTCAAGTCCTATTTTGCATGTTTGGTGGATTAGATTACAAAGAAGTTTGATAAATTGTACTTTTAATTTCATGTAAACATCAATAAAACCAGTGTTTTATACAACTTTGGCGACCTGTAGCTAAAAATTGTGACGTGCTGGAACATTTCTGAGAATGGCACCAGATTCAGCAACCCCAAATCTACTAGAGACACATAATTTGATCCTTGAGACACGCAAAAATGTCATTTTTGTTACGAAAACATTGGGCAAATAAAGCTGAGTAGGTTATCACATGAAGATTGATGACATTTGAAGGCCACGAATACGCTGGTTGCATGCAGTAAAAGTCCTAAAGTGGGGAAGTATGTATATCCGAAAACCGACGAATACGAAGTTCTACCTTAGGGAGCATGCACAAATTATGTCCCGCTCCAAGGGGGAAGGGGGTCAATCCAAGCGTGACAAGCCTTACAAAATTTTTGGAGAATTCATATAAAAAGCTAGACAAGGGGGGGGGGGGGTCGGTAGTCGAAAAAGGTGAAATTTAGCGTGACATAATTTGTGTACCATTCCTTAGGAGTACTTTGCATTGGATTATATAAGATTCTCTTTTGGAACGAGGAAAGTGTAAGCACAAAGTACACATTTTGCATTTTCTGCGCAAAAACTACTAAATAGTTTTTGCAAGTAGCCTAGCATTGAGCTTTGTGCTCACAGACTTCTAACACAACAACATTCTGACCCCATTCCGAAGCATTTCAGCACAACTCATTGCTCCAAAGAGCCATAAAGATAAAAAGGGACCTTCCAAGATCTACTTAATGATCACCCTCCAAACCGCACAATAAATCACCAACGACCTCTCTAGTGCAGCAGCAATGGGTCAACCATTCCATAGCACACACTTTCATCCCATCGCGCAATAATTGTGTTTACTCAGCGCGGGCGCCCATCATCGAAACCGCCAAATTACATGGCGTTGAAGATCGCGCATTGATCATGGCGAGGCGCCATTGGCGTATATAAGGGGAGGGAAAGGGAACGCTTGGTTTTGGCCCCCCTCCCTCCTAAAAAATGAGCTAGAAGTGTTAACAAAATGTTAATGACAGCTTTATTTAGTTTTACTAAATAAGGATAATAGTGTTAACAGCCTAACATAGAACACCTAGATATAAGAAATGAATGTAATCTAATTCAATAATTCAATGATTTTGAATAGTTTTCAGATTTCCCCGACAAAAATTTTGCAAGTGTTCTTCAAAGATTTTGAGACTCGCTCCCCCCTTCGGTCTGACGGCTATTTACGCCTATGCGCGCGGCGCCAGTCACTAGATGATGCCACCAACTTTGATTGACGGTCAACCGAAGCTTCATAACCATATATAACGACAGCAGCAGTCCAACTAAGGGTAATAAACGAACGTTTGACTAAACACTGGACACGGAGGGAAGGAGATAAGTCACACTGACACCGAGCGAGGGAAGGTCATCCCTGCTGATGGCACAGTCCCTCTCGGTCGAAGTTTAACATCATCAGCAGTGTGTCGGTGCGGAAGGTGAACCATGCTTCCCTAAATGGAAATCACACTCGACTCTGTTCGACATCAGACAGACGTCTCGCCGCAGTAGTCAACGTTAAGAGTGAATGTTGAAGGAGGAATTCGACCGATCGATCGATCGATAGCGACAATGACCAATATGAAAAGGACATAGCCAGATTAACGGGGTTGATTTACGGGCATTCACGGGCTTCTCGTGTTTTCTCTGTGTGGATTGAAGGCATTTTGTAGGCACTTTGTTGCATGCGTGCTTCCGCGAAGATCGGTCACATGTCACATGAATGCATGCGAACTTTTGTCCGATGGAGCTATCAAGGACGGAATGCGATTGCAATTCATGAAAGTATCGTATAGTTGACAGTCACACGAAATCTCTTTGGTGACCATGGATTATTGAATTTGTTGAGTGACAGTCGATCTTGGATTTATACGCAGAAAGGGTCGATTTCGAGCCCTGACATAAATTCCTCCTTTTGCTTTGCAAATATATACATTAGTAATGATTGATAGGTCCAAATAATTCTGTTCAAAATTTGCGGATCAACCCTGAATGTTTCTGGGATGTTATCCATAAACTTTGTAATGTTCTTATACAGTGGGATTTCGTTTTTGGCATGCTCCAGTTTTGGCAACAAAATGGATTCAATTTAGGCAACATATTTGAGTAGCATTGAAAAATGGTAACATTTGTTAATATTATGTTGTATTTTGATTTTGCAATTTAAAAAGCAAGTCAGTTTCATACCGACCGTACTCTAGAGCTCCATATTCGTCGATATGCTCTCAAATTACACCAGCGGGACTCCCGTATACACCTTTTCACTATGGGATGGTTACGTATACTTGGTTTCCTACATCTTCTCTTAGGAATTCGCACTGTATAAGCAGAGCCAAGCTGGTTAGTGGTACACTTATTTAAAAAAAAAATCTGTTCTGCAGAGTTGGAACCGCACAATATGCATCGTACTGATGCGCTTCTTATGCAAAATTTCAGACTATTCGGCCGCAAAGATCCATGCCCTCCATGCCAAAGTGAAGTGCCCAAGTTGTTCTGCACCCTAGTTATTGTGGATGCCGCGCAGAATCTGTCAATTCCTATGTCTTCTGGTTAGTTCTTTGAAATGCCAGCAGGATACTATGGATTTCTTCGGTTATTTTTATTATGTCTAGCAAAATCTTGAGAATGCTGAATAGCTTCCCAGCAGAATTTTAGAATTGCTAGCAATTATCTTGAGCCTTCAAAATTTTCCTAAACGAAATCCACGAAACTTCTGAATTTTAGGCAAAATAATAGGATTCCATGCGAGTTGTTTCAGATTCCTAACGGAATCCTGTGGATTTTTAACGAGCACCTGAAGATTTCTACCAAACTCTTGGGATATCATAGCGAGAACCTGCGAATTTCCTTTGATTTACAGTGAAACCTCCATGAGTCAATATTGAAGGGACCATCGACTCATGGAAATATCGAGTCATAGAACAGCAATTCTTTGGAAAGCTGCTTCTAGGGACCATCATAGTAACCATGAAATTATGTTTTTGCAATTTCTCATCGTAATAGGCTGTTTTTCATCACGCCAATCTGTCATGAAACGGCCTACTTTCCTGCACTGAAGTATGGAGTGCGGGAATAGTCATTACCTAACTGAAACCAGTGCTGTAATGATTCATTACGCAACGCTTTCTCATTACGCAACTGTTTTGAGTTGCGTAATGAATCATTACCCAACATTTTTTCAGAAATTGTAAAATAAAGGTGAATGCATTCTGATATAATTTCTGATACCCTCAAGTGGTCTTCTACGAAATTGCAAAAAATGTTGTACGTAACTCGTTGCAGAACTCGATTTTTGCAGCACTCGTCGTAATTATCCTACTCGGCAAGCCTCGTAGGATAAATTTACGACTCGTGCTGTAAAAATCATCATTCTGCAACTTGTTCCGTAAACTACTATTTTAGTATGGTTCCATGAGTCGATATCGAGTCATGGAACATCGACTCATGGAGGTATCACTGTAATATGATCTGGACGAGTATAACTTCTCAAACATTATTAAATCTTATTTCAAATTAAAATTATAATAAACTCATTCGTGTATTCTACGAAATCCTAACGAGCCACATTTGTGGATCATGTACCGCCGTGCGGGGTGACATTGGTCCTAGGGGGTGACTTTGACCGCCCTTTTCGATGCATCTCTTGATTAGCACGGGAGGCAAAAAACTAATCCATGACCATCCAGTGGCTATTTATAACGTATTCTTGAAGCTTACCACATTGTTTTCATTATTATGGATTTGGTTTGCTGTAAAAATCTTGGCCCAAAGTCACCCTTATGGACCAATGTCACCCCGCACGACGGTATTCTTAATCCAGCCCACTGCACATTGGTCCCGAAGCCATATCTAGGAAGACAAAAACGATTGCGCCTAAACCGTCAATTTTAGATATATGGTGTCTTGGGCAAAGTTTCTCCATATTTTTCAGACATTTTTTCAGAGATGTGAAATTAGGGTGGCCCACATGGTCAACAAGTTCAGCACATAAACTTTTTTGCTGACGCATTTAGGACTACACAATGTTCTACAATGTTTTAGAACAACCGATTTGGAGCAACTTTGGCGAGGAACCCAAATTTCTATCTCTTATGGTTCGCGAATTATGATTTTTTTTTAACAAAAGAGAGTGGTACTGAAAAATCAGTTTTTTCTTGACAACTTTTTATACGATAATTTCTCGCAAAAACTTTGTTCCAAGCACTTTTAGAACTTTTGATTGCGCAACTTTTTGCCGAAGAAACTACTGTTCTATCTCTTATGGTTACAGAGTTATCAAAAATTTTCTTCGAAAGAATGGTTATTTTCAAATGCCGATACAATGATACCTCCATGAGTCGATGTTCCATGACTCGATATCGACTCATGGAACCATACTAGAAACAAAATTTCATGGTTACTATGATGGTCCCTCGAAACTGCTTTCCAAAGGATTTCTGTTCCATGACTCGATATTTCCATGAGTCGATGGTCCCTTCAATATCGACGCATGGAGGTTTCACTGTATCTCCGAAAAGCGCAAGCGGATTTTCAATCTTTTGTCGGCATTAGAAATATTATTTCTTTCTCTGTTTATGGTGAAAAAAAATGTGAGGACGTTTTTTGTTTGAAAAGATTGACAAAATTTTGAAAATGATATGTTTTACAACCGAAAATTGTCCATAACTTGAAACATATTCGAGATAGCTCTTTGGTGCCTTCAGCAAAAATGTGCAAAATTGAAAGTTCTGAAAGTATTCATAAAAAATCATTGCTTAAAGATATATTCACCATAAACCGAATTTTGTATGGTATAACTGTATGTAAAGTCATTTAAAATTGAAAATATATGTAATGAAATAAGATCGATCACAGTAAGCGAAATGTTTGAGGTTAGGGAAAGTTAGTTGCTGAAGCAGTTTTAACAGTGATCCATGGAACATTAAACCATAAACGGTGTCTTGTTATTTCACGCGACATAATGTTTGTCCAGCTAACCTATGCCGTGGTTGGTTATAAATTGCTACCGCTTCGGCTTACTAAGCAGAAGGTCATGGGTTCAATACCGGTTCCGTTTATTATATTATCAACCCCAAACGATAACAAAACGTATACTTTGAAGAATTCCTTCAAATTACCAAAAACTTACTTTCCGTGATATGCTCCCATAGAAATATAGAAGTATCTGCAATCATTCTATCTGGGCAACCAACTTATCCCATTCAATTCAATCAAATCCAATAAATCTGCCACAACAAATTATTAGTCAGGGCGGAATTCGCCTGTTGAAGAATGCATGAATCTTGAACAAGAGCCAGATATAAATCCCAAATATCTGTCTAAGCCCAGACAACCAGAATGTACGTATAACCAAATCACCTTTTGCGTTATGCGATGCTTATATGTGCAAAGTTTCACGTATAAGATGTCGCGAAAATGCCTTATACGTACAAAAGTGGAGGCGATATACGTGCATATTAGAGTGGTTCAAAAAATCGTTTTTGCTCCACACCGCTCATTCGATTCTACATCAAATTCTGAGTGTCCTCCCAAAATTTGAGCTCATTTGGATGAAAACTGAGACTGCACAAGCCCTTTAAAGTTTGTATGGGAATTACTATGAGAAAAGCAACCAATTCATTCAATCGGTCATAGTGTTTGCCCATGTGCTCTTGGGGATTAGAACTATGTTGATGCTGTGAGATACAATAATCAGCTACAACTTTGCCGAAGACCGTTTTCAAATCGGACGACCCAGTAATTTGTTATTGATTTTAGAATGAGTTGTAAAACTTTGGCTATAATTATTGGGCTGTTCTGCAGGCATCACTGGATATATGCAGTAAAACATAGTAGCCATGATTTGTGCGTGCTATCTTTCGCGCCAGGTGTAGCAATGTTGCCTGTTCAGAAGTTAAATGAGCACTGCTGAAGAATTTGTGATTGGATATAAATCAATAACTAATTACTGAGGCGTCCGATTTGAAAACGGTCTTCGGCAAA
Source organism: Aedes aegypti (assembly GCF_002204515.2). Lineage (NCBI taxonomy): Eukaryota > Metazoa > Arthropoda > Insecta > Diptera > Culicidae > Aedes > Aedes aegypti. Next base: position 46,136,426 of record NC_035107.1, read on the forward strand.
GTTGTAGCTGATGAATGTATCTCACAGGATCAACGTAGCTCTAATCCCCAAGAGCACACGGGTAAACAATATGACCGATCGAATGAATTGGTTGCTTTTCTCATAGTAATTCCCATACAAACTCTAAAGGGCTTGTGCAGTCTCAGTTTTCATCCAAATGAGCTCAAATTTTGGGAGGACACTCAGAATTTGATCTAGAATCGAATGAGCGGTGTGGAGCAAAAACGATTTTTTGAACCACTCTAGTGCATATATTATATGATAAAACATAACATGCAATGCGAGTGTGTAGATTTTCTTGCGAATTAGTATGTACTCTTATACGACTTCATTTATGATAACAAAATTTATTTGACAGCTGCTACCGATTGATCCGACTTACTTTTTACAATTATACGGGACGAAATGGAATGTACATATGAACTCATAAAATAGCGTTTTATGCGAGAAAACTCATCGATCAAACGATTGTATCCACCATGTAGTGCGGGAATGATGCAGTCTGTACAACTAAGCGACTTTGTTCGTATACTGCTATGCGACTTCTGGTTGTCTGGAAGGTAACGAACCAGAGGGTCCAAAAGGTGATCACTTGAAAACTGCTTCAGCAAATAATTTTCCTTTTTTCAACTCCTTAGATTCCGCTTACTATGATCGATATCAATACATGTGTATTCAATTTTAAATGACATACATACAGTTATTTCGATTGTTCTAGCAAATATCTCTTTTTTCGCTTTCTTTACCATATCAAATTCGGTTTATGGTGAATATATATGTAAGCAATGATTTTTTATGAATACCTTGTATGAAGCACTATCAGAACTTTCAATTTTGCACATTTTTGCTGAGCTATCTCGAATATTTTTCAAGTTATAGACAACTTTCGGTTAAAAACATATTATTTTCAAAATTTTGTCAATCTTTTCAAACAAAAAACGTCCTCACAGTTTTTTCACCATAAACAGAGAAAGAAATAATATTTCTAATGCCGACAAAATATTGAAAATCCGTTTGCGCCTTTCGGAGATATGGGCATTTTAATACAACTATTATTTCGAAGAAAATTTCTGATAACTCTGTAACCATAAGAGATAGAACAGTAGTTTCTTCGACAAAAAGTTGCGCAATCAAAAGTTCTAAAAATGCTTGGAACAAAGTTTTTGCGAGAAATTATCGTATGAAAAGTTATCAAGAAAAAACTGATTTTTCAGTACACACCCTCACTTTGTTAAAAAAATCATAACTCGCGAACCATAAGAGATAGAAATTTGAGTTCCTCGGCAAAGTTGCTCCAAATCGGTTGTTCTAAAACATTGTAGAACATCGTGTAGTCCTAAATGCGTCAGCAAAAAAGTTTATGTGCTTATCTTGTAAACCATGTGGGCCACCCTGATTTCACATCTCTGAAAAAAATGTCTGAAAAATATGGAGAAACTTTGTCCAAGACACCATATATCTAAAATTGACGGTTTAGGCGCAATCATTTTTGTCTTCCTAGATATGGCTTTGGGACCAATGTGCACTGGTCGCAGGCTTAGAGCCACTGTTGTATATCATTTTGTATCATTCTATGAATTCATATACAGCCATGCCATTCCATGAAAAACCGATCTAGTGGGTCACCGAGTTCCGTGAAAATTTGCTATTTTATTCCTTATCCGAAATAAGGATACACTTGTTTTTGGATTTTTTAATTAGGGTGACCATTTCCGAAATAAGGTGACCAGAAAAATCGTGACATTGCAAAATTTGTATATTTCAAAAATCATAACAGTTGAACCGCTTGAAAGCTAAAGATTTGGACTAGAGGGTCTTGTTTCCCGGACTGGAAAAAATCCCGGGATTCGGGATTTTTATTTTTGAAATCCCAGGATTTCCCGGGATCCCGGGATAAACCCAATTTTCATAAAAACTAGTTCAAACCAGTCGAAACTTAACTGAAGTTTGAAAATTTAATGCATCAAAGAGATTGTAAGTCCGAATATATGTTAAAGCTTTGAAAACTATGTTTGATTTCTAAATTTAAAAAAATAATAATCATAATACGGTCGGATTTTCTTGACACTTTTGTTTCCCTTCGGCAAAGGTTATTTGAAGCCTTTAAGCTCATATTTTGCTACAATATGCGTCGTATTGAAGTTTTTCTTACTGCAAAATTTCGAACAATGCCAAAATGAATCATGAAAGTGCTTATGATGAATATTTAACAAAAATATTTTCAATAGTTAGAGTAAAAAACTAATTAGGCTCCATGATTCACAACCATCAGATGTTCTTATCGACCAAATTATCTGAAACTCGGTATGCACTTGACGCAGCATACTTATTGTTGCAAAAAATGGGACCCTGCTGAGGTTATTCAGAAGTGTCAAGAAAAGGTTCCCTTACTTTATTTTATTAGATAAACAAATCTGAACAGAATCACATGTCATTCTTCTATCACGCGACTTTGTATGAGATATTTTGTACACAATTTTTGAAGTGCTCTTATGACAATTTCGCTATAGATGATAAGATTATTCCTCTATCTTTCTAACGTTCATATCAGTTAAGTGCTGCTCATTCTATCAACATTATTTTTTCTAATTCCTGATTCCATTTCCTGTAAGAACATAAAAATTTATGTTTGAAAATACTGAGAAAAATCCATGAGTCGGAGTTTCTTAACTTGATATGAACACACTCAATCTGTTCGGTAAAAATAACTGGGTTTTGGAACTACCGAAAAAGTCAGTAAACTAAAAATAAATGTCAGAAATCGAAAAACAGAGATTTTTCACTGAAATTTTGCAGAGAGCTTTCTTTTTATATCATATATCGGTAAAAAATAAAACATGGTGAAATTTGCTTTTCAATTACGCGTGGCGACAGTTTTCATTTTACTGACTTTTTCGGTAGTTCCAAAACCCAGTAAAATTTTACCGACCCCAGTAATTTAATCTAAGTGTGAACTCATGTAACCATAATATTAAACATTCTGCCATACAATTATGGATCCGCAAACAAATTTCTGAATTATCTTTAATTTATAACTTGATCGATTGTTTCTTCAATATTGACTCGTGAAGGTTTTCTTTAAATGAAATCTATCACACCTAGTTTACTTGGATTTATATGTTGAGCGAAACTTCTGGTAATTTATCCATCCTATGATTATGAAGATCCCTGCTAACCTTTTAAATAGCTATCCAAACAAACATCTTCCCATTCCTTAAACGAATATGGTTTAAATCTGTTCTCGACAGCCAATTATTGTATAAAACTTGTCAAATAGTTGTGCGATTCCAATTCACTAGAAAAACGTATAGGATACAGACCATACAAAATAATTTGAAACTGTTTATATTGATATTCCGGGAATTCCCGGGATTTTCGAAAAATATCCCGGGATCCGGGATGTTTCAGATCCCGGGAAATCCCGGACAAGACCCTCTAATTTGGACATTTCAAGAAAAATATAAAATTTCACACAACATGTTTTTAAATGAAAAAAAAATCAAAAATTCCCGTTTTTTTTCGTGTTTTGAAGGCCTTGGGACTAAAGGGGCTATGGTTCATTTTTTCTTGAAAGTTCAGTAAATTTTAAGTTTACTGTCAAATTTTCATATAATGGAATAAAAGCTTAAGATTTCAACTTTTCGATTTTTTTCACGAACAAATATAAAAATTTCTAGTTTTATATTTTTTTTTTGAAAAGTTGAAACATTAAGCTTTCATTCCATAAAAAAAGAATGGAAATCGGTTGAGCTGTTTAAAAGTTATGAAACCTACAGTGTGTACCGATAAAAAAAATGACTGATTTTTTATTTTCAAAAAAAATATATCTCAAAAACAGAAAAATATGCATTTCCGAAAATTTTACAGTGAACGCAAAATTTTCTGAACTTTGATAAGAACAACAATAACCCCTTTAGTCCCGAGGCCTTCAAAACACAAAAAAAAACGGATTTTTCAATTATTTTTTTTTTTTCATGTAAAAAACTTTTTTTGTGAAATTTTATATTTTGCTTGACAAGTCAAAATCTTAAACATTCATTTCGTCCAAAAAAATAGAAAATCGGTCAAGCGGTTCAAAAGTTATGCTTTAAAAAAATATAAATTTCGCAAAGACGCTATTTTTCTGGTCACCCTTTTTTTTTTTTTTGAAATGGTCATCCTAATCAAAAAATCTAAAAACAGGTGTATCCTTATTTCGGATAAGAAATAAAATGGCAAATTTTCACGGAATTCAATGACCCACTAGATCGGTTTTTCATGGAATGGCTGAGATATAACGAAAAATGATTAGAATATTTAAAATTATGGCGGGTACTTCATATGTGATGAAAATGTTAACCATTTATTTATTTTAAAGCATATATAGTCAGTGTTGAGACATATTTGATAAGGGAATATTTTGTATTGTAAAGATAAGTCAAGGAACTCCATCAATTCTGATCGATTTGATGTTTATTTGATACAGATATTTTATTAAATTGAAAGTTTAAATACTATATCAGCCATTCCATGAAAAACCGATCTAGTGGGTCTCCGAATTCCGTGAAAATTTGTTATTTTGTTCCTTATCCGGAGTAAGGATACACGTATTTTTGGATTTTTTGATTAGGGTGACCATTTCCGAAATAGGGTGACCAGAAAAATCGCGATTTTGCAAAATTTTTATTTTAAAAAAAACTTTTGAACCGTTCGACCGATTTTCAATCTTTTTGGACGAAATGAAGGCTAAAGATTTTGACTTTTCAGGAAAAATATATAATTTCACAAAAATTGTGTTTTTTACATGAAAAAACTCAATAGTTTCCGTTGTTTCGTGTTTTGAAGGCCTCGGGACCAAAAGGGCTATCGCTGTTCTCATTTTTTCTTGAAAGTTCAGAAAATTTTACGTATACTGTCAAATTTTCAGCGATGTATGTTTTTTAGTTTTTGAGATATATTTTTTTGGAAATAAAAAATCAGCCATTTTTTATCGGCACCCACTGTAGGTCTCAGCGCATTAGATTTGTAATGTTTAAAAAAAATTATAACTTTTGAACAGCTTAACCGATTATATAATCTTTTTGTATGGAATGAAAGCTTAAAATTTCAACTTTTCAGAGAAAATTGAAAAATCTGATAAAAATATGTTTAAACGTGAAAATTTATAAAAATTTCTAGTTTTTTTTAGAAATTTTCATATATTTTAATGTAAAAATAGTTATTTATGCAACAAGTTGCAAAATGATGATTTTTTCAGCACGAGTTGTACATTTATCCAACGAGGCTCGCCGAGTTGGATAAATACAACGAGTGCTGAAAAAATCGAGTTTTGCAACGAGTTGCATACAACATTTTTTGCTATTTCGAAAAATGCCGTTTCAACTCGATGAACTCTAAAAGCACAAACAAACATTGCAAGAGAACCCACATGGGCATACAGCCATGCGTAGTTTCAATTCAGTATTTTTCAATCACGTAGGCTGTGACACAGTAGTACCCATGAATGTCACAATTCTTCTCGTTCCCATCGGTATCATGCAGATCTATATTCCATATTAGAGGAATGAACAGGTAAGAAAGCACAGTGACTACAAATGCTGGACGATCCGACCCCTCATCAGTATCGCCAACCTCGCCTAATCGCACAACGGATGTAGACTCTAGTGAAGGGACTCGCCGTGTAAACCAAATGGAAAGTCACTTCGCTCGAGTCGAGAATTGTCACCTCGCTATAGGACACCGACAATTCTCACCTCACGCCAGACATAGAACAAACTCAAGAATCAGATGCAATTGTGCTTTTTCTATGCGGCATGTAAGGCAAGACGAGTCGCTCTAATACCCAAATTTTTATTTTCGATCTAAATATCATTTTTAAGTAGATGAAAAAACCGAATTTAGTACTATACCATTTAATTCCACTAGAGTTTGTATCCTTTGACAGATACGCGTATTTCGACCTCAACTGTAAGGCCGTCTTCAGTGTCGTGTACTAGACTCGACTCGAGAGTCGAGTCTAGTACACGACACTGAAGACGGCCTTACAGTTGAGGTCGAAATACGCGTATCTGTCAAAGGATACAAACTCTAGTGGAATTAAATGGTATAGTACTAAATTCGGTTTTTTCATCTACTTATAGGTATTCTACTAAACAGCTCGAAGATTTATTAATATCATTTTTAGTTATCTAAAATCGTTCTAAACACGTTTTGGGCAATGATTTATTTTTATTCGCAAATCTATGGATTTCGGTTTTTGATTTTTATAATTTTTATTTTTGAACATCCCTACCCTTTTTCATTTTTTCTTGAAGCCTCTTCTAGTTACTAATTTTTGACAATAATAAAAATTCAAATTATTACGCTAGTTTTAATAATATTAATTTTTTAATATTTATCTGGAAATATTTTTATTTTCCGTGTATTTATCGGAAAAACAGGTTTAAAATTATTTGAATACCACCAAGCTCTTCTTTTGTGATTGGTTGATCGTAGAAAAATATAAAAGGTATGATTTTTTATATCACACGTTAAATTAACCCCGGGTATTTGTAGGTTATATAAGAATACAATTTTTCAATCAATTTTCAAAAATACAAAAAAGTTTCAAAAGTCATAAAAAACTTTTCTTATATGCGTGTTATGAGTCAAGGTTTTAGCCAAAAATAAAATCATTTTGATTTCCAAGCTACGAAAAAATACACAAAATTCCAAAGTGTACCCCGTCTAAAGGCGGGGTTGGGTATTAGAGGGTTAACATTAGTCGCATCACGTCACCCGAGGTGAGAACGACTCGTCTCGACTCACACGCCGCGCACAATAAGCATGACATGAAGAGACTAGGACACTGGGTTGTTCGGTTAACTCCTACCAAAACAGTACTGAAAAGTGCTACTTTTCAGCACCGAAAAGAGTGCTGAAAAGTAGCACTTTTCAGCACTGTTTTATTTGGTAGGAAAAGTAGGCCGTTATGTTGATCAACTTCTCAATGAAAAGTTGATTGATTTGCACCGGAATTGCAAAAAAAAAATTTTCAAGGTTTTCTATTTTTGTACTGTGTTCTCATACAAATGTTTATAAATTCCTAGTAAATTTTTGAAAGCCATATTCTTTTAGATCCAACCCACAGAATACTCATTTTGTTAATATTGATCAGTAAAAAATATAAACTTGAACATAATTCCAGTTTTGCAGTTTATATTTAGCTCCAAAGTTCATATAGAGACTGTTATGCCTTTATTTTTCAATATGGGACTGCACCAACTTCATATTTTTCCACAACATTTTCTAACAAAATGTATAAATTTTAATATGCCAAGTGAGTTGTATATTAAAACATGAATGTTGCGATGAAAAAAGGTGTTGGTTCGAAAATCAATATGGGACAGTTATGCTTTTATGGGCAGTACAGAAAAACAAAATGCATTACACAAACTTCTGTTTTTGACAATGGTCAAAATGAGCATGCTTAGATGTATAAACAAAGAGTGATACCGTCGATGGGGGTGACAATGGGTCTAGGGGGTGAGATTGGGTCAAAACGGAAAAATATGATCTATAAAATATTTCAGCTAACAACGCTGATATTACTAAAATAATAATTCAAATGCTAGGGAATATATTATTACACGTAATTCATCACAATTTACATTTTTAGAAATAATAGTGTTTGTTTACTATATCAATAAACTTATATGTTGAAATTAGATAAAATTTACAACATTAAATTTCTACTTGTTTTTAATTATGAATCGTGGTTTACGGCCAACCAGCCGAGTGGAAGTTTAACAACTACCGAAAAGCTAAACATTACATACAATTTGCAATTGGATTAGATGGACAAATTGATGTGAAGATTTGCGAAAAAGTTACAAGTCTTCTCAGTGAGAATCGAACTCACGACTCCCCGATCTCTAGTTGGGGCGCGTTACCACTACGCCATGAGAGGACTCATGAACGCAGAAGTTAACCTGAATTCGATTTCAGCTCAATAATCACGTGTTCTTTCTCCTGTGCAAAGTATCACGCATGTACTTTAACCTCTTTCGTTATATTAGTAGAAGGATGAAAGTCTTTTCATAACACTTCACACGTATTTTCCGTAATCTATTTGATTTTTCCACAAAAATTTCATTTTTTTTCGGTGCGGTGTCTAAAACATCAAAAATGGGGGTGAGATTGGGTCAAGCAAGGACGATAGTAAATGAAATTGTAAGTTTACTTTTTTGACATTTTACGGTGCCGGGTGGTTTTTTTTTCATTAAGATGTTTTTATTTTTTTTTTTTTCTAAATACAGCATCTTTGAAGCATCAAACAAGCATACTTGAGAATGCCGTGCGTTGAATAACAATGCAACACATGTTGACAACTTCTCAAACCAGCAACTGTGTTTCGTGCGCAGCAACATCGTCAAATTTTATCAAATGTATTTTTTTAATTTAATTATTTAGGGCCGGACCCAATTCTTGGCACTTTTGATTCACTTCGGCAGTGGGGTTTTTTGAAAGCTACAAAGCTCATATTTGGCCACAATATGCGTCGTAGTAAAGTGCTCCTTATTGCCAAGTTTCAGACAATTCGGCCGAGAAAAACCCCCCATGCCAAAGTGAATCATGGAAGTGCCCAAATGGTTCTGCACCCTATCAGTGTTTTCATATTATAGAAACATCTCACGGAAGTATAAATGAGTTGGATCGCTGAAATACCGGGATTATGACGTCAACATCTGCCTGAAAAGTATTGATCGTGGAATGTCGCACCGAAATTTAACTATTTGCGAAGGTTCAAAATAATCAATGTTTCAGTACACCTTTGGGGAAACTGAAAAGGCTTTATGGCAATGGGGGTAAGACTTTGAAGACAATTTGAGGGGGAAAAAAACAAGAAAATTTATGTAAACTTGACGATAATTGTTGAGTTTACATATTCTTTCTCATAGCTCTTCAATTTTTTGGTTTAATTGTTCTTTTTAGTGGATTTATCATATTTGTGAAATATCTTAGATACCTTTTAGTCTTGTTTGCATCGTATTTCATCAATATTTTTCAGCTGTGAATGGTTTTGCAATCATATTCTTAAAAACACCCCTCTATGGGGTGAGATTGGGTCATTTTGATTCACTTGTGGTGCCGCTGTGAATAAATATTTTTCAGTAGATGAAAAAACCGAATTTAGTACTAAACAATTTAATTCCACTAGAGTTTGTATCCTTTGACAGATACGCGTATTTCGACCTCAACTGTAAGGTTGTCTTCAGTGTCGTGTACTAGACTAGACTTAAATTTTTCTTTAATTTTTTTAACGGTTGTTAATGTACCATCAAAGTACATGCACATCATATTTAAAGTTTATTGGAGGTAAATTGCGATAGTTATTCAATGAATAAATCGTACATATCCCTTTTTGACCCATTCTCACCCCCAACTACGGTACTGAATTAATAATTCATTGAATGCATAAAAGTACAATAATCCATTAAAAGAGTGTCTTCTACAAATGTTATGAGTCCTCGACCAATGGATAACAACAACTCAAGTAACAGATTTTGTTACTTGCTTTTTTCTAACAAAATATGTTATAATTTTGGCTGATTAGTAGTTAAAATAACAAAAATTACAACACAATTACCTCTACACTAAACAAAATTTGTTATAAGCATTTATCCTCAATTTTTCATAACAAATTTTGTTATAATTATGTTTTGAATTGCACCAATTTGAAACAGCCTTTATTATTACAACTGATTTTGTTTAAATTATGTAAGAATTCCCTTCATCAACTCATAGTGCTTCAAACAAAAATTAAACAAAATTTGTTATATGTAGCAATCTTAGATATGATTGTTCTATTTTTTTTTTTGTAATCCACTGGTCGGGTCATGGTTCGCAATCTTTCACATACCTGCCATTTCACCCCAAATTCAGTTTGACAAATTTTTGCTCCTTAGCCTTGAAAATCGCCCCCAGGGGGAAGTGGAGGGGGTGAATTCGCCCACTTTGGAAATCCCTGCATTACTCAAATTGAATCTGAAATTCCTAAAAGACAGCAAAATCTGATGTTATGTAAACTTGTATTATTTCAATTTATTGCCACGCAGGCCTTCCTTTGAGGAAACAAAGTTATTTTAGCTATTGGCAACACTGCTAAAATAAGTCATATGAAGTGCATTGCCAAATAGGCTGTAATTGGATAATTTAAATATTTCATAAAATGGGAGAGATTGTATATTAGGCTTGCTTGGTGATCTGTACATGGCTCGCAGCACTGTTAGATAGAATCAATAATATTTAAGACTTCGTGAATTTTGAAGGATTCACTCAGGAATCTCTTAAAAGATCTGGGTCATTTGGACTGTTCAAGATAATTACAGCGCATGTCGATTTTTATTCAAAAAAATTCAATTTTGGCATGCCTTAGATTTGTTCTCTTTCAAGCAATCGAAATAAGAGCTTCTCCACTAGATCTGTTCCACCACATTTCAAATATTCTGAGCCCCTGCCCAAAAGTGATACACTAAGCGAAAAATTCAATAATAATAGTAGTTTTTAAAATTGGAATTTCCACTTGACACTTACTATTTGAACAACTTACATCTAATTAACAAACGTACACCTAAACCAAATGTGTTTTATATATTTTCAAAAGAACAATTATAAAGTCTTTAAAATTTTAAAAGCGAATTTTTGCAAGTACAAAACTGAACGTATTTGTAGTTCTGAGGGAAAAAGTTCAGCTCGAATACTTAAAACGAAACAAAACTAAACCATGTTAACGTTGAGCATTTTGTATTAAATTCGAGATGTTCTGCTATTATTCAGAACAACACTGTAAATTTTGAAAAGAAGAAAATATATCTGATACAAACATTAAAAAACGTTGGTACCGTAAAACGGGGTAACTTCGATAATACGGGTAACTTTCATAGTGCGAAACCCACAACATACTAAACGAAATAACGAAATTTCGGTTAATCAGTTAAGCAAAACGAATGCAAAAGCAAAGAGAATAAGTATGACACTTCATGTCAAAGCTATTTTCGTTGGAATCAAGCGCATTTGAGGATTTATATGCAAATATCAAAGATTTATAAGACTTTAGCATTTTCGCAACGCTTACACTACATGTTGAAGTCATATTGAGTTCGTCACTGAAACTTGTCAGCCTAGTTGTAGTAGAACATGCATTCGGTCTCAAATCTGTTAGCGAAAACCATTTTTACAAACTGGGACCATTTTTGTAATCTAAGTCAGAAATTTCCAAATAGCGTTAAACGCCTAGAAGTATGCAACGCCCTATAAATGTTCCATAATTCATTCAATTTTGTTCGATTTATACTCCATTATCAAAGTTACCCCGAAACAGAAAACTGACTTTCGATTATATGAAATAACATATTCATTCAGAATGAATCTTTTGGCAATCTATCAACTGCAATCAATAGTTAGGATACCAGTACTTTTTTTAATATAAATTATAATTCTTTGAAACAGCATGCATAAATATTTAAGTTTTCTTCGAAAAAACCATAAAAGTTATCCCGTTTCACGGTAACCCTAAAACAAATCAGCCTTCAGCCAAGAGTCTTGACACGATGTGTGGAATTAACAGTTTGTCCTAAATTTACAAGTCGATTTTATTTTTTTTATAAGTGTTCTATCCAGTTTTTTTACGAGCGTTCATGGCAGCCACAAAAAGGCTCGCTCCCTGGTAGGGATATATATTGAACAGACCCACACAGAGAAATCAGGCGACCCAAAAAACTTCTTCTTCTCTCTGGTAGTAGGTTGACATTCGGCCTCCTGCTAGGTTAGGGCCAGTTACAAAGCCTATATGCCATATTCTTTTTACTCAAATTTTATTCGCATTTGTTACATGCATTTGTTTACATCGGTGGAGAACCGTCATTTCCATAGAACAACTGTCAAAGTACTCCAAGATCAGCTGATTTGAAACGTCTCGTAAAAAGGCCTGTTGAACGGACTCAAGCCAAACTTCAAATTATTTGATCGATCCCTACTAGAAAAAGAAACAAACATGACGTCTGAGAACATTATAAAAATGTACAAACTAAATAGTTGATCAGTAAGATTCGTATTATTAAATTCTTCTCATCAGCATTGTAGCAAACTGATTTTTTTAGTACGCGATACGCAGCCAAACGACATTCGGACAAATGGTAAGGGTGTCTCTTCAAATACTTCGTTGTGATAGATTTAGAGTAGTTTCCAGAGCATCTTCATGTAACAACTCCAAGAATTGTGCCTGGAATTGTTTGAATAATTGTTCTAAAAAGTATTACACTGGTTACCCTATTAACTTGTCGGGACAATTCTCAAAAGAATGTTCAACCACATCCAGAAATTTTAAGATTTTTCGAATGAATGATAGAAAAAAAAAACACACACACAAAATGGTTAAGAACTATGTCAGAAATTCTTGCAAAAACCTCAATACAAACTATAATAGCTAACGATTTCTGAATTTTTTAAAGGTTTTACCAATAATTCCACTAAAGACACCTCCAAGCTTCATCCTAGGAATTTCAAAAACTCTTACTGAAATTTATAAAAGTACTGATCTGCCCATAAAAGCAAAACTGCCCCATATGGAAAAAGTAGGCATTGAGAAAATAGCACTCACAGTTTGAAGTTTGTGTTCAGATACAAATGTTTATAAATTTCTAGTACATTTCTGCATGCCATAATCACTTAGCACCACTTAGCATTTTATTCCTTTTTGAATTTGAAACTAAGGAAGTATTAGGCCTTTTCAAGACAGATTTGCGTGATGAAAACAGTGAATTTATAAAAACTACGTTTGCGTTAACGTTTAAAGGTTACATGAAGCTAGAGTTGTATGAGTTGAAGTAAATAAACTTACATCAAACAGAATAACATAGACGACGATATGATTCCTCCATAAAAAAAAACATAGACCTTATTAATGTCTCCAGGTTCACAATCCATCACAATCCATAAAAGGCCATAAATAAATCACAGTAAAACCCGGTAGCCTCGATGAATGGCTTAATTAGGCTTGTACTATTGTATCAAGCGCATATGCTACACTTTCAACGCCTGCTTTATTCCAACAACCTTTTTCTGCAGAACCCAACGCCTGCTTACTGTCGATTAGTGTCCTGCTCACATTACAGGTCCCAATAAAAAGTGATATTCCAACTTAGCCCACACACATAATCGCAGTTCATTTATCAATCGGTTTAAGCAGTTCACTTACCATTTTCCGCAGGAGATCCTCATCTTTGATGGTGGTGATGTCGGCGTTCGCCGACGCAATCTGCGAAGCCATTTCTGCCGGTTGGTTTTTTACTGGTTTTTGCGCCAATTCCAGAAGCACAAAGTCCTCCGCAATCAAGCTGAGCAGTCACTGCTTACTGCGATACGCGCGCGCACACACTTCTCCACAGTCGCTAACTTGAACTTTCTGTTCTTATTCTTCGGACGGTCAAAAGCAAAAAACTAAAACAAATATTGGCATGCGCCTGTAGTCAGTCACTTATCGTGAGTCGTGTGTCGTTTTGGACGACCAGAGAGCGGTGTCACTTATTGACTTTAAACTGTTCGACAACCACGCACGCGTGCACGGGTCTTGCTCTCGTTCAAATTGCTGGAGTTGAAAGATGAAGAGCACTCTACATCTGCCAGTTCCGAAACAGGAAAGTGTGAATCTGCAAGTAAACAGCGGAGAGAAAAAAGAAATATTGTTGTTATCTTATTTTGCGTGTGTCATGTTTATGAAATTGAAGTTGCATGGTAATTGTGTGGCGACGGCAGAGCTGATTGGGATTTTGCTAATTGAAATGTATTGTGAAATTTGGACGCTGGTAACAGAACAAATTGAGGTGAAGGTTAATGCATTCATTGAGGAATGATGTGGATAGTTTTCAGTAAGACGAAAGGCAAAATAAGGACGTACTAGTCGGGCTCACAGTGGTTATGGTTTCTAGTACTGAATTCACACCTTCCACTAGATCAACAGATTGCATGTGCTTTTCACGATATTCTAGATTAACTCCAAATTATCCTTTAAATTAACTTTTCTTTACAAATTCTTTTTTTTTCCTCTTTCCTCTTAATATTTGTTTTAATTTCTTCTTCTTTTTTTTTTCTTTTCTTGTTATTTCTCATTTCTTTCTGGATATTACAGCCCTAATGGGACAGAAGCTACTTCTCAGTTCATAAGTGCACTTCCACTGATACTGTATCGAAATTGTCTCTTCCGAACTTGCCAATTTTTCATTCGTATATCGTGTGGGAAGAACGATGATACTTTATGTTCAAGGAAGTCAATAACTTTCAAGTAGATAAGTCGACGATTTCGCTGAATTGATCATACTTTTCAAAATTTTGACAGTCGAATCGTTTTCGACTATGCCGTTTTCAGTTCAACGGTACTTAAAGATCCTGGACTGGCCATAACCAAATCGAATCCCAACACCTTCAACATAGCTTGTAACTTTGTATGAAAATGACAATTTCAAAGAATCCAATGTCTTACCTCATAATTAATTTTACCTCAATAAGCAGGCTCAGACGACATCTAAAAATATTCCGATTTCGCGATTGGAACATAAATTAAGGGTTAGGTGGTCTTAAATTAGATTGAAGTTTGTTAAGGAAAAATAGTCCAAACATATGCAGAAATGGAATACTTCAATATTTTGCCAGTTGTGCGTATGTAGTAAATGCCACACAAGTTTTTTAAAGATCCTTCTTTCCGAAAAATTTCGATTGAGCCTTCACGGGAAGTTTTACAGCATCTGCTTGCGTTTGCACCAATCCTGAAAATATGCTTCATAGGCTTGTTCATGGCTTCCCAAATAGATTCCTTCATTATATCAGCTAGATTTTTTGCAAACGGGTCTGCAAGTGATTTAAAAAGTCAGGCAACGCATTCGCTTGTCTATTTTCAAGAAACAGAACTTTTCACGAACAGTGTTGGTAGACTCACACTCAAACCTCAATCATTGAGTTCTCTCACGAGAGAAAACTCATTTATGCCGTCAGAAAAGATTAAAGATACAACCCATCGGAAATCTGTCAAACCACAATTTTATTGTTTATATTGGAAGGATTTGTTGTATTTCTAGTAGATAAACAAAGGATTAGTGCTCTTCGTGAAATAAAAAACTGTGGAAATACAAGCCAATGAGCCAAATGCATGATGTAAAGCCGTTGAGTTGCGCGGAAAAACTCAAGCATGAGAAATGAGAATTTGTGATTTTCGCAACGCTGTTGACGAACACTTGTGACAGTTATATTGGCTACAAAATAGGTTATTGAAAATGTTTAGATATTTTTGGTCTAAGCATAAAACTATACACACTTAAAAATATGAAATTTACTGTGAACGTAATTCACGTTATGACTGAAAGACACATGATGTAGGTGATGGAACGACACAAAAATGTGTTCTAATTCAAAGCAAATTTACTTCTTTTTGTGCATCCAAAAAATCACATATTTTTTGGAAGTGTGTATATGAATTATAATTTTACAAAAGGGCCATTCTTTCAAAAATGGATTACCTGCTTTGCTCTTGTTCACAGTTGATCAGCAGAAGTTTTCTTATTTTATTTTGTATGGGGAAAGGCATCTAACATCAAATATTTTGTGAATGAAAGCTTTAATCGAAAATATATTTGGTAGGCGTGATAGCCATCATCATCACGCACAACCGGTACCAAATATTTTTTCAAAAATAGTTCCCAATTTTGAGAAATAATTTGTTAGATGCATTTCACCGAACAAATATTTTTCGGGTTACCTTTTAGCGATTTTTCATGTATAGACACTAGCGCATGTGCGTTACAGTGTGGCGAGTAGCGAATCAGGGCATGCATGTAACCCATTGCTGAAGTTAGTCCTTCAAGAAAACATTTATACATGATTCCATCTGTTGCTCCAGGGATTTCTTCAGCAATTCCTCCACCAGAAATTGTTCCGGATGATTCTTTTGTAGCTTCTAACTTTCATTGAATGATATTACGAGATTCCTACCACCACTACCAAAAGTCACAATACAGAAATTCTTCCTAGAATCTCTCGATCGAACCAGGGAATTTATCTAGGAATTATTTTTGGAGTTATTCCAACAAAATCTCTAAGTATTTCTTTCTTTTGAGAATTCTTCCGAGGATGTACTACGACAATTCTAAAGATATTTCTACAGGGACTACTCCTGTAACGACTCTTCCAGAAGTTTTTTCTAGGAATCCTCCAAAGAAGTCTATTTATGACTCTTTTGAGTGATTTATCCTAGGAAAAAGTTACTCCTAGGACTCGTACGGGTGTTTCTCGACGTAAACCTGCTTGATATATTTTCATGGTTTTTCTAAAATGATTTTTTCAAGCATTTCTCGAAGAACGTTTTGTATTTCAACGTTTTATCAGCCATGTCCAAGGGTTTTCTAGCAGCGGTTTTCACATCTGCTCCTCGGAGACCTTGATGCTTCGCGAAGCCCTGGCAGGTATTCCGCGACAAATATCAACCAATGCTCTTTAATGTATCTGAACTAAATGGTTCAAGGTACAATATAAATAATGTGAATGAAATGAACACGCCTTTAGTTTTCAATAGGCATTGGCGTAGGAACAGGAGGGGTAGGGGGGGCCTGGCCCCCTCCAGAATCATTTAGGCCCCCCCCCCCAGAACTTTTGATGCCAATAAAATATATATAATAACATGAAGCAAAATCGTCTGAATCAATGTACCTACGTGACTCTTGTAATAGACACAAATTTCTTCATTAGTTACGTTGTTTTATGTTGTACAACACAATAGTGAGAAAACCTCGCTTGTCTTTTATAGCATCAGCGTGGCGGTTCAGACTTCGGTGAATTGCGCGACAACCGAAAGCTTAATCGTCTGGCTGTCGATCGATTGGTTATTGTTAAAACTAGCTTCTTGCTGTATGCGATAAGCGCAATTTTTCAACATCTCCGTTGCAAAATTACCATGATACAAAAAAGCGGAAGTTTTAATCCAAAAAAACGTTTTTTTTTTTTGAATATTCCAAATAATGCTGTTTCAGCATAAAGCAGCATATTCACTGCATTCTACTTTCTCATGTTTTTGGAGGATACCCTGCTCGAGGTGTGTGGTGATGATATCCCTTATGAGAATTCACAAAAAACAATCCATACATTAACATTAACTCGTATAATGACCGAAAAAAAAAATGAAAAAATAGACTGAACTTACAAAGGATATTCTCCGACAGTACATAGCGGAAAATTTCGTTGGAAAATGAGGGTTAACTTTCAAGGAATTTCGGCATGGCCAAGTTTTCTTTAGATGAATGGCATGAACTTAACCTGGTGCAAAACTGTAACAAAATCGATCATAGTGGTTTATTCCAGCTCTCTTTAATTTCGATTTAATTTTTAAGTGTTTTCGCATGAATAAATTTATTGCTTAATATATTGTTATTTGCTATATTTTACCAAGAAAACTTAATATTTCATTAATTATTTGATTAATTTTTAACAGATTTGTAGCAAAAGTTTTCAAAAAAATAACACCTTTCAATATTCTTTGTAGAATTTTAGTTTAAACAAATTCCTCGAGGAATATTTAAGGGTGGCCTCAGAACTATGCAAATCTTTTCGAAATTAGTCAAATGATATTGTGGGACTTGTTCATACTTTCAAGGTGAATTCCTCTTGGTGGATATCCATTCCTTCTATACTTTTTATCAGCAAATTGATTCCGGAAATGTTCCCGGATTTACCTGAATATAATCAATAATATCAAGTTTTCCTCGAATTTCCAAAAAATCATTAATTCTGTCAAATCTTATACAGAGATATTTCGCAGAATAAATTTTTTTCTGTGAATTTCTTTAAAAGAGTTTTCTCAAACCTTTTATTACAAATGCTCCCGCGAAGTTCATCAAAACTCCTTAGGAAATATTTTAAAAATACTTCACAAATTCAAAAATTTTGCTATGTTTTTTTTAGAAATTATGCTTTAAATCCACGGATTATTCAAGAATTAGAAAGAAAACGGTTTTTGAAATGTCTCTTGCCTTCGAATCTCCAGAGGAAATTTGTTCACTCAACTAGGGTTGTCATGTCTATCACGGCTTAACCAGCCGACGGTGTTTTGAAAATATCTGAAGGTCGTAGACATGAATCTTACAACTCAATTTGTCCAAATTGACTTTTGTGTCTACGACCTTCAGAAATTTGTTGCTAAATGCTAATTTCCGAAACAAAAGTTTTCTTGGGGAGTACTTTTGTTTTCGAAATAAGCATAGCGGTAAAGGAATCTGTTGGGAAACATGAAGCAAAATCACTGGGAAGGGGAAAAGGTTTATTATGATATTCATAAAGATATTTGTATTGATCTTCCTTAAAACACTTTAAAAATTTTACCAATTATTGCCAGAATCCATATTTTTGGTTTGAATTTGTGTGTGATACGAGGCGGATTTCTAGAAGCTTTCAGGTAGAATTCTAGAAAAAAAAGCATAGATTTCAAGGATAATTTCAAAAGAAGATTCTAATGAACTTTCTTGAGAAACTTCTTAATTCTGTAATTTACTTCTCGAGAAAAGATTATAAATTATCTCTCATTGTACCATTGCTCATCTATTGTTCTACCTGCTTCAACAACGCTTTGGGGAATTTATGAATGAACATTTTATAGAACCTAAAATAATGTAAATTATTGGAGTTTTTTAAAATTGTAGAATTCTTATACGTATGGTTCCTGATTTCTGAAAGTCTATTAAGAATTCCTCAACAAATGTTCAAAGTGATGCAAAAGTTTCCACTAAGATTTAATTTCATTAAAATCTTACATTTTCACGTCAAAATAGTCAATAATAACCCCTTCAGAAAAGTTGGCTTGGAATTTATAGAGGTAGGAAAATGGGTTCTACATCAATATGTGCATCATACACACTATAATTATTTTACAGGAATCCTTGAATTTCACCGTTTTCTCAACAGCTGAAAAGCTCGGTGAAATAAATTAACGGAGTACGTTTATTTGACCGAATTACGGTGTTTTATTTGACCGAACTGTTCAGCTGTTGAGATTTCGGTGGAATTCACGGATTACGGTAAAATAGAGTGCTTTGTGAAGCCCAAGCAGGACAGTTCGGTTTTGCGTCGTCCGATTGATTTTTCTGACGGATTCGCGCGTATTTTCGTTGCCGGAGAATTTTTTTTCTCCTGTTTTGGAGCGTCTTGCTGGGTAGTGCTTCGTGAAGCCCAAGCAGGACAGTTAGGTTTTGCGTCGTCCGATTGATTTTTCTGACGGATTCGCGCGTATTTTCGTTGCCGGAGAATTTTTTTTCCCCTGTTTTGGAGCGTCTTGCTGGGTAGTGCTTCGTGAAGCCCAAGCAGGACAGTTCGGTTTTGCGTCGTCCGATTGATTTTTCTGACGGATTCGCGCGTATTTTCGTTGCTGGATTTTTGTTTTCCCTGTTTTGGAGCGCCTTGCTGGGTAGTGCTTCGTGAAGCCCAAGCAGGACAGTTCGGTTTTGCGTCGTCCGATTGATTTTTCTGACGGATTCGCGCGTATTTTCGTTGCCGGAGAATTTTTTTTCCCCTGTTTTGGAGCGTCTTGCTGGGTAGTGCTTTGTGAAGCCCAAGCAGGACAGTTCGGTTTTGCGTCGTCCGATTGATTTTTCTGACGGATTCGCGCGTATTTTCGTTGCTGGATTTTTGTTTTCCCTGTTTTGGAGCGCCTTGCTGGGTAGTGCTTCGTGAAGCCCAAGCAGGACAGTTCGGTTTTGCGTCGTCCGATTGATTTTTCTGACGGATTCGCGCGTATTTTCGTTGCCGGAGAATTTTTTTTCTCCTGTTTTGGAGCGTCTTGCTGGGTAGTGCTTCGTGAAGCCCAAGCAGGACAGTTCGGTTTTGCGTCGTCCGATTGATTTTTCTGACGGATTCGCGCGTATTTTCGTTGCCGGAGAATTTTTTTTTCCACTGTTTTGGAGCGTCTTGCTGGGTAGTGCTTTGTGAAGCCCAAGCAGGACAGTTCGGTTTTGCGTCGTCTGATTGATTTTGCTGACGGATTCGCGCGTATTTTCGTTGCCGGAGAATTTTTTCCCCTGTTTTGGAGCGCCTTGCTGGGTAGTGCTTTGTGAAGCCCAAGCAGGACAGTTCGGTTTTGCGTCGTCTGATTGATTTTTCTGACGGATTCGCGCGTATTTTCGTTGCTGGATTTTTGTTTTCCCTGTTTTGGAGCGCCTTGCTGGGTAGTGCTTCGTGAAGCCCAAGCAGGACAGTTCGGTTTTGCGTCGTCCGATTGATTTTTCTGACGGATTCGCGCGTATTTTCGTTGCTGGATTTTTGTTTTCCCTGTTTTGGAGCGCCTTGCTGGGTAGTGCTTCGTGAAGCCCAAGCAGGACAGTTCGGTTTTGCGTCGTCCGATTGATTTTTCTGACGGATTCGCGCGTATTTTCGTTGCCGGAGAATTTTTTTTTCTCCTGTTTTGGAGCGTCTTGCTGGGTAGTGCTTCGTGAAGCCCAAGCAGGACAGTTCGGTTTTGCGTCGTCCGATTGATTTTTCTGACGGATTCGCGCGTATTTTCGTTGCCGGAGAATTTTGTTTCCCCTGTTTTGGAGCGTCTTGCTGGGTAGTGCTTTGTGAAGCCCAAGCAGGACAGTTCGGTTTTGCGTCGTCCGATTGATTTTTCTGACCGATTCGCGCGTATTTTCGTTGCCGGAGAATTTTTTCCCCTGTTTTGCAGTAGTGTGTGATCCTTTGACTGCGACGCTTGCTCCTGCGGGGCGGGTGATGCGGTCAGGATCGAACGTGTTATGCGTGGAGTGCAGTGAAAAAGTGTATAGTATTTTACGGAAACCCCAGTGCGGCGACGGAGAAAAACTGCTTCACATCCTGGTAAAATCGTTCTTTATTATTGTTTACTTTACTCACTTATTACCAATTCAAACTAAATACGTGCCAGGGTCGAAAATATAATTTTCGATTCGGGAAGTGTAAAAACATTGCATATATCCATTTGATATCTGGATGTTTTTATGCGGGGCTTACTGTAAATAAAAATGACCTCAGAATGTGTGTGTATTTACTGCCATTCTTGAAATGGGTCGTTGGAATTTCAGTAGAGCTATCACCTTTCATCTCCTGGGCTAAAATTGTCTGCAGATATAAAGATATCGAAGGGTATCATTAAATACATGCATACAATTTTCTTCCATAAAAGCACTGCCGGCCAGTGGGAGGTGGATTGTATCACACACACACACACACAATTCACGGATTACGGTAAAATAATTTAAGTGAGTAGTATTATGAAACAACGGAGTTTATACAAAATTTTATCTAAGATTTTAGTTACAAATATTTTCAGTAAAAAATCCATCCGTTTTCACACCAATTATTTCCTATTTTAAAAGACGTAGTAACAGAAAACAAGAGTTTTTGTAGTAAATCCTACAAGGACCATTTAAGCTTTTCTGTGAGGTACATTGTCAACAATTTTCAGACATTCTGCGGTGTAATTCTTGAATTTTACGACAAGAATTAAGTTTTTTTTTTCAAATTATATTTAAGCTGCAATTATTCAAAAAAAAAAACAAACAAAGTTCTTTCAAACCTTTCTTTATACATGCTTCTTTAGAAATCTGATGTCAAGTGATTCGTATAGGAATTTGTATTGTGCTTTGCTTTGATAAAGGGATAATTGGGAAAGTTATGTATCGCACTAAGGTCACCAAGCAGTGGTTCCAAATATGTTCCCATGCAAATGGATCCATACCCAAAGTTCTTCAAATGTACATTTACGCGACAAATTACACTGGTTTTTCTACTCAAATGCAGATTTGCACTTGACTGCATCATTGCCACAATTGATTATAATCGAACAAGCCTATTTCAAGTGGCTGACATACTTTTACAAATATTTTACAAGCAAGTTTTCGTGAAACAAATAAAACAAACAAACTAGCAACCCTGCTGAGACCACATGCTGTTGCTAAAACGAAAACAATTTTCATTGGCGCGAAACCGATTTACTGCCTTTTTTGCCCGCCTACGGCGAAAATAAAGGGTTTGACGTTTCCGCACTTATGAACCCGCCCGCACTTCTGAAGTGCGGGGTCCAATAAGGTGGGAACTGCGCAATAAAACAATCCCTAAAAAATACTGAGATATTCCTGGACTAATTTATTGAACCAAAAAATTGAGAGTGGATAAATTTTTAATTGTGATTTATAAAAGAATCCTGAGATTACCATGCGCAAAAAATAAAGTAATTGATAAAACTTGAAAGAATACAAGATGAAACTTCTGGAGAATTTTTTGAGAAGTTAAAGAGAGAATTGCAAGATCTTAGTAAATCTGGTGAAAAATTTCTTCAAAAAAAAAAAATCGTTAGTGCGATTTAAAGAAAAAAAATCTCTGGAAAATGCTTAGATGAATCTTTGGAAAAATTTTCGGAAGAATGTCAGGGAATCAATGACATAATTTCTAAGAAATCTCTGAACAAATTACTCGGGAAATCTTTGAGTATTTTCGCGGAAGAGTTTTTGAAAGACAGTTGAACGTATTCCGTTAGGAATTTTATAGGAATGTTAGAATTGTTTGAACATTTCTTAGTTTAATATTTTCGAGTTTTGAGGGAATGCGAGATGTTGCTCTTTGATTTTAGTTAAAACATAAAAAATAATTATTTGTGAAAACATACAGAAAGATTTTCGGAGAACTTCTCTGAGAAATCATGAAAAACTTTTCCCAAATTGAATTCTTTTTAATTGCTTTCAAAATTCTTGTGAAATACTACGAGCAATCCTTAAAGTAACACCTGGAAGAATTATTTAGTTTTATTTTATGCAGGAAGTCTGGATAATTTTTGCTGTGACTTTTTCAAACAATCCTGTAGAGAAACTTTAGAAGAAACTTCAAAAGCAAAGTTGGAAAAACTGTAGACGAACTCTCTGAAGAATTCGTGAAATGATTCCCAGTTGGTGTTTTTGAAAACGTTTATGGTGAGACTCCTTGATTTTTTTGTACTATTTTTTGGAGAAATGTTCAGAAATTCCTGAAAATCCTGAACAAACTATTGATGAACACAGGAGGATACTTTAACTAGCAATTGGAATTTATATGTACTAAGTACCTAGAGAACCTTCATAGAGAAATAACTAACAAAATTTCTAATGCATTCTCTGGTATAATTTTTCAAGAGATTTTTTAAGCAATTCGATAGAGATTCTTCGAGAAATTTTCTGGTGAAATTTGAAAGTCTGGGAATGATTTTCCGTGGAAATCCCAGCACGAACTCAGTGAATACTGGTAAAGAAGTTCTTAGAGAAAGCACTGAAAATGACGAACATTATTCATGAAGAAATTTCGTTCTCAGAGAAATCTCTTCAAAGCACAAGGTTGAATACCTGAAAAATCAAGCAAGGAGCACAAAGGACATTCCTTGTGAGATTTTTTGCTAGAATTCTTGAAAGATTTTTGACTGGATTATTAAATGAACGAATCTTTTTCGTAGCGAAAATTAAAATTTATAAATATTACTGATGAGCCGCGAAATGAGACAAAATAACAAATTAATGAAATCAATACAAATCTGTCAAAACTACGAAATTTGTGTAAATCGTGATTTTTGGGACCAACATTACTTCTGTAAAACAAGTATTTGCTAGGCGTCCCCTAGGCCCCCTCCAGAAAATCCTAGCTACGCCAATGTCAATAGGACAAATCTAGGTTTGGGAGAAAATACATCGAAAGACAGAACGTCGTATTCTAATACTTCGAATGCCAGAACGCAGGAAGGACAAAACATCGAAAAAAGAGAATTGGAAGTAAATTAAAATTTCTTGGAAGAACGAATCTTTCCCGAAAAAATAAATAATTCACTATGTACCAAGTGGTTTAGGGACAAAATTTTGAAATACCGCTGTGCGGAGTGACATTGCGTGGAAGTGACTTTGACCACCGCTTTCGATGCATTTCACGGCTAGTAGGAACGCCAAAAACTAATCTATGACCATCTATTGGCAAGTTGTAACGTTTTCTTGAAGCTTGATACAATGTGTTCATTATTTGTTCATCATTGTGGCATTGCCTTGCTGTAAAATTATTGGCTCAAAGTCATCCTTATGGACCAATGTCACCCCGCACGACGGTACAAAACATTGAGAGACAAAACGTCGAATCCCAAAACATCTAATACCGAAACGTCGGAAAGGACAAAATGTGGAAAGAACAAAACCTCGAACGTTTTGTCCCTTTCGACGCTTTGTTCATAAACCAAAACTTTCAACTCAGGCCTCTAGTGAGTTCTCTAAATAAGTGTTACTGAAATTTTCAGGGGTTGTTCTACTTCTTCTCCACCTTATATTATTATCAACGTTACGGTAGATGATGGAACACTATTTTTACGAATCATAGATAAACTTTGAAATATATATACCGTAATCTGGGGTAACATTGATCAGTTTTTTTTAATATTTATTGAAATTTTCAATAATAAATGCAAATGCTACAAATATTATATTTTCAAAACAAGTACTGGTATCTAATGCTCGTGACTCTATATCGGATTTTGTTTTCTGAAAGTTTTAAGCATGTTTAAAAAAAATGTCTTATGTATTTTTTTTATATAGCTGATATGAGGTAACATTGATCACCCATGCAAACAGTGATCGGTAATATTGAAAATATCGTTACTTACTAAAATCATGAAAGCCGAATATGAAGGCCAAACTCTTACAAGGAATTAAGTTTTTTTAAATGTAGACAATTTCCTAAGGAAATTCTACGTTTGTCATAGTAATTTGTCAATTTTTCCGAACTGAAAATACATATGAAAATTTTGACAGCAGAATCGTTTTCGGCTATGCTATTTTCAGTAAACATCGAATTTTACTTGCTTATATAATTTGCAGAACTAATACGAAACATTAATTTTTGGTAGTGTCATTCATACTCGTGGAAATCATTGTTTCGTAAAGTTGAAAAATTTAACCATGAACAAAACTTAATTTTCACAAAAACTTTATTTTTGTTGGCTTATGAATATAAGAAAAGGAAGCATCATTCATCCATTTAAAATATTCTATTGATAATTGAAAACCCGTACAAGCCTGAGTGAAAGATAATTACTAAAACTCTCACCGCTCAGCGAGTACTTAACGGATTTGAATTGTTTTTTGTCAGTATACTGGCACACATATCTAGTAACATACTGCTTCATCAAAATTTTGTTTTTTTTAAGCTAGTGTAAGATATCTAGGAAACGCACTAAAATGGTTATTTACCTCTTAATGTGTTCCATATTAATCGATGTCGCACACTTCCCAAAAGCTCTAGTATTCCACTGTTATAAACTAAAGAGAGTGAGAGAGGAGAAAATCCCTCATTTATACATAGGTCCTTTAGAAATGTTCAGCGAGTATCATTTCTTCATTTGCGCTTTTTTGCGCCAAGATATGAAAATTTATTGAATTAAGTGAAAACGGCTTCTCAGTCTACGATGGTGAGCTCATTTCATGCTTCAGTTTCAAATAAGTAAAAAATAATAACATACTTTAGCGTGACAGAGATACGACTGTAGCATCATCCATCGGATTTTTCCTCAATTCCACAGTTAGACATGAACCATTATTTTTCCAATATATCAAGATACTGGAGATCGAAGAAAATTTCTCGCGGAACATTACTAAAGGACCTATCTAACATTGAGAGGCTCTCTTTGTTTACTTTCTCTTTCATTAATAACTGAGTCACATTAACCTCTTCTGTTGCGTTTTTTGTATGAAACGATAGTCAAGGGAATTGACTTTCGATCTATAGTGAAAAACTTCCCAAAATCATTAGTATCCCACTGTTATAATCAAAAGAGAACGAGAGAGGAGAGAATCTCTCATTTGTACATAAGTCCTTTAGTAATGTTTCGCGAGATTTGTTACTAGCGCTACCTAGTGGATATCCACTACATCTGTTGAATGGCTTGGCCGAAGACACCAACTTTCTAACTGAAGGATCTTGAAATACAGACAATTGAAGATTTTTTTTTACTAGCGTAGTTTAGCGAATAAATTTTTAATTAGATTTTTCAGCTCTACATGGCCCTTAATTTGCTGAATATCTTTGTCGAAGACTCCAACTTTCTAGCTGATAAGGGATCGTCCATAAATGACGTAGCTTTTTAGGGGGGAGGGGGGTCTTCACGAATTTGTGACGAAGTGTGACGAGGGGGAGGGAGGGGTCCTAGCTAGTGGACGTAGCATTTTGAATCAAGTCCGTAAAAAGAAAGGCGCTGAGAAAAATTGCATACAATTCTTTTTTATTACATTTCTTTTTTTTTACTTATAAACTTGGGTTATAAAATTATGATTAAGCTTCAAAACATTCATATGACAAGATTGAAAAAATATCTATGAAACTTCAGATTTTCTTGATAAATGCAATCAAACAGATGTTTTGAAGCTTTAAATAATTATGTAAATATTATATTATATTCGTGTCCAAATTAATAAATTTATAAATAAACGAAATAAGTTTAATGAATTGATTAAAAATCAGTGCTCTAACTACTTGGAGTACATTTTTTTGCCATTTGTTAACATGACATAAAGTCAGCCGTTTTATTTTTATCCATATTTTCTGTTGGGGCTTTATTTCTTCAAGAAAATAAAATATGCTCTTCTTGGCAAATATTACATTTAAAGCAATATATTTTTTCCGTGAATTATGCCTTCAATGTTGCATGAGATCTCCACCCAATCAACTCTATATTTGTTTTGATGTATCAATTCTCTTGATGGAATAGCCTGAATATTGATGAGGATAATAGATTCGAGTGTTAATAAAATTTCCCTATCATTCAATTTTATTAATAACTAGGTAATTTGTAAGATTAATTCAGTATGGAAACGATAAGGAAAATCAACAGAAATGTTAAAAGATATTATTGTATTTGTATAATAATCGCTAAAATTTTCTGAACATTCCAAATATTTCAAGGTTAATCTTTTATGTATCTGGCCACTGTTTGCTAAAATGATTTGAAATTGGATAATATTAACGATGATTCATTTCAAATTAATATATCTTGTTGATCATCTTCATTGAAATCTATTTCCCAACAACGAATAATTAAAAAAAAAAAACAATCATTTAATATAACGAAATTTTTGTTCAATATGTTATACAATATATTGGAGCCTAACTCGACAGTAACGAGCTTCATCAATCCAACCAATTTTTTTCACATTTTTTATAGTAAACTTGTTTTTTTATGGTAAGAACAGCAATAGTAATATAATTTAGTCTATAAGAAACTGGAAACCAAAAGCAAGGAAAATGTTTATTTAAAACTTTTCCAAATTACTTTTGAGCGCTACTGTATATTAAACTGTTAGAATAGATTATCCTTTCATTTCAGTTAGTAATCAATATCAAACTTTGTATTGAACTTCCCAATTCCAATTTTTTGTTTCAACCCAGTCACTAAGGAAAACAAATAAAAAAATATTTAGGAGGGGGGGGGGTGCTCGATATGCTACGTATTTTCTAGGGGGGAGTACTAGCATTTGTGACGAAATGCTACGAGGGGGGAGGGGGGTGTAAAAATTCAGTGAAAAAATGCTACGTCATTTATGGACGGCCCCTAAGGATCTTGAGATGCAGATAATTTAAGAAAATTTGTCACTGGCGCCACCTAGCTGAAAAATTCTCAAATTAGACTTTTCACCATCATATCTGCTGCCCTGATCTGCTGAACAGCTTTGCCGAAGATCCGGTGAGTTTGTTCCAAATTATTATATTATATTATCTTTATGTTTTTGGAAAAAGTAGAATCTTAATAACTGCCGCGGGAACGAATCGTTTTTTTTTTTATTATGTGCCTTGTCGGTTCGGGATCACGAATAATCGAGTGGTTCGCATGTGGGAAGAAATATGTTTTGAGTTTGCCACTATTTCCACATTTTCTCCGTTTTTGAGCTATTTGAGTTAAAACACAAAGAAGCGCGTTCTTTTTCTCAGAAGTTTCGCCATTTCTTCAAAATAAGTTGAAAACTTTTTTTTTTTTGTTTAGGATGTCCAGTTTTTGAATAGTTCAATAATACTGGGACTAGATATCTACCACGCATAGCTGTTTTTCCGTTCTTTACTTTTTTTCCCGATGACCTTTGGATCGGTTCTGCTTTTAATTAATATGCAGATACCCACACTTAATTCTTCGCCAAAAAAACAGTTAAAATAAGTACTATACGGAATCTAATTACTCATATATCATAAACACGCCAAATATCTCTTCTTTGATTGCCGGCAGTCAAAAGATTAAATTTAAAACATTGAAACTAAAATGCCCTCGGTCTATCGCTAGCTTTTAAAGCGAATCCTGACTTTTTAACTCTCCCAACCCCCACCTCCGTAGCACTTATGAGGGTGTCGCTGAGTCGGTGGCTTCTCATTGAGTAAGTGTTACATCAACATTTCCTTCCCCTATCCCGAGCTACGGTAAAAATGGGCGTAGCCAGGAATAGCATTATTTATTATATTGGTCTTCTTGTTTGACATTGGATCAAGGAATAATCCCCATCCTTGTTCTTGAAAGCAGTCTGAATGAGATTATCAAGAGGAAACTGAAAAAATCCTGGGGGATCTTTGCCTAATCATATGTGCAATTTCCGTGCAAAATCCTGGGGGATCTTTGCCTAATCATATGTGCAATTTCCGTTCTTAAGAAGTTTTCCGCTGATAACTACAATTGAATCTTTCATCGGGGCTTTCCACTCCCATCCCATTCTTCTTGAGCTCTATATAATTTTATTACCATGTTTCTTAAATTATCCATAAATAGTTCCAAAGAATACCTGATATATTACTGGAACCTTTTTTAAATAATTTCCCAGGAGGAAATCCTGAAGAAATCTTTTGAAGATCTTTGGAGGCACTTCCGAGGAAACTCTCAACGTAGTCCTCAAAAAGTCGAATGAATGTTTGGCAGGGTCTTCTCATGAACATGATCTATATAATTTTGATTGTATCTTGGTCAGATCAATGAGAACCAATGTCATTCGACCTTCTGGCAGCTTTTTACTTATAGAAAGTACACAATGAATAATTTTCTTACCGCTAATCTTGAAAAATCTAAGGGAACTATCACTTCCGGAACGAATATACCCCATTTGTATCCGGAATAACTCCGGAACCAAGTGGCCAATTCCATTTCTTCCGGAACACAATAAATCTTGAGGAGTATGCGGTTTGTTTGAGACCAAAAGATCCAAAATTGATTAATAATTGGCCAAGTTATGATTTTTTAAAGTTCATTTTTAATGAAACTTCAGACGTTGGGGGTTTGAGAGTTAACTGAGAGCTTTCTTTGCCAAAGTTGCCATTTTCGAATTCGTATATCGTGTGGCAGGTACGATTATACTCTATGCCCAGGGAAGTCAAGGAAATTTCCATTACGAAAAGATCCTGGACCGACCAGGATTCGAACCCACACAAAATGGCCGCAAAATGTCCCCATAAAATATGGAAAATGCAAAATATTCTTCAGATTTGATGGTCTCAGTTGCTAACAATGTAGTAATATAATTATACGGCCATTCTATGAAAAACCGATTTAGTGAGTCACCGAATTCCGAGTAAATGTACTATTTTGTTCATTATCCAACATAAGGATACACATGTTTTTGGATTTTTTTATAAGGGTGACCATTTTCAAAATAAGATGACCAGAAAAATCGCGATATTGCAAAATTTTTATTTTTGACTTTTCAAGAAAAATATAAAATTTCACAAAATTTGTTTTTTACATAATAATAATCAACAATTTCCGTTTTTTATAAAATATATCTCAAAAAATAAGAAACATACATCGCTGAAAATTTGACAGTATGCGTAAAATTCACTGAACTCTCAAGAAAAAATGAGAACAGCCCCTCTGGTCCCGAGGCCTTTAAAACACGAAAAAACGGGAATTATTGATTTTTTTATGTAAAAAAACAATTTTTGTGAAATTTTATACCTTTCTTGAAAAGTCAAAATCTTAAGCTTTCATAAAATCGCGATTTTTCTGGTCACCATATTTTGGAAATGGTCACCCTAATAAAAAAAATCCAATATCACATGTATCCTTATTTCGAATAAGGAACAAAACAGCAAATTTTCACGGAATTCGGTGACCCACTAGATCGGTTTTTCATGGAATGGCTGTATATATGTATTTAAACTATTTCTTGAAATTTGCTACAATGAATTACTGAATTGCTTCTATGATCGTTGTAATATACCGACGCGCCACTTTGCTTCGCCCCTCAGATAACAACGCAGTTTACCTTATAGGGAAATAGAAATCTCCGCAGTGTTCAATTGATCACTTCAATGATCCTTCGTTGAGATGTCTAATAGGTGTCAACGCATTGACAACACCTTCATCGGCGTCGACGCACCAATAATTGTTCACAGCACACGCAAAAGCACACAGCGTCCTCTTAATTGGACCGGGTTTCTTATCGTTTCCTTTCGTAAAGTTAACCCTCTCAGCACTTGTTCATGCAAAACAGTCCATAAATTATCACTTTGCTTTGCTCTGTTACAAAATCGTATTATCATCCGCGGATCAACCAACTCTGTTGCTTATAATTCACTGATCGTTTTGCCCTTATCAAATACACGCACTGAACTCTCCTTTTCCCTTTCTTCTCTCTAATTGTGAATCATCCAAAGCTTCACGTATCTTCTCCTTTCATCCGACTGTGACGAAAGTGCGTATCATCGTTATCCGTCACCAACCGCGGTTTTTCTTAGACAGGGGTCTTTTCTTGCAGCTTCAATCTTGTCACCACACGAAACCGTCGTCGTCGATAAAGTGAGCCTTAACGTTTATCATCGCGCGTCTAGTCGGTTCGATTGCAA
Organism: Aedes aegypti; assembly: GCF_002204515.2. Lineage (NCBI taxonomy): Eukaryota > Metazoa > Arthropoda > Insecta > Diptera > Culicidae > Aedes > Aedes aegypti. Next base: position 46,167,293 of record NC_035107.1, read on the forward strand.
ATTGAACACTGACCGCGAAGGCTCGACCATACGCTAAAATTGGGCTCCCCGACTTGAAGATCACATCGAGCTCCCCCTCCCCCCTGTAGAAGCCCTTGCCTGATCAACCCCTCTTGTATCGTGACGACGCGCCACCGTGTGCCGTACGTGTTCCTATGTGGTGTCACTTGGCTTCTTCTGGCCAATGGTTGTTTGTGTTAACTGCCACCCCCCTTGGGCTGCACCACATCAGTTGATCACCCCATAAAAGCCACCCCTCGCGCGCCACCAGTTGACGATAAGGGAAGGGGTAGTAGGTAAGACTATAGGGAATGCACGCGAATTCATGCACGTCCGTTTTTGCGTTCTTCAGAGGTGGCGGGCAACACCGGAGGAACGAGAGCGGGGTACGTGATCTGCCATGAACGTTCAGTCGATGACTATACTTGGAGTTAGCGATTTTGGGCTCGAGCAAGGTACTGACTGATGCTGATGCTAAGGGTATGCGACATAGATGGATTTAGTTTTTTTGTATGCTCTATATTTGGCAATTTATTGCAAATATCTTGATGTTTGCTTTCGTCCTTTGAATAGTACCGCCGTGCGGGGTGACATTGGACCTAGGGGGTGACTTTGACCGCTCTTTTCGATGCATCTCTTGACTAGCACGGGAGGCAAAAAACTAATCCATGATCATCCAGTGGCTATCTATAACGTATTCTTGAAGCTTGTCACATTGTTTTCATGAAGCTTGTCACATTGTTTTCATTATTCTGGTTTTAGTTTGCTGTAAAATTCTTGGCCCAAAGTCACCCTTATGGACCAATGTCACCCCGCACGACGGTAGCTTTGCTTCACTTCGATCTATCCTTGTATTCACTTAGAAGCTACCTGAAATCGTAAGTAGATTTTTTCCATCTAGTTAAACATTTGAAAGCTATGTGTTTCATTAGTAAAAATATTTTTCACCACAAAATTCAATCTTAAATTTGAATTTTTACTCTAAAATGAAATCAGAAGAAAAATTTTTTAATGACTTTAATGGCTTATTTTTTTAATTTACAATTGTAGATTTATATATAAACTCTACTTCTGTCAAAAATTTAACTCTACTGTGCTTCAAACAGAACCATAACGTGAGGAGGTTTCTTTTACACTAATCTTCTTCCTTATTCACGGAACCTCAAGATTATTATCTTGGCATTACGTTCCATTAGGGGAACAGGGCATTTTTTGAATATTAGATCAGAACAGCACAAAATACAACTTTATTATTAACTGATACAATAAAAATCGAACCCATACAGTACTGCCCGGGTTTCTTCCTCGTGTGCTTTAAAAGACCAACTGCGAACTTTTGCCCTAAGGCCTTTTTTACTGGACTATCAGTGTGGGACAAATTCAGATCGCGCTCCAGTCCGATTTTTCAATTCCACTCCAATTTCAGTTCGATCGGTGAAACAACATATTTAAAAAATACGACATTCCCAATTCCCAGTGATTATCCAAACTCCACATTGGCGATCCTACCAGTTGACTACTAATTTGTGGAAAGATGCCCGGTATTTATTTCATATTGTATCAATGGGAGGAATCACCCTGAAGCGTTGCTAAAGTGAAAAAGTGAAAATCAGAAGTGCATGCTGCAGCGTTGTGTGTGTCTAGTGGACATTTCTGACCCCTATGTCAGATTCACTTTTTTCTAAGTACGCTCGTGATAAAAAAGTAAATGTAGAGGAGAAAACCCGAAAAGGAGCCATGGTGTACAGACGATTACACCGTGCTGTTTGCCGAGGGGTTATGTTTATGAGCCCCGGCAATGTCCGCTGCCGAGAAGTGACAGTTCGTCGATCTTGTTGTTTTGCTTAGGACAAATGTCAGATCGGACGATAATAGCGTGTCGTTTGCCGTGAAGAAAGAAGAGCCCCGGTAATTTCCGCTACCAAAAATCAAAATTTTGGTGATCTTGTTGTTTTTCTTATTGCAAATGTCAGGTCGGACGATTATAGCGTTTTATTTACCATGAGGGAAGACGAGCCCCGGTGATGTCCGCTGTCTAGAACCGAAATTTCGACGATCCTGTTGTTTTGCTTGGTGCAAATGTCAGATCGGTTGTCTACAACGGGTTATTTGCCGTGGGGGCAGGCAAGCCCCGGCAGAGTCTGATATAGATATCAGATATCAGATCTGACAAAATTGATAATTTTGACAAACTTGTTGTTTTGTGTTGTTGTCAATTCGAAATCTAAGAGCGCGTTGTTTGTTGTAGGGGAAAAGACTATGCAATGTCCGTTGTAAAAACAGATTCTTAGAGCATGTTATTTGTCGTGGCAGAAGAGTCTTTTGGCTATTCCATTGTTTTGCATGGTGCAAATTTCAGATTGAAAGTACAAAGCGTATTGTTTGCTGTAGGGGAAGAAACCCATCAAGCTGTATGGCGTGGCCCATTTTGCATAAGGATGTTTCGCATACGGACATTTGACATAATGGACGTATCGCATAAAGCAGTTTCATACAAGAACAGGTAGCATTTTAAAGAAGGCCAAACGTTCGTATGCAAAACGTCCTTATGCGAAACGTCAATATGCGAAATGTCCAACCCCCCAAAAACACCCAGCATTATGGAAACCAAGCACTTGAAAAAGAAAATAATCGCTTATCTTATGGTGAAAGTTCATTGAGCACGTAAACATAATGTTGCCACCCACTCGAGCTACCCGCTATAGCACCCTCTCGAGCCACCCAACAAGGCGAAGCACAATGTTATGTGCGTCGGACAAAAATAAATCGTCATGTTCCATGTATACCTCAACCCACATAATTATGTAGGCAGTATTACTCTGCGGTATTACTAGCACACGTTTCATACAAAGGTATTATTATCGATATGAGTTCAGTAACAACTTCATAAAAGCTCTAAATCACAATTTATTTCATTTGGTAGTGAAAACATGCTTTTTGACCAAAATTATATGCATTTTTCACACCATGGCACAGTGGTACCGCCCATAGGTCATAAATCAAAAAACAAAATGTCTTGTTTGTCACTCCTTTACCTTTTCATGGATTATTTATGATCTCAAGATTGTAAAAACATAAACATTAATGGCGTTCCTGTATAATATTCATAGTAGAGCTATGAATGATGGAGTGTATTTTTCATGTGTTAAAAATACGTTGAAAATTAAGCGATTTCTGCACTTTGTTTATTGTCTTCGCAAACCAAAATCAATTGATTTTTCAATCAGTTTAGATTACAGATCCTTAGTACAGATGTATATCTATTACTTTCAATACATTTTAGAGAGTTATGTGACATCCAGGAGTCAGTATTAATGTGAGTAATAAGGATAGAAATATACTCACTTGGTAACTACATCACTTTATTTGAAGTACGTTTTAGAACATGTTCTTAATCACATTTAATCAAACTTCTACCATCACATGATCATATTTGAGTAGGAAAATGAACCGGTGACGGTTCTAGCTGCAAATATTTGCAAATAAGTTAGCAGCGTGTCTTCAAAGTTGATAGTTTTTACCAATAAAGGCAATTATAAAAATTTTCATAGAATTTATTACATACCAGTATAATTATAGCTAACTGGAATGAATGCGCAAAATGATAAAACTTTCACTACTTATACTTCAATTCAATATGAATACACTTGCAACATTGTACTTTGATTCAATGAGTAGTTTTAGTGAGGGCGCTTAGACAATAAAACCCTAATATATTAGTAATGGTACAACAGCCATTCTAATATATATGACATGACTTCCCAAAGTGCGGGAGGAACAACATGAACGTGTTATTTATTTTGTGCATCAAAACAAGGCCTTCAACGGAATTTCAGTATATATCCAGCTTTTTACGCTAGCTATAAAACAACGAGGGGTGAATGAGTTTTGACTTTTCCTTCCTACAGTTTTTATGGTTTGATCTTAGTAGGCAATAAATTGCGTTTGTTGATTCATTTGTCAAAGATTTTCACGTCGTTTGATATGAATTGCTCAGTATTCAAATTCTCTTAGATGTATCATATTTATCCTAATAATTGCATGTTACTTTATTTTTTTAGGTAGGTACTCTATTGAAAGAATCGTCGTTATTTTCAACTGAAGTTAATCGATTTATAAGAAATATTTGAAAATCAATGCAGTGCACCGGGGTTTCGCTAGAATCCCCTGGCGAAGACTTGATAGGTTCCCACGGCCTAATGATCAACTCTGGCATGCTGTAGTATCTATTGATGTGTTCGAACTCTTGAACCTTCTTGCGGATCAAAGACATGACACCGATTCGGGTCAGAACATGCTGTCGGCTTAATCTTTCCTGGGGTACTCCATCGGCAAAGGTTTCCGCATTGTCTACTCCCGGTTCGCAGAGATGCCGCATGAACAGTGATACGTATGCTTTGAAGTTACGTTCTGATTTGCCACGCAAATCACGGACCAACCACTGAGAGTTGAAGGCGTCCTGAGGAGGCATTCCGTAACGCATGATCGCATTCAAGAAACTCTTTCTCTGGCGAGATTTGAAGCCAAGAACTTTAATGTTACCACCCTAAGCAGGATCCGAAGTTTCCCCATCTTGCTTGATGATTTCGGTGTCGACAGTGCAGTGAAAATCAATCATTTCATTGCTTCCGATACAAGGATACAGTAACTCAGTGTTATCCATATCTCATGCCTCTCTTATACCGTTAGCGTTAGCGTTAGCGTTAGCGTAGTTACGGTATACTTCGTAGATTGGATACTAGCAACATTCATGTTGCTTTTTAATAATCTCATCCTGACTACTTTCAAGAACAAGGCAGGGGAGTATACCTTGTTCAAATCATAGACAAGAATACTAAAAGCATGAATATCGCTATTCCCGGCCACGCCCATCTTTACCGTAACTTGGGATAGTGGAAGGAAATGTTGATGTAGCACTTACTTAATGAGAAGCCACCGACTCAGCGACACCCTCATAAGTGCTACGGAGTTGGAGGTTGGGGAAGTTATATTGTCAGGATTCGCCTAGAAAGCTGGCGATAGACCATAAATATTTGTTGTTTAAGCGTTTTCAAATTAATCTTTTGAATGCCGGCAATCAAAAGAGAAAACAATAGCTTATTTATAGTATAAATAGTATTTCGCGAAATGCTTGTCGATTGCGCAGTAATATTTTTGCTCAATAACCAGTAAAAAGCAAAACCGATCCCTCCAGGGTCATCGGATTGTATAAAATAACGATACGCGTAAAAAAAAAACCACGCCTATTGAAAAACTGTACTGTGCCCATTGAAAAACTGTACTGGGTGGTACTGTATTTTTAGATAATCGAAAAACGAAAGGAAGCGCGTTCGAACTAAACACCCTGGGATAACACAGTCGGTTTTTCTGCTCAAAATTATACGAAAAGCAGAATCGATCCCTCCAGGGTCATCGAACGATTAAAAAGCATCCACAACCGATTGTTAGTTGCGTAACACCCGCCCGGACAGAATGCGCAATCTGAACATAATTAGCAAACTCCGAAAATAACATTTTCCGTTCAAGAAACGATCAGAAGTTCCACGACGCGGACAAAAACGATCCGGAAGGCTCACAAAAGAAAAAGTATCATACTGGAACAAACTCACCGGATTGATTATCTAAATTTATGTGCTGCCTGTCACAGCCAAAAACCAACTGAGGACACAAATCAAACAAATCACTTTTTCATTTTTCACTTTTCACTATTCCATTTCTGAATGTAAAAACTGTCCTGCTTGGGCTTTACGAAGCACTACCCAGCAAGACGCTCCAAAACAGGAAAAAAAATCTCCGGCGACGAAAACATGCGCGAAACCGTGAGCCAAATCTATCGGACGACGCAAAACCGAACTGTCCTGCTTGGGCTTCACGAAGCACTACCCAGCAAGACGCTCCAAAACAGAAAAAAAAAATCTCCGGCGACGAAAACACGCGCCAAACCGTGAGCTAAATCTATCGGACGACGCAAAACCGAACTGTCCTGCTTGGGCTTCACGAAGCACTCCTCATGCCTCTCTTATACCGTGAAGAAAAACTTACAGAAAATGAGAATTTGTTTTATTTTACATATTTTTTAATAAAAAATGCATTCTTCGTGCAACATACTATATTCCTCTCTGCCATAAACCTGGTAATTCTGGTTGAACGCCAGTTAAGATTGTAATAAAATCAAATTGAAATTGTCTAGGATAGCACAGTTTCAAATCAGAAAAAGTATTACAGTTAGCTCTGTGGAAGCAAAAAAAAAGGTTTTGCACCGATTTTCTAACTTAAATGCTTTTCAAATCTTCACACTAAATCAATCATCACGAACTATTTGATGGGGTTGTGAGGATGCGATAAGGGCCGACTCGACACCGCACATTTTGAGGATTAGAAAGACTTGGTAAATGGTCCTTGATGGTCCCAATCGCTTTAACATCTTTAAGAGGTAATCAAAACTATTCCATCATAAGCCACTTCACCTCGTAGCCACTATTGGCATTAGCTACTGTCCATTGCACCTCATTTAGCTAAAAAAGATTAGTAAATTCTTATTAGTAAATGAGAAACCTGTTTCGTATTTCGGGATCCTTGAAACAAAAGTGACATTACATCATCAACAATGATTTTTCTTACTTCCACAAAGCTTGCTTCGATCAAACTATAAACATTTATAGTGTAGGCAAGACATTTCAGAAAGGGGGTGATTCAAAATTTATGGCATGCTAGCGTAAAAAGCTGGATAGATCCAGCGCTTAAAAATAAATTTGTGAGAATAAAAAATATATTAAGAAGCAACAATATATTAACAAGTAATTACTTAATTATTTCATAGTTATAAGTATTTGAAACATAAGGTTAATTACATAAGGTGACATGTTCGTTATTTGGTTTTGGTAGAGATTTGATATGAAATTGGCTTAGTCAATTAATAAATATTTCAAGTATTCATTTGGTATATACACCTCCGGCATTTAGAAAAGTGTTCAATAGCTTTTTATAGCCACATAGTAAAAAGTAGGCTTTTGAGCATGAAAAGCAACTCTTAGCAGGGAATCTTCTCGAGTTTCAAAAAAAACAATCCTGATATATTGCTTTTAATGTTTAGATTTCATTATTCTTTTCAAGATATTAAATACTTTAGTTAATTTTGGATATGGAAGGAGAGATAATTGCAAAGTCGATTTTATGCACATATAATCATTCATATAACAGAGCCTTCGCATTATGATCTCCACATACTAATTTTTGAAGTGATATGAATTACGACATCAACCTAAACGGAGTTTAAATAGTCGAAAATACTTGTTTTTAATTATGAATCGTGGTTTACGGCTAACCAGCCGAGTGGAAGTTTAACAACTACCGAAAAGCTAAACATTATATATAATTTGCAATTGGATTAGATGGACAAATTGATGTGAAGATTTGCGAAAAAGTTACACGTCTTCTCAGTGAGAATCGAACTCACGACGCCCCGATCTCTAGTTGGGGCGCGTTACCACTACGCCATGAGAGGACTCATGAACGCAGAAGTTAATCTGAATTCGATTTCAGCTCAATAATAATCATAATTAAAAACAAGTATTTATCGAGCAACGGACTCATGTTCCGTAACCGGTCGTTTGAGAACGTCGCGACCCATTGGAAGCCCACACAATAGATACCTCAGCCAGCGCAGTTACTGGCTAGTGTAGTGTGCTATTCCTATACCTATAAAACAATGCGCTCTCGGGCTAGGCATTGGATATGAATAGAAAGCGTTGTGTTTGGATGGGCACCCAATTCTTCCGAAAGAGGTGCACTTTGCGTGAAAGGACCACGTGATTATTGAGCTGAAATCGAATTCAGGTTAACTTCTGCGTTCATGAGTCCTCTCATGGCGTAGTGGTAACGCGCCCCAACTAGAGATCGGGGCGTCGTCAGTTCGATTCTCACTGAGAAGACGTGTAACTTTTTCGCAAATCTTCACATCAATTTGTCCATTTAATCCAATTGCAAATTATATGTAATGTTAAGCTTTTCGGTAGTAGTCGAAAATAACTAATTTGGCAATAGGGTCCTAAAGGCTTGTCCCAATTTTAATGCTAAATGCTTAAGTTTAGGCTAAAACACATGTTTACTCAATTTTTTAATGTTTTTCTTTTTTTTAAGTTCAAAAAACATTTTTTTAGATTTTGTCACACTCCTTAGCTTAAACTCAAATTTTGGGTGTATTTTGCTTTCCGTGTCCTTTCCAAAATATCAGATACACAGATAAATATTTTTACTTAATTTTTGAGTTTACTTTACCCAAAATTAAGTATATCGATTATAGTTTCAACCCAAAATCTCTCGGTTTTCTCTTTCTCCCACACGAATGTTGTCAAAAATAGAGAGAGCTGCATCTACCCAATGGGGGTTCTTCTTCTTCTTTCTGGCGTTACGTCCCCACTGGGACAGAGCCTGCTTCTCAGCTTAGTGTTCTTTTGAGCACTTCCACAGTTATTAACTGAGAGCTTACTATGCCAATGACCATTTTTGCATGCGTATATCGTGTGGCAGATACGAAGATACTCTATGCCCTGGGAAATCGAGAAAATTTCCAACCCGAAAAGATCCTCGACTGGTGGGATTCGAACCCACGACCCTCAGCTTGGTCTTGCTGAATAGCTGCGCGTTTACCGCTACGGCTATCTGGGCCCCCAATGGGGGTACTTTGGCCCAATAAGTCAAATTTGGGTAAATGCAACTTTTCTTATGTTTGGGTCGAAAGAACTCAATTTTGCGTTAAATCAACCCAAAATTGAGTATATTTTCCTAAAGGAATTAAAGCCAAACTACCTAGTGGGGACCTTGGAAATTTAGCCAAAATTGAGTTATTGGGCTCAACTACGGAATTGCGTTGAAACAACCCAAAATTGAGTTGAATTCCGTCTCCGTGTAGGAACAACCCCAGTGTTAAAATTAAATGCCCTGTGGTGTTTTTGTCGATTAAGCGAACGTCAAACATGATCAAAAATGTCAAGGTTCATTTATGGACCCAATTTTTAAATTAAAGTTTAAATATGATGTAGCCGTTATTTGAGCGGGAAAAATTGCTAAAATAGTTGCAGTAACATACTCTTTCGTGTCATTAAATAAAAACAAGATTTCATTAAACATTTTAGGACCCAATTTCTGATGGTATTTGCCACCAGATATTGAGTAAGATGATTTATGACCGCTTCGTAGAACAAATGGAACCACTGTGCATGGGAGCGTTGCCCGACCAACCAGTCTTCATAATTCTTTATAGATTGTTGACCAACGATGGCGATCGCTAACGGTTCAAAACGAATTTATATCGATCGCTATCGAAAATCACTGACTGGTTGACCGGGTGTTTACTTTTTTTGGCAGTTTTCTCCTCTCTTATCTCGCTTCTCACGGACGGAGAAAGTTGCCATCAGTATGCATTTGTATTCTACAGTCAATGGCACTGTATAATATCTTATACTCATTTTTGCTGTTAAATTGCGTCGTACATTGTTTTCCTCACGCATAAAATTGTTTTGTAACACTTGTGACATTGTACACCTTTTGAGTATTATGGAATTGTAAAATACGTGATTGTAGCAAGTGTATGAATATCCGAACACTTTCCATGCCAAACATAAAAACTGACATCACTTCCAATCAGTGAGAGCGGCGCATCCGATTCATAAACAATGTTGGCTCAGTGAATTCGCATTCCGGTGCTGTTTTCGAGCACAAATTGACGAATATAGTGATTTATTACTCCCAGGAGCATCGTGCGTGAAAAATGAAAGTGTTTCAAGTATCGCATTGGATTTTTGAATTGCTACGGTGAGTAAAAATACGATTAAAAGTGAGTTTTAGAACGGGCACCGAAAAGCCAGCAAACAATATCCCAGTGCGTGAAGAAGAAGTGATTCGGTAGTGCGTGGTATTTTACAACATAAATCACAGCAATAACTACGTGTTTGCATTCAAAAACAAGTAATTTGCGAAAAACAAATTATGGAATGCTTTCAGTTAAGAAACCACCCCTCTACAATAAGGTTGGTAACTTCAAATAATCATTTTTTGTGATCGCTCTTGAAAACACTGTGAGAAGCGTGGGAGGTGGGAGCGGAAAGTGAAGGGGGAAGTGAGGTGCCATATTAGAGGCCATTTTGATACTCAATGAGATATTTCCTTAATGCGTGGATAATTTGTTTCAAAAAATGATCAAGAAAGTTTTTTTCTTTGATTGCAGTACACAGTTGGAAAGCAATGTCAATTCAAATGGAGCTCACTGTAGAAATGTTTACCTATCGTGAATAAACATCATACTTAGCTTTAAGCGATCATATACTCACAAAGATGTGAATAAATTCTTCTCTTGTGCAAAAGTTACGTGGCATGGAGAACTGACCATCAAATATTTCTCGCAATAGATTGACATTTTTCATAAGACCCAAATAAAAATGACAAGAGGTCAAAAGCTGTTTAAATGGTTTGTTAGATCTCGAAACGAATGAGACTGCTGACGCTTAAAAAAACAACAGCACAGTTCATGACAAAAAAGCCTTCAGACCAATAATAACCATATTTAATGGAATAATACAGAGATTTGTATTCTTAAAACATGTAAGTAGAATAATTAATAAGAACAGATTTTCCTAAATGAACATTTTGCATCAAGTCTAAGTATCCGAGATTATATGGTGAGTCGTATATCGTATAGTTCGATGAGATGAATACTGCTATAAAACATGAACTGTTTTGAAAGGCAATAAATATGATCAAAACAAATGGATGTTTTTCAATGTTTAATTTTAAAATATGTTCTGAAAACTCTGTCCAGTCCAGGAGCAGAGGGAGAATGTGAGGTATAGAATCACAGCAAGCTGGTTGGCATCTTTGAATGAATCACTACTGCCACTTGTCACAAGATGCATCCATGCTGACTCACTTGTGAATCGACACTTTTCTGGGTAAGTTTTATAAGCAACGCGAGGAGGGTGATTCCTTTCCCGGTGATTATCCAAACTCTACAATACCTAGGCGTAATACCGTTCAGTAGGGCGGAGTTCTGGGCTGTTTAGAAGGTTGTGGTCTTTGAGTACCGAAACCACGTTGTTCGCATCGTACCACTCGATTGCCTTTTTCCCATAGTGGCAGCTCGTTAAGTCTGGCCAGAACAGCACAGGTCTATTATGTTGGAAAGGAAGCAACAACTTTTCGAGGCACTTCTAGACGTAGATATCTTGATTGATGGTTCCCGTAGTGATGAAAATGTCACTTTTTAGACCACACGTGCATATGGCATGCCGAACGAGGATTGTTTAGAGAATTTCGATAGTTTAATGGTTTTGAAAACTTCGGCCACCTTCCCTTTTCCTGATGCGGTATAAAACTCCTGTCCCGGAAGTTGCTTGAAATCCGCCTTCACATAAGTTTTGTGAGAGCACGTCGGATTCTCTTGCCGCGCGTGTAAAATTTTGACATGATGCTCACCTTGGATGTCATTTTAAAAAAAAATGGAAAGCGAAAGGGAAAAACTCATCATAGCAACCATTGTATATACACTCAACTTTCAAATGGAGCATTTCAGGTTTTTTAAATGCGTTTTCAATACTATCACATAAATTTGAAGTTGACCAATTTTTGCACGTTCCAGTCTTTAATTCATTTTTTAACAAAAATATGGTGTTTGGAAAAAACCTGAAACTCGTAGTTTTGAATCTGTGTCAGTGAATAAAGGTCATTTATGCGATTATTTTTTGTTTCACTTCACCGTCCCCAATTTACCCATTTTCATCCCATCGAGGGGGTGACATTGGGTCTAACAAACTAGTAATGGTTTGCATATGGTACAAAACAGAAAAATCGGCTGCAACTCAATTTTGATGATTATTATGTATAGCAATTTGTATGATAGGCAAGAGTGCGAGATTAAAAATCAAAGATCATTCATCTAAAAGCGTGATGTTCTATGCCGCCTTACAATTGTCAATTCAAACATGCGTTATTTTCAAACTTTTTATCGATTTGTCCGATTTGTGTTCTTGAATAAGCCAAATTTGGGTTCTTTCGAGTTTACCTAACGTTAAGTTGTTTTAACCCATCACGGAGACTTCGAAAGCTAACGCTGGGTAGATTTTTATTTGCACTGAGTTGTTTGTTTTGCCGCTGTCAAATGGAAACAACCTAATGATATATATCAGTCACGGAAGAGCCGAATTGCGTCAAAAGAAGTCAAAGTTGGGTAGATTTGCGGCTCCGTGTGTGTTTATACTCAAGTATTCATTTCAGATCACAGCTTTCTTGTATTCTTTGTGGAAGTGCAGAGGATTCCTCGGCTCCCAAGTAACACAACTTGTTTTATAAATGAATAAAATACTTGATTCATACAAATTGGTATGTTTTGTGGTGAATATGGATAACTTTATTTTGTACACTTATATGACCGGAACAGCGCAAAAAATGGCGGCTTATAAAACATCTTTCATGTCATAGAAAATGTTTCCCTATACATCATTATAACATACAATTATGTGTTAAAGATGTATTACATAACATCACTCACACTTACTTGTTATGTTGAAGCTAAGAAGATGTATTGTTTTACAAATTACATCTATTTTTGTTTTGATAGCATCGGTTCAAAACAAAATCAAAATAATGAAAGCGAATGTTTTTTTTTCTCTTCACGAATTGCTAATGGTGATTATTAACTTTTCTTCTGTTGATTCCCAAAAGTGTACTCAAATTATGTGCGGCTCCAGATTTATTGTGAAATACACAATTTTATTAATTGTAAATTCATGCGCCTCAATGAAATGGAAAAACAAACAAACTATCCTTAAAATATGTGTGCCATCATAGAATTTTTTCAGCGGATCAATTCCCAATGTCAGTAACACAATATGGCGTCTTCCTCACGAAGCCTGCAGTGCCGTCAAAAAATGTTCGGATGTTTATCGATTAAATATTCTAAACTTTCTATGAAAATCATGTTACTAAGTAACATCCACATTTATATCAATCGAACTACCCTGAATAACACACTACTTGTGGATAACCACAATGTGTTTATTGCGCTCACTTCTCAAATTAACATTCGGACAGCATAAATCAAACAACTGTGCCGTGGCAATTTTTTGGACCGTCAATGTTGCCCCCGGCAAATTTTTACCAAATTTTTACTTTGCATTCGTACGTGCCACGTAGCAACTGAAGCGCTTGTATTGTTTGTTTGAACAACGTATTTTAGACGTAAAAATAACATGCATACATCTCAAACCATCAAGTTGGCTCAAACATGTGTTCATAATGCGCTACTGACGTTTTACTTAGCATCTCATTTTCAAGAAAGGTAATGAAGTCATATACGTGTATAATCAACGTATTCAATACGCATCAGAAACATATGTTTTTTTTTTGATTGAACGTTGTGAGGCAACTTGTAATCATCAAACCTTACAATGACTGTATTTCACCACAAGATGTTTTTCAATAGAATTATAATACTGTTGTAACACATCATATGTCAATCTCGAATAGCATCGATTGCAATCGCTGTAGCTTAGCTTTGATGACGATGGACTTCAAAGAATAACAGAGCATGTGCTACTGTATAGAATGCTTGCATTTATATTGGTGAACAATCTCAGCTCCACTATGCATGACTTGGTGGTGTAGTGATAAGGTGTTGACTTCTGAACCCAAAGGTCACGTGTTCGAGACCCGGTGAAAACTTTTTTTTTTTAATTTTCATCAAATTTTTGTGGCATCGTATGTTTGATTGTAAAAGTGTGGAAAAGTCATGCGAAGTGCTTAGATAGCCTTAGATAGGTGTAAAATGGTTTGTTAAGTTTATACCAGCTAAAAATTGTCTTTTTGTCACTTCAAAAATTAAGATTCAATACTTTGATCGTCATACGGGAGTGGGTTAGAAAGGCCCGGGCCAATATGAACAACTTTCCTGATGTTAATGCATCTTCATGGCGTTTGAATGTTATTGAAAACTAGTTCAAAATACTTTTTTAGCGCATACGTTTTGATAACGTAAACGTGTACGGTTTAAATCTTAAAAAAGTCATATTAACGCTCGGGAAGCTATAATAATACCTAGACCGTTTCTAATTCATGCTTTTGCATGACATGTTTTTCGAATACTGTACTATAGCTCATATATAACACAAGATATTATATAATACTCAAATAGAGCTTCAATATAACAATATATCGTTAATGCTGCACAAAAAGATGTATTTGGTGTTACTTGGGCTTCCATATATCAAGTGACACGTCTAAATTTCCCATAGATTCCTAAATTGACCTGCATTCGGACGTTTGTTATGATATTGAGCGCACCAGTCACATCGAGGATGTTACTGATCACGAGTATCGTCTGTTGGATCCCTGAGTAAGTACAGCTTTTCTTGTAAAAACTAAGTTGCAACTGCGGGCAGTTAATCATGCCCATGCTCAATTATTGAATAAATCAATACGAGCTCCAGAGGTCTGATTTTTCCAACCTGAAAAAATACGCCTTGAAAATTGTACTTCAGTATTCCATATAATGGGTTACGGCCCATGATTCGCTTCTCGCCACATACAGTGAGAGGCAAAATAAAGTGCCCACCTTACCAGTTTTCGAATTTCTCTCATTGATTTGGTTCAAATTAAAGTTAACACACCTAAATCTTTTGTGATATTTTATTTTTGATGTTCTTTTAAAGTTGCACTTACGAAATTTTGATAAAAAAAAGAATTTTACTTAAAGAAAAAGAAAATCAATTTGTATTGAAAAAAAAGTAGTGACAAAAATAAGTGCCCACTTCCTTCTTGGCCCCAGAAAAGATGATTTAAGAAAAATAAAAAGCAATTTAATAGTTAATGTGTCCTCCTTTGGCCTTAAGGACTTGCTGGAGGCTCTTCGGCATGCTTTTCACCAGGTTTTGTAGGTGTTGTGGATCTAGTTCTTCCCAGGCGCGCTCCAAGGCTTCAAAATAATTATTTTTGTTGGTAACACCAGTTTTTTCAACCCTGGCATCGAGAATCGCCCACAAATTCTCGATGGGGTTGAGGTCTGGGCTTTGTGGAGGCCATTCCAGCGGTTTAATCCGACAAGACCGGAAAAAAGACTTGGTCTTCTTTCCAGTATGCTTCGGGTCGTTGTTCTAGAGAAATATGAATTTCTCTTCAAGGCCCGTCTGGATCAGCGAAACCTCCAGATTTTCCAGCAAGATGTTAATGTAGGAATCTGCCATCATTATTCCGTCGATTTTCACGAGGTTTTCTACTCCACTCCATGAAAAACACCCCCAGACCATCACATTTCCTCCTCCATGCTTCACCGTTCCTTGGATGTGGTGCTCTGCATCACACACGAGCCCGCCGCTCTCGGTTAGACAGCTCGAGCTTCAGGAGCGCCACATCCAAGGAACGGTGACGCATGGAAGTGTGATGTGATGAAATGTGATGGTCTGGGGGTGTTTTTCATGGAGTGGAGTAGGAAGCGTCGTGAAAATCGACGGAATAATGACGGCAGATTCCTACATTAACATCTTGCTGGAAAATCTGGAGGTTTCGCTGATCCAGACGGGCCTTGAAGAGAAATTCATATTTCTCTAGAACAACGACCCGAAGCATACTGGAAAGAAGACCAAGTCTTTCTTCCGGTCTTGTCGGATTAAACCGCTGGAATGGCCTCCACAAAGCCCAGACCTCAACCCCATCGAGAATTTGTGGGCGATTCTCGATGCTAGGGTTGAAAAAACTGGTGTTACCAACAAAAATAATTATTTTGAAGCCTTGGAGCGCGCCTGGGAAGAACTAGATCCACAACACCTACAAAACCTGGTGAAAAGCATGCCGAAGAGCCTCCAGCAAGTCCTTAAGGCCAAAGGAGGACACATTAACTATTAAATTGCTTTTTATTTTTCTTAAATCATCTTTTCTGGGGCCAAGAAGGAAGTGGGCACTTATTTTTGTCACTACTTTTTTTTCAATACAAATTGATTTTCTTTTTCTTTAAGTAAAATTCTTTTTTTAATCAAAATTTCGTAAGTGCAACTTTAAAAGAACATCAAAAATAAAATATCACAAAAGATTTAGGTGTGTTAACTTTAATTTGAACCAAATCAATGAGAGAAATTCGAAAACTGGTAAGGTGGGCACTTTATTTTGCCTCTCACTGTAGTAACGCACGTGCGCTAGTGTCTAGCGTAAAATCGCTAAAAGATAACGCGAAAAATATAGGGTAAGTGTACCAGTTATGGCCATAGTGGTTCCCTATTTGGCCATACGGGATAACTTAAATGTCTCCACATTTTGAAAGTTTGTGTGTGTTATAGCAGTAAGGTATAAGATATATCTTGATGTTAAATCATTCGAAATAATTAAAAATGTAAAGGTTGTTGAAATTTCACATTTGGCCAAATAGGGAACCACTATGGCCATAACTGGTACACTTTCCCTATATAAGAAAAAATGCATCTAACGATTTTTTCCTAAAAATGGTAACTTTTTTCGAAAAATAATTGGTACCGGTTGTTCATAGACTATCACGCCTACTAAATATTTTTTCGATTAAAACTTTCATTAACGAGAAATTTGCAGTTAGATGCCATTACCCATACAAAGTGAAATTAGAAAACTTCTGCTGATCAACTGTGAACATGAGCAAGGCAGGTAGTTCATTTCAGAGATAATATTTTGACCCTATTTTGCCCCAAATAAAAAATAAAAATGTTTACGATTACGATTTTCATATTTCGTGTCGTTTAGCCATCAGATTCCACTGTCAGAAATTCCGTGTATTGTTTCGTTTCGTTTTGAAATGAAACAATTTGCATATGACATACCCTTAATGCTGGCTTCAAAACCAGACGATATGTATGGATCGGGCGAGCGCTTTGCTCCAAGAAGGGGGCTGCTGGTATAATTGATATTGATGTTGCTTGCACTTAAGCGACGCGACGAGAAACACCGAAACAGTCCCGATCTGGTGGATCTCTGCCAGCGTGCAGGAGATCTCCAAGATATGATTCCGTTTTGGAGATGAAGAACTCCCCAAAGGAGATGTGTATGGGTGTGTGTCTGTGCGTAAGTCAGTTTGGGGAGGTCCTCTCCACAAGGAAGAGGCGAAATGCCCATAAAGCGAAATGCGAAGGACCACCATCACGGTGCGGGATAAAGATACCGATTGTCAAGGTGGACTGCGATGATTGATGACTGATGCTAAAGCTAATCGCTGAAGCGGGGAAGGTTTGTCACATGAAATATGTAGATTGATTTAGAGTTGGCAACTGGGGTGGCAGGAACTGTTTAAAAAGACTAATGTGTTAGACTAATAGGTTGTGCAACACGTTGCAAAGCAAATTGTTAAGTTGAAGATAAATTGAAGCTAAATATAGAACTCTAGAGAGATTTGCAATTAAGGCTTAACTTTCAAATCAATACCAATGATAACAAATAACGAATGGAATTTGATAGTACAATTTTAAATCCCAATAAACAAAAGCACATGCTTAATCAATGAAGTGTGTTGTTTTGCATGAAGTGCATTTATGTATTTAACAAATTTTGGTTTTCCAACTTGTTGAACTATTAATAAGTGGAAAGTTTTGTAAGTAGCCAATAGACAACTAAAGCTACGATTTCAATAGTATACTTTGTCGAGTTGCGTTCATTTTGTCAGTTCGGGCGAATTCGCGATTTTCTCCGGAATTAAAAAAAAACGAATCTAGAAAATCAAGAAGCGTTCAGTGATGATAATTTGATCGAATCCCATCCAAATCGCCAATGATCAATCGATCAAGTTTTCAGCCTAAACAAACATCTGCACCTAAAATAAAACATAATAGAAATATTGTACAACTTTGTTACATATATCTACAGAAAATGTAAGGTTATAATACAAATATTGTTCAGAATCTTATATTTCGTGTGCATAACGACATTATACAATATTTGTATGTTTTAATAATCAGAAAATTCAATATAAACAGCTTCTCACTCACAGCTTTTCATAATATTCGTTGCATTTTCCAATTATTGATTGCATTTTTTGCGAATTTAACTAAAAGTTAACTAAAAATGAGTAGGCCACAGGTATTGCATACTGAAAACATTGAAAGAATCACACACTTATCACTCTGTAAAAAACATGATAATCAGCATGTTGTGAGAGCCTGTTTGTCGTATACTGTTACAAGTCTGATTAGATCGGGGGATAACAGTGCATGATAAAACCCCTCTAAACAAGCTCCTAACCTGGTGTGTGTGTGTGTGTGTGTGTGTGTGTGTGTGTGTGTGTGTGTGTGTGTGTGTGTGTGTGTGTGTGTGTGTGTGTATACAATCCACCTCCCACTGACCGGCAGTGCTTTTATGGAAGAAAATTGTATGCATGTATTTATTGATACCCTTCGATATCTTTATATCTGCAGACAATTTTAGCCCAGGAGATGAAAGGTGATAGCTCTACTGAAATTCCAACGACCCATTTCAAGAATGGCAGTAAATACACACACGAGGTCATTTTCATATACAGTAAGCCCCGCATAAAAACACCCAAATATCAAATGGATATCTCAAATGTTTTTACACTTCCCGAATCGAAAATTAAATTTTCGACCCTGGCACGTATTTAGTTTCATAGGGAAATAGTTGAGTAAATAATAATAAAGAATTAATTTACCAGGATGTAACGCTGTTTCTCCCGTCGCCGCACTGTGCTTACCGCAAAATACTACGTAACATGATCAATTCTGACCGCATCACCTGCCCCGGCAGGAGCAAGCGGCACCGTCAAAGGAGCCCGCAAATCACGCCAATCTTCTCCACCCTAACTGCACTGCGCGCCTAACACGTTTAATCCTGCTCGACCGCTTCACTCGCCCCCGCAGGAGCAAGCGTCACGGTCAAAGGATCACACACTACTCCCCTCTAAACAAGCTCCTAACCTGGGAATTGAACCCCTAATTGAAATCATATGTTCGAGGATTGTTTATCAAGACAGTAAAAAAAAAACACCCAACCCCTACGGTAAACAAGCAAGAAAATGGATTTCATCATCGCTCTCTTTTCGGGGCTCTCGGTCGCTGCTCTTATTGATCAAACTTGTTACAACTTGCGATATATTACCGATCGTGGACCGTTTCAGATGGGATGTTTTCTCCGCTTGCTTTGATCGTGCTTCAAAATCAAATAAGAACGAATTCTGCAATGTTTGGTAGGCCAACAAAAAATCTATTTTTGCTTAAAACGTGGAAGAAATTTGGAACATCTTTGGAAATCCTTAGTGAATTTACACAAAAATAGAGCAATTCTCTTGAAGAGAAAAAAAAATACACTCTTTACTTTAATTACAGATAGATATTGAAATCATTCTAATTTTTTATTGAAAAACCTGTTATGTTTAATTTTGGAGAATAAAGGAAATGAGGCAATTTTTAAATAATTTCTTTTCTAAGGTTTCAAAAACAATCCCACTTGTAGACTATTTCAAAATCTCACATTCACATCCATCATATTAACTGTCATAGAAAATCTGTAGAAAGCTTAAGCGGAAGACATCTTCCTTATCAATCAATTTGCGAATCAATTCAGGGTTGTTTTACCCAATATCACCCCCTTAAAGTGGTGAGCAGGGGTACTGTTTTGATTTTGTACAAACTACAAATAGAAATAATGGTGCACATGACATAAATTTAATGTTGAGCAAAACAGTTGAAGTAATAGACGGGGTTGGTGGTCCTATTGCTGAGACTTCTGCTTTATAAGCAGAAGGTCATGAGTTCAAGCCCAGGCCCATCCCTTTCCTCGTACTTTGTAGTTCTATCTTTCACTTGCTTTTATCTTCCGCTCTCAATATATCGCAGTTGATCTACCACAGTTTATAACATTTGCCTGAACCAGTGACGAAAAAAAAAACGTTTTCCTACGCTGCCATTATTCCATCATTATAGCACGCTTTTCCTACGCTTGATACATAGGCACGCACTACCCAAGTAACCACTAGCTCGCTAATTCGCCTTTTTGGCCTTATAGGGCTATTGTACGGCTAATATGGGGCATGTCAGCTGTATAAGAGCAGGAGCGTGAAGAACGACGGGCGGTGTTCACCGCTGCCAAAGTCGCGCTGAAGTCTGAGATAAGGGCAAGCAAAAAGGCCTGCTTCGAGGGACTCTGTCAGAGTGCCAACGCGAACCCGTGGGGTGATGCCTACAGGATCGTAGTGGCGAAGACAAGAGGTGCAATTGCTCCTACGGAGCAATCTCCACAGATGCTGGAGGGGATCATCGAGGGGCTCTTTCCGCGCCACAACCCTAGCCCATGGCCTCCTTTTATAGGACAGCCGGGGATTGGGGCTGGCGATGAGGATAAAGTAACCGATGAGGAACTTGTAGGGATTGCAAAATCCCTAAGCATGGGGAAGGCACCAGGTCCGGACGGAGTTCCAAACCTAGCCCTCAAAATCGCAATCCCGGTATGTTCAGATCTGCTATGCAGATATGCCTGGACGAGGGAGTATTTCCAGATGCATGGAAGAGGCAGAGCCTGGTACTATTGCCAAAGGCGGGGAAACCACCCGGTGACCCGTCGGCGTATAGACCAATATGCTTGATTGACACGGTGGGGAAAGTGCTCGAGAAGATCATCCTCAACAGACGCTATTCTGACGGTTAAGAAAACCGCTGAGATAGCACTCCAGCGTAAGAGGAGGGGTATTCGCTACTGCGCAGTAGTGACTCTGGATGTAAGGAACGCATTTAATAGTGCCAGTTGGGCGGCTATTGCTGATGCGCTCCTGCGTCTGGGGATACCCGAGTACCTGTACAAGATTCTCGGAAGTTACTTCCAGA